>NC_056630.2:297184832-297784832 GCF_002870075.4 Lactuca sativa | reverse complement strand
CACACTTGACTGTGGTAAAGAATATCCTCAAGTACCTACGGAGGACTAAGGACTGGGTCCTTACCCTCGGTGGGAGTGATGACTTGAGAGTTGGAGGGTATAGTGATGCTAGCTTCCAAACTGATAGGGATAATTTCCGCTCTCAGTCGGGCTGGGTCTTTACCTTAAACGGAGGAGCAATCACTTGGAAGAGTTCCAAGTAGGAGACAGTGGCTGACTCCACTTGTGAATCAGAGTATATAGCAGCGAGCGAGGTAGAAAAGGAGGCAATATGGATGAAGAACTCCATTGGAGACCTTGGAGTTGTACCAGCTATAAAGGAGCCCATGGAAATTTTCTGTGATAGTGAAAGTGTTGTTGCCTTAGCCAAGGAACCAAGGGATCACGGTAGATCCAGACACATCGACAGAAAATATCATTTTATCAGACATCACATAGAAGAAGGAATCCTCTCGGCAAAGAGGGTATTATCGGATGAGAACCCAGCATATCCCCTCACGAAGGGACAGAGTAGGGTTCAACATCTGCAGCATGCTCGGAGCATAGGGCTGAAGGATGATATAAGTTTTAGTAGTTAGATAAATTATGAAATTTGTAATGTGTAATTGACATTAGATGATGAATAAAAGGTGTTTTATTTATGAGTAAAGTGTTGCTATCTCTTGTCAATCGTTTACTATATTTCGTTTGCATGTTTTGACTTCCAGAATAATTATGTTTGGTATATCATATTATTCAAACCTCCACAGTCGGTCATATGTCGGAAGTAGGTATGAATCAAGACTGTCAGGATTGGTTGCAGAGGTCTAAGGTGTTGGACATGGCTACAACAATCATGAGTGCTCACCCCATTCTAACTCATGGGTCCTTGATACCGGTTGTGGTATTCATATCTGTTCTGATTTGCAGGAGCTAAGAAGAAGTGAAAATGTGGAGCAAGGAAGAATAAACTTGATCATGGGAAACAGGAAAGCTTCACCTGTCACCAAGATTGGAGTTTATACTTTATCGCTAAGTAGTGAGTTTAGTTTAGATTTGAATAAATGTTGTTATTTGCCAGAAATGGCAAGAATTATTATTTCCTTTCATGCATTGTATAAACAAGGTTTCACCTTTTCATTTGATAATGAAGTTGATTCGATTAATGCTTTCTTTAATAATGTTCTTTATTTTAAAGCAATGCCTTGTGATGGCGTGTATGAAACTGTTTATGTGGTTGATAACTTGGGAAATAATGTATTGTGTGTTGATTCTGTTAATAATAATAACTTGGATAAAGCATCACTATGGCATTGTCGTCTTGGACATATAAGTAAGAAACGCATAGGCCAACTCCAAAAGGATGGAGTCTTGGAGTCATTTGACCTAAAGTCTGATGATAGTCGCGAATCATGCTTACTTGGAAAAATGACAAAGTCACCCTTCACAGGTTCTTGTGAGAGGGGTGAAGGTTTGTTGGATCTTGTGCACACGGATGTGTGTGGATCATTCAAACATGCCACAAGGGATGTTAATCGTTTTTATTTGACTTTTACTGATGATTATAGTAGATATGGATATGTCTACTTATTCAAGCATAAGTTAGAGATGTTCGAAAGGTTTAAGGATTTTAAACAGGAAGTCGAGAATCAATTGGGCAGGAACATTAAGATGCTTCGATCCGATCGAGGTGGTGAGTATCTTAGTTCAGAATTCCTCGACTATCTTAGGGAATGTGGGATTGTCTCACAATTGACACCTCCCAGGACACCGCAGTTAAATGGTGTGGCTGAGAGGCGTAATCGAACCTTGTTGGATATGGTTTGTTCCATGATGAGTCAAGCTTCGTTACCAATCTCATTCTGGGGGTATGCCTTAGAGACTGCCGCCCATATTCTTAATCTAGTCCCTACAAAGAAAGTTGCCAAAACTCCTCACGAGATGTGGACTGGTAAGGTACCTAAACTAGACCACATCAAGATTTGGGGTTGACAGGCTTTTGTGAGGTGCGAGTCTCATGATAAGCTAGAACCCCAAAGCGAGAGGTGTATTTTCATCGGCTACCCACAAAGATCCTTTGGTTTCCTCTTCTACAGACCTAGTGATAATGTGGTCTTTGTAGCAAGAAGAGGGGTCATTCGAGAGAGAGAATTTATAAGCCAAGGAGACAGTGGGAGGCAAATTGACCTTGAAGAACCTCAAGAGTCAAGTGGTGAAGGAACTTCAAACCCTAGCCCTCAACTTGAGGAGGAAACTCCTGTTGAGCCAATTGACGAGTCTGTACCTCTGAGGCGTTCCACAAGAGTTAGGAATGAGCCTGAGCATTACTATGGTTTCCATATTACTGCGGAAGGTGAGACACTTATTAGTGATGAGACACTAGTAGGTATGGATGAACCTAACAGCTACACGAAAGCCATGGCAGGCCCTGAGTCTGCTAAATGCAAAGAGGCTATGGATAGCGAGATACAATCCATGTATGACAATCAAGTTTGGAACTTGGTTGAGAATGTTCCAGGTCGTAAGACTGTAGGGTGCAAATGGATCTTCAAGAAGAAGACCGACATGGATGGTAATGTACACACTTATAATGCTCGACTGGTTGCAAAGGGCTTCTCTCAAACTCCTGGAGTGGATTATGATGAGACCTTTTCTCCAGTAGCCAAGAGTAAGTCTATTAGGGTTATGTTAGCCATAGTTGCATTTCATGACTATGAAATATGGCAAATGGATGTCAAAACCACTTTCCTTAATGGAAAGTTGACTGAAGATGTTTACATGAGTCAGCCAGAAGGTTTTGTCAGCAACGAGTACCCTAATAGAGTGTGTAAGCTTGAGAAATCCATTTATGGATTAAAGCAAGCACCTCGCAGATGGAATCTTTTCTTTGATGAGAAAGTCAAGGAATTTGGGTTTTCTAGGAGTGAAGATGAATCTTGTGTGTATGTCAATGCTAGTGGGAGTATTGTTAGATTTTTGGTATTGTATGTGGATGACATACTACTCATAGGAAATGACATCCCAACTCTGTAGGAAGTTAAGTCCTGGATTGGGAATTGTTTCTCTATGAAGGACCTAGGAGAAGCTGCCTATATTCTAGGGATAAGGATTTTGAGAAACCGGAGTAAAAGACTTGTTGGACTTAGTCAAAGTACCTACTTGGACAAGGTGTTGAAGAGATTCAACATGAAGAACTCCAAGAAAGTAGAGTTACCCATCCACAGTAATGCCAGATTGAGTAAGACACAAAGCCCAAGTACTAAGGCTGAGATAGCATAAATGAGTCAAGTAACTTATGCTTCAGCAGTAGGCTGGATCATGTATGCTATGACGTGTACTCGACCTGATGTAGCCTTTGCCTTGAGCATGGTTAGCAGGTATCAGGGGAATCCTGGCAAGGCACACTGGACTGCGGTAAAGAATATCCTCAAGTACCTACGGAGGACTAAGGACTAGGTCCTTACCCTCGGCGGGAGTGATGACTTGAGAGTTGTAGGGTATAGTGATGCTAGCTTCTAGACTAATAGGGATAATTTCCGCTCTTAGTTGGACTGGGTCTTTACCTTAAACGGAAGAGAAATCACTTGGAAGAGTTCCAAGCAGGAGACAGTGGCTGACTCCACTTGTGAATCAAAGTATATAGCAGCGAGTGAGGCAATAAAGGAGGCAATATGGCTAAAGAACTTCATTGGAGACCTTGGAGTTGTACCAGCTATAAAGGAGCCCATGGAAATTTTCTGTGATAGTGAAAGTGTTGTTGCCTTAGCCAAGGAACCAAGGGATCATGGGAGATCCAAACACATCGACAGAAAATATCATTTTATCAGACATCGCATAGAAGAAGGAATCCTCGTGGCAAAGAGGTTATCATCGGATTAGAACCCAGCAGATCCCCTCGCGAAGGGACTGAGTAGGGTTAAGCATCTCCAGCATGCTCGGAGCATAGGGCTGAAGGATGATATAAGTTTTAGTAGTTAGATAAATTATGAAATTTGTAAAGTGTAATTGACATTTAATGATGAATAAAAGTTGTGTTTATTTATGAGTAAAGTGTTACTATCTTTTGTCAATCGTTTACTATAATTTCTTTTGCATGTTTTGACTTCCAAAATAGTATGTTGTGGTTTCACATATTATTTAAACTTTCCACAATCAGTCATATGTTGGAGGTAGATATGAAGTAAGATTGTCATGAAGTTGGTTGTAGGTGTCAGGATATAAGACAACACTTCATGAGTGATCATAAGTTCTGAGTATTGGAATCAACCCACGCTCACTGGAATCACTTCATGGAATTTTGTCTCGATTGATCGTGAGACGGTAATATCATATAAGTCTTCAAACCTAGACAAATGATTTTTTGCCTATGAATTGATTATGCATTGATTGTACAAAAACGCATTGGTAACTCGATGTTATAAAACGTGCTTTTGTGTATAATTCAACTAGTAGTAGAACAAACATATGAGTCGAAGTTTATCTGTTCCTTCTTGGATTAGAAGCTGATATCTGGGCCCCTCGATGATTTAGTTTTGACCTATGTACCGGGCCCGGTCAGAACTAAGTTGATGTGTTGAATTAAGTTCTTTGTCAAACAAATCGGAAATCGAGAAACAAACTGTTGGACAATAAGTAAGACATTGTTCCATGTAATTGTACGGCTGATATATAGAATAGAGGATTATATGATCAATTATCTTAAATGGCGTATTAACATCTTCTCAGTTCTGAGAGACCTTGAAAGAGCTACGATTGCCGATCGGTTCCTGAAGTATTGCAGTTATAGTTATTAGACGTATCCAAGTGGGAGACTGTTGGATAAGGTGTCTAAGTCCATAACTATTTCTGGTAAATATTTGACCCGACCCGGCATGGTTCATTTGGGTTGCATGGCACCATGTAATTGAATAAACTATGTGAGAGAAATAACACATATGGTTTATTAATATATTATAAGTTCTAATATATTAATAATATTGTTTAATTAGTTTTGATCAAGAATTAATTTAGAATTAATTAAGTGATCAAAAGATAACTAATTAGATATATGGGTAGATTATGTAAATCTTCCATGTCTTATATAGTGGGCTAAGAGGCTCCATGGATTGTTAAGTTGGATTCCAACCATAGGATGCTCCATGGAGTTAACCCATGGATCAAGAAATGAAGAGTCACGGAACATTAGGGTTTACCTAATGTAACACACTATATAAGCAATGTAACTCTCCCCAAAATCAGCTACACTAAGAAACAAGAGGGCTTGGCCGATTTTGCATGTGTTAGAGTATTCTCTCAAGTTTATTCTTTGCATTTTGGTGTTGTGTGAAGCATTTGAGGCATCACACTTGAGGTGCTGGGCTCACAAGTTTTCAAGGAACACTTACAACAACAAGGTATGTAGTTCTATCTATTATTCAAGTTAAAATTGTTCCCCATGTATGCTAGATAGGATCATAGCCTTGGAAATCAACTTTGCATGATAATTAGACAAACATAGATCCAAGGTTATTAGGGTTGCATGTACACTTAGGAAGTGTTAGAATGCTCAAAACCCAACAATATTCACAACCTTTGAACTATGCTTGGCATGAAAAAGATTCAAGCGTTCGAACTCCATGGGGAGTCTTCTATGATCCGAGAGGCTGAGATCAAATGATTGAAAGACCGGGAAGAATTTCGAGTATGGAGAAATTGGAATGTCCTAATAGCCATGTGATGGAGGTTCAACATAAGTGAGGTGAGGAGCATAAGCAGGATCGAGAAGTCTACAGGTTGGATTCACCCATGGATTGATCAGGTTTTGGTTAAAAGTAGTATCAAACCCTTGTTCCTTCCAAATTTCATCCGCAAACTTGGCTACTCTCCAGTAACGTTTCTTTTGGGCAGTGGCCAGAGAGTCATCAGAATGATCTAAGGACATTCTTTCTACCATATGCTTGGAGTTGAGTGAAGCTGATTGTTGAGAAAACATTTTAGAGATAGATTTTTGTGGAGACTTTTGTGGTGATGCCTGAGGAGTTGGAAGTTATGGAGAGGACCGCAGAGTTGGTTCTTTGTTGTGTTCTGTGGTAGGAGGTAGATCCCTTGGAGGAGTTTGAGAATGATGAGCTGAAAGAGTCTTGGACTTTGAAGAATCACTATCACTTCCCCCTTTTGATGAAGCAGGCTTCAACTACTCCTCAAACCATTGTTTCAATCCATTAATTTTCTGAAACGTATCATTGAAATGTGGTCACAAACGTCTTGGTTGTTAGGGATCTATGATTTGAAGAGTAGTTGATAAATCACCTTTGTGAGGCGGAGAATTTCATCAAATCTTTGATTTACAGTGAGTGATCTTCTTAGACCTTTGATCATGTCTTGGAGTACCACAAACCCTGATTCATACGCAGTGTGGATTTCGTCAATAAGGTTTTTGGATTTGCTTTTTTGAGTTTGCAGCATTTCTTGAAGATCTTCTTTCAACTTCTTTACCTCTTTGATGAAGTCTTCAGATTTGGACATGAAATCCTTGTGGTTTGCGGTTCTTTGATTCTCAAGTTCTCGTATACCCATTTCACCCCTTAAAATCATCCGCTTTTCAACCATTCTTTCTCTTGTTTCCAACCTTTCAACGAGTTCAATAAGTGATTGTGGTGTTGGAACATCAGTGCTCTTCAGTTCTTTGGTAGTGACTACGGCCATGATTTGATCTACTTTGGCCTGAAGGTTGAGGAATTATTTCCTTGAGACTGCTATGTTTTTCATCTTTTTTTGCATTGGCTTGGATGTGGAATGTTAGGATCCACTCGATTCTTCATCAACAATGAACATGATGAAGTCGTCTGAAGGAAGAGGTTGTTCAATATCTTCAAGACCGAACATATGTGATGAGCTAATATCGATTATGGTACCATCATCATTCGAATCGTTAGATTTATCATTTACATGGGCATTAGAAGGGCCAACTATATTCTCCATCTATTAAGCTTGTTGAACAGTCTATTCCATGGTGGACAACCATTGCTGAATCGACAAAATGTCATGTATTGTTTTGGCATTGTTGATCGTTTTGGCCCAGTATTTAGCCACAAATTGGAGGGATTCTTCTTTTTGTTGTTGTTGATGTGTTTTTTGTGCCTTCATTTCTTGCAAAACTCTTTTGAAAGCTTCAAATTTTCGTAACCATGACTCTATTTCAGGACGATATTGAGTCTAAGAGTCATCAGATACATATCCGTCAAGTCCTTTACACATTGAGGTGTCCCTCAGGTTCATGCATCCTTGTTCATTTGTGCTCACCATGCCTAAACCAAGTGTAAGTAATAGAGGTGGTAATGATTTCCAGAGCTTCCTTTGTCTCCTTGATCAAAAATCAAGTTTGGCCTCGTCTTTGTTCTAGAAAGGGCTGAGAAAGAAGTGCGCTACGATGCAACTTGTGTATCAAGTGTTTGTGTGACTCCAAGAAGAATGGAGTGCAACTCCTTGGGTTCAAATACGTGCAAAAGTGATGCCCTGAAGACCTTAGGGCGACTGTTCACATCTAGATCTACTTGGGCTGCAGATAGGGATTTGTCTCCATTTTGAGATGAAACAGATACACTGTTTATCTCTGAGTGGTGAGTTGGAGTTCTTGCAAGTGAGTCTGCAGTGACTCTAATGGTTGCGGGAGTCTTGTGAGAGACTCCAACATTGTCCGTAATATGCATATGGATGTGACTTGGGGTGAGCTTTCGTTTCTTTCTCCTAAAAACATCTTGGGATTCTGAAGGCTCATCTTGATGTTCATCAACAACATTAACAGGTATGTCATGAAACTTGGAAGAAGTATGTGGGACTGCGGAAGTAGGCTTTACGGTATTAGCCTTTCTCTTCTTTGAGGAACAACTCCCTTCTTAACAACATTCACCGGTGTTATTTGGGGAAGAGATTTAACCCTTTTAGTTTTGGGCTTCGGATCTTGAGTTGCGGTAGACTTATTGGTTTTTGTAGGTTTTGGATGCGGGTCCTGGCCTATGGTGGGCTTACTGGGTCATGGCGGGGAAGTGTGATATGGGGCAATATCACTCGTAGCCATTATGTGGTTAGAAACCTCTACGGTAGTGAGTCCAATGGACTTTAAAGTGTACATAGGTAATCTACGAATAGGACCAAAAATTGACTGATCCTTTGATGCATTGTACCTCTTTATATTGCGAGCCGAGAACAAATTGGTGTCATTCCCATGCTAAGATTAGCATCCTTTTGTAGATCAACCAGACATAGTGACCAGAACCTTGCAAATGTCAATTTTGTCATGCCTTCTTTTGGTGCATCCTTGGAGATGTATTGTTGAAAATCTTCCTATATGATTTTCCTGTAATCGATAGCATTCCCTGTAAAGATACTTCACACGATATCAAGGAGTTGTTTGCCTGTGTTGTCCATCCCTCCTATTCTGTCTGAGAGGAACCTGATCACAAAGTGGCAAAAAAATTTCCACACAGCAGGCAACTTGCTTTTCTTGAACTCCGCTACTCCTTTGAGTTAGGCTTGATAACCCATTTGATACAGTGCAGAAAACAAATCACTTGTGCTTGGAGAGTAAAATTTTGTCAATGGAAGAACCCTTAGCTTTATTGTAGAGAGGAATTTGTCTTTGGTCCGAACCACCAAAGAGTCATCAACGAGACTTAGATGAACTTCTTGAAGATTTTTGCAAGGTCTGAAAGCAGAGAAAGCACATTTGAAGAGGACTTCTTGTGGAACTACTTCTGTGAATGAATCGAAAGCTCCATAGAGAGTATAAGATGGAAGAAACTTTATCATTAGTTTTATTGCCTCGTTGTAGGACGGATGTGTTGGATTACTGTCTAAGCCTGTAACTATATTTGGTAAGTACTTGACCCGGTTGTGCATGGTCCTTTTGGGTTGCCTTCACCATAGCAACTTGACAGGGTGATTTATAAAGAGAGAAGAGATATTATTATTAATATATTGTGAGAGTAATATATTATTGGAATAATAATATTATTTGATTGATGTAAGTCATAAATTAATTAAGAATTAATTTGGTGACTTAAAGAGGTTAATTGAATAAAGGGGCATAAACTGTCAAATGTGTGATAGTTATGTTTTTGGGCTATGAATCTTTATGGACATTAGGGTGGACGAGTTTTAGTGATTGGATATCTTAAAAATCGTTCAATTCTTATATCTAGAAAGATCTTTGGATTGCTTAGGGCCTAAGTTATTCAATTAGGGTTAAGGGTGTAACCCTTGTAGCTCATAATATAAATAGACCCGATGGGTGAGGGAAATCGGTCACTATTGAAAGAAAGAAACCCTAGAGCCGATTTACTCACCTCTCCTCTCTCTCAAAATCATCCTCTTGCTAGTTGGTGTTTGTAAGCCATTAACGGAGTGACAATTGTGACTCTAAGCTTCAAGAACAAGAAGATTCAAGCAAGCAACTTAAGGTATTCTTCTAGATCTGATTTCATATGTTATGATTCAATTTTTTACATTAGTTCTATAGAATTTTAAGCCTTGGATGCATTGCATGTTCAATTAGAGAAACCTAGATCCAAGCATTAGGGTTTGCATGTGCACATATGAAAGTTCTTATGGCTCAAACCCATCAGTGGTATCAGAGCTTTGATTGATTTCTATTGAATTAATGCTTTAGTTGATTGTTTTTGATTGAAAAATTCGCTTTTTTGTGCCTCTGACTGATGAACTCGGTGAGTTCCATTGTGGACTCGGCAAGTAGCTCTAACTCGGCGAGTTCGTAGTGGAACTCGGCGAGTTCTAGCGTTAGCTAGAGCTGATTTCGGGATTTCTTGCTCTTTTGCTTGAGGATACTTGCCTTAACTATTTTGGGTCATTAATATCCGAATTTTATCATATATTTGAGTATATTCTTGACCAAACGAAAGATAATTACCATTTGATTGAATGATAATTTCCTTATATGATAATAATTGATTATTTGAATTTAATTAGTAAATTGTCATACAAGTAATGTTGACTAGGTCAAATTTTAATAATCATTAAATTAATTAGTTGATTTGTATTATTTGCTATTTGATCCTTTATGTTTTGAAAAGTTTAAAACTTGTCCTCAAGTTTTGAAATTTAAGTTTTGTGATTAAAAGTTTAATTTGAATAATTTAAATTTCAAACACAAGAATTTTACAAGTTTAAAATTCAACACTATACTAATATTATTATAAGCTTTATATATATATATATATATATATATATATATATATATATATATATATATATATATATATATATATATATGTGTGTGTGTGTGTGTGTGTATGAATTAAAATGCTAGTCTTATCGTTAGTAGGCCTCATTCACGAAGCCGGTCTATAAGGTGGGTATAAAGTTGCTGCCTATAAAATGGCGCTTAATGGGTGTACACTCACACCCACCGCTTGCTTGACTGGTGGAGGGTCGTTAGCCGAACAGGTAGGATACAACAATCCTCTCCTCATTAATAAGTATAATGAATCTATAAAAGGTAACTAAACGTGTTTCATAAAATTCCCGATCTTAGTTACTTTAGGAAAAGTGAATTGATGCAATCCCATGAAATTACACTTTGTACCCTTGCTAAGAAGTTACTGAGCGTATGTGGTTAACCAGCACACTAATTGGTTCTAAGCAATTGTGGCAAAGGGTGACTCATTGTTTGTCATAGTTCGATGGAGCGTGTGTGGTTAACCGACACATCGAATAGATGACTATAACAATGTGGGCATCACGTATATTTGCATGGTTATTCACACCCGTTTTGTGATCCTCGGCATCCCAGTCACAAACTAGAGGGGAATATCGAGATTTAAACATGCCATTGAAAAGTTCAATGAATCTCAAAGAAATCTAGGAATTCTCAATACATTTAAAACTTAATCTTATGTTTTTCATGGTGAAGAATTAGGGAATCGTCATTCACTTACCTCTAAATTTTTTGCATGTTGGATTACGGCGTCCCTTTTCTAATGTGTGAATAATGTTGTTGGGTCCTAGCCCTAATTTTTCATTTTGGGTGTTTAATTAGGGATTTAATTCTAATGAAACTTTGTTCCTTTCTATTTGTAGATGTCTAACGCGAACAACGCTGCTGCTAGCTCATTCACACTAATGAGCCTTTGTGAAAAAGTGACTTTTGACGGATCGAACTTTAGCGAATGGATAAGATACATTCGCACGATTGCACTACGAGGAAAAAGAGTATGTCCTCGACGAGAAGCACGAAAAGATCAATTCAGAAATCGCTACTCCCGAAGAAATGGTTGTCTTTGAGACCCATGAGTGTGATGCAACGAAAGTCCATTGCATTATGCTAGCCACAATGAACCGCGAATTCCAAAAGTCCTATGAGGACATGTATCCGTACGAAATGCATCAAGACTTAATGGAGAGATACTACCAGAGTGCGAGGCAAGAGCGCTATGAGATCATCACGAACATGATCACTACTAAGATGGGAATTGGAAAATCTCTAACCGTGCACTTGCAAAAGATGCAAAGATATGTTGATCGTCTTCACAAGTTGAATGTTAACTTTGGAGAAGATTTGGCAATCGACATCGTTCTTCACTCCTTGCCCTCGTGCTACAACCAATTTAGGATGACCTACCACATGAACAAGGAAGAGGTCACCCTAAGCAAACTCCAAGGGCTCATAAGGACTACTGAGGGCAACCTCAAGGACAAGTCTGTTGCATTAACTCCCAATCCACCCGTTGCTCCTGTTTTGGCTATTGGGCAAGGAAGGGGCAAGAAGAGGAAGGATCCCTCAAAGAGCCACCACAAGGGAAAGTCCCAAGATGGTTCCTCTTCTAGTGGGACCAAGGTTGGCCCTGCTAAGCCCAACTCAAACCCAAAGGTGGCAAAGTGCCACCATTGCCAGAAAATAAGGGGATTGGAAGACAAGTTGCCCGAAATATCTGCAAGCCATCAAGGATGGGAAGATCAAGCCATCTTTCGCAGGTATTTACACAATTAAATCTAATGATTCATCTCATGCTATTTCTTGGGTTCTTGATACAGGATTTGGTTATCACATTTGTTCTGATTTGCAAGGACTAAGAAGAAATAGGGATGTGGAGCGTGGAAGAATAAATCTAATCATGGGGAACAGAAGATCGTCGCCTGTCACCAAGATTGGAGTGTATTCTCTAGTGCTTAGTAATGGATTAGGTTTAGATTTGAATAATTGTTGCTACTCGCCATATATGGCAAGAAACGTCATTTCATTTCATGGTTTATTTAGACAAGGATTTAGATATTCGTTTAATAATGAGAATGGTTCGATTTATGCTTATCTAAATGGTGTTTTATATTTTGAAGCAATGCCTTGTAATGGAATTTATGAAACTATTATGGTTGTAGATAACCTAGGAAATGATGTGTTGTGTATGGATTCTTCCAATAGTATGGATAAAGCATGCCTGTGGCATTGTCGTCTTGGACATGTCAACAAGAAGCGCATAGACCAACTCCAAAAGGATGGAGTGTTGGAGTCATTCGACCTTAGGGAAGATGACACGTGCGAATCTTGTTTACCTGGAAAGATGCCCGAGTCACCCTTCACTGGCACTTATGAGAGGGGTGAGGGTTTATTAGATCTCATACACACCGACGTGTGTGGGCCCTTTAAATCCACCACGAAGGATGCGAACTGCTTCTACGTGACTTTCACCGAGGAGGAAACTCCAGTTGAACCAATTGACGAGTCCTTACCTTTTAGACGTTCCGAAAAAGTTAGAGTTCAACCCCAGTTTTATGGCTTTCATATTACTACTGAAGGGGACACGTATATTAGTGAGGGTACACTAATAAATCTAGATGAACTTAATAGCTATAAGGAAGTCATGGCAGGCACAGAGTCTACAAAATGGAAAGAGGCGATGGACAGCGAGATTCATTCCATGTATTACAACCAAGTTTGTAATTTGGTTGACCATGTGCCCGGACGTAGGATGGTTGGGTGAAAATGGATCTTTAAGAAGAAGACCGACGTACATGGGAATGTGCTCACGTATAAGGTGTGATTGGTTGCAAAGGGATTTACTCAAACTCCCGAAGTTAACTATGATGAGACCTTCTCGCCAGTTGCTAAAATAAAGTCTATTAGGGTGATGCTAGCCATTGCTGCATTTCATGATTATGAGATATGGCAGATGGATGTTTAGACCGCTTTCCTTAATGGGAAGTTGGCTGAGGATGTATACATGGCTCAGCCAGAGGGTTTTGTCGATCTGAAGCATCCCGATAGAGTGTGCAAGCTTGAGAAGTCAATTTATGGACTTAAGCAAGGATCTCACAGATGGAATCTTTGCTTTGATGAGAAAGTCATAGAGTTTGGATTTGTACGAAGTGAAGATGAATCATGTGTGTATGTCAAAGCCAGTGGGAGTATAGTTAGCTTCCTCGTTTTGTATGTCGATGACATACTACTCATAGGAAACGACATCCCGACTCTGCAGGAGGTTAAGTCCTGGCTCAGGAAGTGCTTCACTATGAAGGACCTCGGAGATGCTTCCTATATTTTGGGAATAAGAATAGTGAGAGAACGAACTAAGAAACTAATAGGACTTAGTCAGAATACTTACTTGGATAAGGAACTAAAATGTTTTAGTATGGAAAACTCGAAGAAGGGAGAACTACCAATACAAAGTAATGCCAAATTGAGTAAGACTCAAAGCCCGAGTACAGAAGCAGAGATAGATAAGATGAGCCGAGTATGTTACGCTTCCGTAGTTGGCTCAATCATGTATGCTATGACTTGTACTCGCCTTGATGTGGCCTTTGCTTTGAGCATGGTCAGTTGATATCAAGGGAACCCTAGCAGAGCTCATTGGATCGCAGTCAAGAATATCCTTAAGTACCATTGGAGGACCATGGAATGGTTTTTGGTCCTCGGAGGGAGTGATGACTTAAAGGTGAGAGGGTATAGTGACGCCACGTTCCAGACCGACAGGGACAACTACCGTTCGCAGTCGGGCTGGGTCTTTACCCTTAATGGAGGAGCAGTGACTTGGAAAAGTTCCCAGCAAGAAACCATTGCTGATTCAACGTGCGAATCAGAGTACATTGTAGTGAGCGAAGCGTCAAAGGAGGTGATATGGTTGAAGAACTTCATTGGTGACCTTGCAGTTGTGCCTTCCATAAAGGAGCCTATGGAAATTTTCTGTGATAATGAAGGAGTGGTTGCCTTGACCAAGGAACCGAGTGATCATGGTAGATCTCGTCAGATTGGCATAAAATATCACTTTATTCGACATCGGGTAGAAGAAGGACACCTCGTAGTAAAGAGGGTATTGTCAGAGGATAACCCAACAGATCCGCTTACGAAGGGACTGAGTAGGGTTAGGCACTTGCAGCACGCTAGGAGCATTGGGCTACAAGACGATATTAGTTTAGATTAGATAGTTTAGAAACATGTAATAGATAAATGTAATTGACATTTGATGATTAAATAAAGGATTATTATTTATGAGTAAAGCTACTGTCTTATGTCAATTGTTTAACTAGTGTTTCACTTTGCATGTTTTGACTTCCTGAATAATTGAGTTATTAAGAATAATCGAATTATTCGAATGGTCCACAATCTTTCATATGTTGGAAGTAGGTATGAATAAAGATTGTCATGAATTGGTGTGTAGATTGTCTAAAAGGTATTAGACATAGCAAAGGTTTGCTGCAACGTTCATGAGTGCTAATGAACAAGTTTTGAGCATTGGAATATACCCGCGCTTGATAGCATCACTTTATGGAATGTACCGCAAGTGATCGCAAGACGATAATATCATATAGTCTTAAAACCAAGATATATGGTTTATTGTTTACTAATTGGTTGTGTATTGATAATGCGAAACCGCATAAATTCATATCATAAAACGCATTGTTGTTTATAGTTTATTAGTAAATAGTAAATGCATATAAGTCGAAGTTTATCTGTTACTTTTCTCCTAAGAGGGTAAAAGCGATAGCAGGGCCCCTCGATGATTTAATTTGACTTATGTGCCAGGCCCGGTCAGGACTGAATTGATGTGTTCAATTAAGTTCTACGTCAAATGAATCTGAGATCGAGAAACCAATTGCTGGACAATAAGTATCACAATGTTCCATGTAATTGTCCGCATGATATCTAGAATAGAGGATTATACGATCCCTTATCTAAACGACAGGCTACTGATAAGATCAGAGTTTGACAGTATCTTTAAGAGCTACAATTGCTAATTAGATTGTGTTTGCATTTATAGTTACTGGACTTATCCAAGTGGGAGACTATTGGATTAGTGTCTAAGCCTGTAACTATATTTGGTAAGTACTTGACGCGGTTGTGCATGGTCCTTTTGGGTTTCCTTCACCATAGCAACTTGACAGGGTGATTTATAAAGAGAGAAGAGATATTATTATTAATATATTTTGAGAGTAATATATTAAAGGAATAAGAATACTATTTGATTGATGTAAGTCATAAATTAATTATGAATTAATTTGGTGATTTAAAGAGGTTAATTGAATAAAGGGGCATAAACCGTCAAATGTGTGATAGTTATGTTTTTGGGTTATGAATCTTTATGGACATTAGGGTGGACGATTTTTAGGGATTGGATATCTTAAAAATCGTTCAAGTCTTATATCTAAAAGGATCTTTGGATTGCTTAGGGTCTAAGTTATTCAATTAGGGTTAAGGGTGTAACCCTAGTAGCTCATAGTATAAATACACCCCATGGGTGAGGGAAATCGGCCACTCTTGCAAGAAAGAAACCCTAGAGCCGATTTCCTCACCTCTCCTCTCTCTCAAAATCATCCACTTGCTAGTTGGTGTTTGTAAGCCTTTAGAAGAGTGACAATTGTGACTCTAAGCTTCAAGAACAAGAAGACTCAAGCAAGCAACTTAAGGTATTCTTCTAGATCTGATTTCATATGTTTTATTCAATTGTTTACATTATTTCTATATTATTGTAAGCCTTGGATACATCACATGTTCAATTAGAGAAACCTAGATCCAAGCATTAGGGTTTGCCTGTGCACATAGGAATGTTCTTATGGCTCAAACCCATCAGGATGATCTTCAAAGATTCCTCTGTAGTTATTGGCAGCAATCGAAGGAGTTAGGTCATTGATTGCCGATTCAGACCCATTTGGGCATGCTGCTCCTGGAGCATTTTTTATTGTTTCTTTGAAATGCCTGACTTCACCATTGTTGCACAAAAAGGAGTTTAAACAACTTGCTCGAAAATGGTTTTTGCAAGAGGTGAAGAAGATAAATTTCATCTGTAAGTTCAGACAGCGTAAAAGCTCTCTTGGGAAGAAAAAGGGGTTTTTTATACCTCCAAATTTAAAACAGATTGTTATTAATTTAATCACAACTGTTAAAGTTAAAAACCCTTGGGTTTTTACTATTATCAAATTTAATTAAATTAAATCAGAAATAAATTGTTTCCGAGAAAAGAGGATCATTTAATGTTTGACAGACCCATGATGACACGTCGGTTAAATGTGGAGTGAAAAATGGATTATCCGTTGTGAAAAATGGGGAAATGGAATGGATAGACCCCAACGGTTATGTGATGTGATTGGAAGGGATTTGCAAAAAGATTTTGAAGAAGGCAAATTGTTTTTCTTTCCTTTTATCCAAAAAAAGGTCTAATGTCACAACTAGTATTTTTGGCTAGGAAATTCCATCTTCATGTAAATCAACTCTTGTATAACTTGTAATCTAAGTTGATGACATGTACTATGCTCATTCAAAAACAACCATTTGAATCAAAACTCATGAGTGAAGTTCAGAACCAAATTTAATACATCTCATACACTCTACTGTGGGTTTAAAAACCCTAATATTCCGGTTAAAGAATTTTAATGGGCTAGGAATAATTTATTGGGCTTAATGGACCAATAAACCCTCAACTTGATTCTTTGAAGCTAAGTGTAACATCCGGATTCCCAAGTATTCTATATTGTTCATTATTTTTTAGTTAGAGAGAATGACTTGACGAGTTGGCGCCTAGACTCGTCGAGTAGGATCGCGATTTGATGACTGGATTAATGATTGGACTCAACTAGTCGACTTGGTGACTCGACGAGTCTGCGCTGGCAGCGGAAACCTTAAATCTCGGGGTCTGTGCCCTATTTAAAGGTCTTTATGGCCTTCATATGGCACCCCTGAGAAAATCAAGAGAGCAGAGAGAAAGTTTGTAGTGCAAGAGGAGGGCTCATTCATCATTATTTGATGTGTATTAGCAAAGGGAAGGGAGGATTTCGAGCTAGTCAGTCTTCTGGGACTCAAATTTTCCATCATTTCGTGCAGAGCTGCTGTGCGACGTAAGGATTCATGTCCATTTTCATTGATTAATAGATCTAGTGTATGTGATGTCCCTTTGTGTCAATATCATCAGATTTGTACCTTGAGAGGTCCAGAGAGTCCCTATTCTCCATCTTTATGCAGTCCTTTTATGAGTTTGGGGCTTAGGTTATCATATTAAGGGTTATTTTGGCATATAGAGGGGATAGTGTGATGCATGGGCCTAAAGTTCGAACCTTTAATGTGATTATCATGCTTAGGAAGGTCAAATCTATAGGTTAGCGAAGCAGTTCTGACCTTAGCAGGTCATTTGAGTATGATCATGGAAGCAACTCGCCGAGTTCATAAAGGGACTCGACGAGTCGAGTCGGGGTTGCCCCGCGATTCATGACAGGAGGAACTCATCGAGTGGAGGGATGAATCGACGTGCCATGAGAGGCTGTAAGGATTCAGAGGACCCGCATGGACTCGCCGAGTCACCCATGTGCACTCGACGAGTCGAGTCAAAGTTTGACCATTGACTTCCCTTGACCTTAGGGTTTTGGTCAAGACTGATTCAAGAGAATTCAGGGAAGGGTAGAATCATCTTCTATGCAATCCATAGGGATGAGACTATGAGAGAGTATTGATCGAGAATGTTATTTGAATGATAGGAGGAGGCTAGGTTAGGACATTGAGCACGAGAGTTTATCCGACTTCATTTGAGGTGAGTCTTCTCACTATACTATACCTGGAAGGGTCCCTATGTGTGACTGGAAGGTCTTATATGCTATGAGATGTATGTGCTATATGTTGTTATGTGATATGTATGTGTTATGTATGTTATGTATGATAAGGACCAGAAGGTCAAGATGACATGGACTGGAAGGTCAAGAGGATACGGACTGGAAGGTCGATACGGGTAGAACTGGAAGGTCCCAAAGAGTTATGGCCCTGAGACACTTGGACTGGAGTTCCGGTATTCGGGACGGAACTCCCCTGAGACACTTGGACCAGAAGGTCCCAAAGAGTTATGGCCGAGAAAGGTGTATGTGTTGTATGTGGTATTTTGGGGAACTCGCTAAGCATTTAGGCTTATAGTTGTTGTGTTATGTGTTTCAGGTACTAGCGAGGATCGTGGGAAGGCATCAGCATGATCCGTACACACTCATAGAGATTATGTTTGAGATTCTGGGAATTGTTATGTTATGATAACATTGGATACATTATGTTTTGATATTATTTTTTATGATTAAAAGTATGATTTAAAAATGAAAAATTGTTTTGAAAACTCATTTCGTTACAAGTTTGTATTAGAGAAAGTGCTTATAAAATAAACAATTTTTCTAAAGAAGTAAAAGAATTTAAGAAAAGCAGAACGAAGCAATGTGTACGATCAGCCAGCACCCGAACGGTGATTTCCCAAACTACCCTTACATTATGTGTTATGAGATATTTTATGATATGTTATGATAAAGTAGGCTAGGTATTCGTATTAGGACTAGAGTGGCCTGATTTGTGATGCCTTAGCCTAGGAAGATTTCTACTGCTATGAGATGCTTGAGAGTGAGTAGGTACCAGTGAGGAGCTTATGTGAGTTCTACCTAAGGGTAGCCTATGCTAACGAGATGTAGAGTACATGTGATATGGGATCCAAGGAGGAGGACTTGGGGTGAATACTGATGCGGTGTGGACGGTAGTATAGGGCCCGTACTACTGAAGACACCGGATTAGTGCGCAGTCCAAGTAAGAATCCTTAGGGTACTAGGGAACAAGTAGCGTTGAGGTATCGAGTGAGAGTATTCTCGAGCGAGTCTCTGATATTTTATGTTGTATTTCAGAGACATCATGGTTGGAACACATCACAGACCTGAGACGAGCGGCGTGAGTGACGAGGAGCTTCATCAGATGATCCACGATGAAGTGTCAGCGGAGATTCAAGCCGAGATTCCGAAGATGTTTGGGTCTATCAAGACCACATTGATTGAGACTTTTGATGAGCGGTACGCAGTGGTTTCAGATGAAATGACCCAAAGTACGACCCAAAATTTTATGTTTAAATTGTACTAAAAGATAACAATCATCCATAATACATAATGAAACCGTACGTCACAAATCTCAAAAAGTTATAATAGATGTGTCATGACAAAAGAACCGTATCAATATATCATAGAATCTAAAATAAACTCCCAGGATAAAAGCTGAAGTTGTGGTGTGTGCGATGCCATCATCCCGATCTCTTCCCTTTGCTAGCGGAGTACCTAAAACCAAAACTGAAAACTGTAAGCACGAAGCTTAGTGAGCTCCCCCAAACTGCCCCATACCATACAACTCATAAACAACTATTGGGCCTTACCCACTGCATTGGACCGATGTCCAGAAACTGCATTGGACTAAAGTCTGGAACTAACTAGTGCCTTGCCCTCTGCATCGGACCAAAGTCCGGAACTAACTGGGACTGTGTCCCTTGCATCGGACCAAAGTCTGGAACTAACTACATTGGACCGAAGTCCGAAACTGACCGGTTCCGTGTCCCCTGCATCGGACCGAAATCTGGAAACTGACTGAGCATAACATAACATAAACATATCAAGTAGCATAAGCACATATACTACATACTGCAACGTACCGAAGTTCGAAACACATAGCACAAGGACATGCTTGAATCACAAAGAGATCAAGCACATTGCACTACTGCATCGGACCAAAGTCCGGTACTACTACTAACTAAACGGACCAGCATTGTGGCCGTAGACCCATTCCTACTGGAAGGAAACCTCACCTCGTACTGTTGGCTACTGAGATGCCAACCACCTGGTACTCGCTATGGGGTCCCACGCCACATGATAGTCAGGAGCTCCACAGACTCTGAACTCCCTGAAAGTGAGCGTGCGCGACCCCATCATGCGAATAATCTCTGAAGAGAGAAACTCCCTAGTGTGATAATCTAAATGCTTGGCTCCCGAGCCTGGTCCTGATCCCCCACCGGCACCTGAACTGCCGACTGCTGGTCTAGGACATAAAACCACCATTCTAAAACACATAATGACAACGTCAGAAATACTGATATATCTCGAGGGATCACTATTACTACAAGTTTCCTAGTTTCTCCTTGGCCTTCCTTGATTCTAGTACAGATCCTCTGCTTTCAGTAGTATGAGCCTCTTCTACCTTCCACATCTATCTGTATCTTCCCCATGAACTGCCTCGACTCCACCAAGTGCCTTCTACTACTACTGTTGATTTCATGCTAATCTCGTCTTGGGCTTGCCCTAGGGTGATCACCAACCCACTCTCCATCATCAGCTGCATAAGAAGTCCCCACTTTCTTCCCTTAACTAGCTTGCGAATACTATTACATATCACTCAGACTAGATAATTCTTCGAATGAGGGATCATACCCTATAACAGTTGGACTCAAACGAGAGCTGCGAAATAGAGCTAGACCTAACCTTCTAAAATTATTTTGTCCTTGCAATATGTAACTTCACATATTCGTTTACTAGTTAGTGAAAGACAACTAGAACTCCTAAAAGCACAAAGCAAGCAACATTCGGGAATTGAGTACATAATCAAGCGTATACCACTCTGGCTATCATTCTGACTAATCTACACTAGCATACAATGCTAAGCTCATACTATCAGGCATAACCTAACCAGACTATCCTACTGCTGTCTAATCAATACTAGCATGAAATTCTCATAAAGCTGAAACACATATAGCAGGCACATAAGGCATCCTCCTATATCCTTAGTCCTATTCTAGCATGTTGTTCTAATGAAACTGAAATTGATAATCATAACATAAGCTTGTATGGGTAATTTGGGAGTACTTACTTGAGCTCGGCTGATCGCATCCACCACACCCCTTTTTAAGAAAACTCTTTTTCTTTCTAAGTTCTTTTCAAAATTTCTTTTCGAAATAGTTTCTCTTTTTTTTAAAAAGAAAAATATTTCACCATTTCCTTAGTTTAAGTTCAGACACACTTGAAAGTATGCATGAATCCCTCAAACCAAGGATTTGATACCAACTTGAAACGACCCAAAATATGACCCAAATTTTTTTGTTTAAATGGTACTAAAAGCTAACAATCATCCATAATATATAATGAAACCGTACGTCACAAATCTCAAAAAGTTATAATACATGTGTCATGAAAAAAGAACCGTATCAATATATCATAGCATCTAAAATAAACTCCCAGGATAAAAGCTGATGCTGTGGTGTGTGCGATGCCATTATCTCGAGCTCTTCCTTTTGCTAGCGGAAGTATCTGAAACCAAAACTGAAATCTGTAAGCACCAAGCTTAGTGAGCTCCCCCAAACTACCACAAACCATACAACAACTCACAAAAAACTATTGGGCCTTGCCCACTGCATCAAACCGATGTCCGGAAACTGCATCGGACCGATGTCCGAAACTAACCATGGCCTTTCCCTCTACATCAGACCAAAGTCCAGAACTAACTGGGACCGTGTCCCCTACATCGGACCAAAGTCGGGAACTAACTGCACGGGACCGAAGTCTGGAACTGACCGGGATCGTGTCCCCTGCATCGGACCGAAATCTGGAATCTGATTGATCATAACATAGCATAAACATCTCAACTACCATAAGCACATATACTACATACTGCATCGAACCAAAGTCCGGAACACATAGCACAAGGAAATGCTTGAATCAAAAACACATCAAGCACACTAAACTACTGCATCAGACCAAAGTATGGTACTACTGCTAACTAAACGGGCCGGCATTGTGGCCATAGACCCGTTTCTACTGGAAGGAAAACTCACCTCATACTGCTGGCCGCTGAGATGCGAACTCCGAAAGTGGCTAGCTGCTGCTTCGGAACTGTCCGGCTACAAATCCCAAAAACACTAGATCAGGTACTTATAAATGCCATGAGGGTAAAATGACTATTCTACCTCTGGTCAAAGTCAACTTCCAGTTGACCGGACTTGCCGAGTCACGGCGCAGACTCGCCGAGTCCCTCTATCACTAACTCTGACTCTAACTCTAACTCACCGAGTCCTTTTCCCATTCACCGATTCACCTTGAACTCACAAATCGAAGAAGGATGGGGGAATCGCGACACGACTCGTCGAGTCCGAAGAACAACTCGCCAAGTCCTAATGTGCAGATTCCATACAATCGATTCTAATCCATTTTAGAGCATATAACTCGCAGATCTAAGCTCGTGGGACCTTCTGAACGCGTAAAGTTGCTAACTTCACGTGTAACTAAGAAGGAATGAATCTATTTCCCTCAAACTCTACTTTAATTGGGAAAACTCATCCAACTCGCCGAGTTGTATGAACAACTCGTCGAGTCCATGGTTATCTTCATCGAACTCGCCGAGTTGGTCATCCAACTCGTCGAGTCCACGGTTATCTTCATATGACTCGCCGAGTCCTTTTAGTCCTTTTTCCATACATACCTGATTTGAGCCATGCAGTGACTCCAAATCATAGCTCCAAGCTTCGAGGGCATACCTATCACATAAAGTTGCAAACTTTACAAGCATGCATGGCTTTAAAGGCTTCAAATGCCAAGTCTAAGCTCTTAATGGGGTTCCAAGCTCAAAGGAGACCTCAATCACAACGACAACTGAAACTTTACACTTTTAGAATGAAATGAGGATCTAGATCTGAAGTATAACTCGGTCATAAGGCTTTATCACCAAGGATTTGGGGGTTTAGGGCATAAAAGCAACAATTTGGGGGCAAACAAGATCTACTAGATCAATAAGCAAGGTGGAGACTTTATTACCAGAAAAGATGACCACAAAGCAGTGTGTTCTGGATGTACTTCTTCTTCCTTGAACTCTTCAACCTTCTCCTTCTTCTACTTGCTCCGAAATGCACCAAAAGTTCCTTCACAAGGAAACAATCACTCACACACTCTTTAAGAAGGCTAGGGTTTACTAAGAAATGCCCTGAAGGTGATGGAGGCGATGTTGGGGTGCATAAATGTGTTTAAATAGGGTGCAGACCCATAAAATTAATGCTTCATCCAGACAGGCGGACTCGCCGAGTCCCAGCATATGGACTCGTCGAGTGGCCAACTCAATTTGCGTGATCATCCCGTCTCTACTCGACGAGTCG
Organism: Lactuca sativa; assembly: GCF_002870075.4. Taxonomy (NCBI): domain Eukaryota; kingdom Viridiplantae; phylum Streptophyta; class Magnoliopsida; order Asterales; family Asteraceae; genus Lactuca; species Lactuca sativa. The sequence goes on along the minus strand of NC_056630.2, from coordinate 297,761,469 downwards.
GGCTACAGACTCGTCAAGTACCCCATAAGAAATGAAAATACTTATTTAAATTACATACCACAAAATGGGGCGTTACAACTGAGGATGCGGCAGCTGCAGCTACTGCAGCTGTTGCTGCCGCTAGGCCTCATAGAGGTGACTCGTTGTTTCGTGAGTTCAGCAACACAAAGCCACCAGAGTTTGACGGGACGTACCTATTGCTGCGATGAGATGGATTTCTGATATCAAGGGATGCTTCTACACGTGTTCATGTCCGGAGCATCTGAGGGTACGGTTTGCGTTGAACCAACTTCTCTTGGGAGCGAAGGACTGGAGGAAGTTCAGGACGATGGACTTCCTTTTGCAGAAATTTCAGAGGTGACTTGGGAGAGGTTCACCACCATGTTCAGAGATGAGTATGTTGCCCCGGTGGAGAGGGAACGGTTGGCTCATGAGTTCTTGTCCCTCAAGTAGGGCACTGATTCTATTACTGTGATCACCAGGAAGTTTCATGAGAGGGCGATGTTCTTCCCTGAGCAGGTGTCTACCGAGCAGACATACATGAGCTGGTATTTGAGCGTTGTGAGGATGGATATTCGGGAGTTCATGTGGAACTCGACTTACCGGACATTTGCTGAGATCCAGGAAAATGCCCGGAAGAGGGAGATTTAGTTGGAGACTCAGGCCAGGGAGGAGGCCGAGTCTTAGGGGATGGATCGGTGGCCGGCATAGTCTCAGCCGGCAGCCAAGCGGGCGAAGCCCGCCGATTCGAGATCCGGAGGCCAAAAGGGCCGCACTTGCGGGAAGTGCGACAAGAGACATGACGGGGTTTGTCGATCAGGTGCTTGCCACAAACAGGAGAACTTTACAGTTGACAGCGGAGGAGGTCCGCGCAGCACCCGATATCATGGCTGTTACGTATTCTTTCATTTATTCATGCTGAGTTATGATATGATTCTTATTTTATGATATTTGTTGGTACTTTTCTTGTGAATTATGTACCTGCTTTGGTGTTATTTGACTCGGGTGTGAGTCGATCATTTGTTTCTTTAGCGTTTAGTCAGCACATTAGTATCCAACGAGAGGCGTTGAGTCGACCTCTACGAGTTTCTATTGCTGACAAGCGAGCGGTGTATGATGCGGATATGATTCGAGGATGTGTACTCGATATCTTCAGTGTTGAGTTCCCGATAGATCTGGTCCCAATCACGATAGGGGACGTGTATGTCATAGTGGTCATGCATAGGCTGAGCCGATTTGGGGATGTTATAGACTGCGAGCGACAGTTGGTGACGATACGAGACAATAGTTGGGGAGTACTTACGGTGTATGGAGAGGGTACCCGATGTGGGTCATCATTTTGTTCGGTTGCCAGAGTGAGACAGAGTTTACAGCAGGGCTGCAGCGAGTTTATAGCATATGTGATGGACACACAAGTGGCTGCTAGGAGGCGAAGTTCGATTGATGATGTTCCGATAGTACGCGAGTTCCCGAATGTTTTTCCCGAGGAGTTTCCAGGTGTGCCTCCCGAGAGGCAGGTAGAGTTCCGCATCGATTTGGTTTCGGGGGCAGCGCCTATCGCCAAGGCGCCTTATCACCTTGCGCCACCAGAGATGTAGGAGTTATCCTCGTAGCTTCAGGAGCTGCTGGGGAAGGGGTTTATTAGACCGAGTAGTTCACCATGGGGAGCGTCGATCCTTTTTGTCAAGAAAAAGGATGGTTCACACCGGATGTGCATTGATTACCTGGAGTTGAACAACTTGACGGTCAAGAACCGTTATCCATTACCGAGGATCGACGATCTGTTCGATCAGTTGCAGGGAGCGTCTTGGTTCTCCAAGATAGACTTGAGTTTGGAATATCATCAGATGAGAGTGCGGGATGAAGATATCCAGAAGAAGACGTTCAGAACTTGTTATAGGCATTACGAGTTCGTGGTGATGCCTTTTGGGCTCACCAATGCATAGACAACGTTCATGGATCTCATGAACAGGGTGTGCAGGCCGATGCTAGATCGGTCGGTGATCGTGTTCATCAATGATATTCTGGTATATTCGAGATCTAGAGAGCAGCATGAGGAGCATTTGAGAGAGATTCTTGGGGTATTAAGGTCGGAGAAGCTTTTCGCCAAATTCTCCAAGTGTGATTTTGGTTACGAGAGGTCTAGTTCTTGGGACACCTCATTAACCAAAATGGAATATTGGTCGACCCGACCAAAATTGAGGCGGTTATGAGGTGGGAGGTCCCGAGATCACCTACCGAGATCAGGAGTTTTCTAGGATTGGCCGACTATTATCGGAGACTTATCAAGGATTTCTACAAGATCGCCGTGCCTCTCACCAGGTTGACCCGGAAGGGTGTTCCTTTTTCGTGGGGTCCGGATCAGCAGACCTCGTTTGAGACCCTCCGCCAAAGATTATGCGATGCCCTAGTGTTAGCCCTCCTGAAAGGGATGGAGGATTTTGTGGTGTATTGTGATGCATCGATATCGAAGTTGGGTGTAGTACTTATGCAGAGGGGGCATGTGATAGCGTATGCATCGAGGCAGCTGAAGCCTCATGAGATGAGGTATCCCACTCATGATTTGGAGTTGGGGGCAGTGGTGTTCGCCCTCAAGATCTGGTGTCAGTATCTGTATGGGGTTCGGTGTACCATATACACGGACCACAAGAACTTGAAGTATTTGATGGATTAGCCCAACCTGAATATGCGCCAGAGGAGATGGTTGGACGTGGTAAAGGATTATGCTTGTAAGATCCTATACCACCCGGGAAAAGCTAATGTTGTAGCTGATGCCTTGAGCCGTAGGGCGGAAAGTGCCCCGATTTGAGACATTTGTGTGCTGTTGACAGTGATGACTCCGGTGGTGGACATCATTCGAGAGGCCCACGCAGAGGCCATAATACCGGAGAACCACAAGATGGAGCTCGTGATCGGGAAGGTGTCTGATTTTGTTACTGATAACCGAGGGCTGATGAGATTTCAAGGTCAGATTTAGGTGTCGTATGCAGGCGGGGCACGTACCATTCTGATGGAGGAGCACACAGATCGAGGTTCTCGATTGTTCCCGGGGCCACTTAGATGTATTTGGATCTGAAGAAAGATTTTTGGTGGCCCTGTATGAAGAGGGATGTTGCATGGTTTGTTGAGAGGTACTTGACCTGTCGCAGGGTTAAGGTTGAGCACCAGCGTCCACACGGCAAGTTGCAGCCACTTGAGCTTGCCTAGTGGAAGTGGGAACAAATTTCCATGGATTTTATCCCCAAATTACCAAGGACCACGAGGGGTGTCGATGCGATTTGGGTGATTGTCGACTGGCTGACGAAGAGTGCTCACTTCCTTGCAATCAGTGAGAGTTCTTCTGAAGAGAGAGTGGCATAGTTTTATGTAAGTGAGGTGGTATCGCGACATGGAGTACCGATCTCGATTGTGTCGGATCGAGATGTACGTTTCACTTCCAGATTCTGGAAGAAGTTCCATGAGGAGTTGGGTACGAGGCTGCGTTTCAGTACCGCTTACCACCCACAGACGGACGGACAGAGTGAGCGGACAATTCAGACACTCGAGGACATGCTCCGAGCATGTGTGTTGGACTTCGGGGGAAGTTCGTACATGTATTTGACGTTGGCTGAGTTCCCCTATAACAACAGCCACCATTCAAGTATTGGTATGCCTCCCTTCGAGTTGTTGTACGAGAGGAGATGTCGGACTCCCATTTGCTGGGAAGAGGTAGGGCAACGCGTGATGGGCAGCACTGAGATAGTACTTCATATGACTGAGCAGATACAACAGGTCAGACAGAGGTTGTTGACGACTCGGATTTGCCAGAAGAGTTATACGGATAGGCGATGATCCGAGCTTGAGTTCCAGGTGGGAGATTTCGTACTCCTGAAGGTGTCTCCTTGGAAAGGAGTCATTCAATTCAGGAAGAGGGGCAAGCTAGAACCCCGGTACATTGGGTCGTTCAGGGTGACCGCGAGGGTGGGCAGGGTGGCATATCGGTTGGAGCTACCTGCGGAGTTGAGCCAGATTCATGATACCTTCTACGTGTCTCAGTTGAGAAAGTGTATAGCCGACGAGTCGGTGGTGGTGCCGTTGGAGGATATTCCGGTGGATGCGAGCCTGAATTATGCTGAGAGACCAATCGTGATCCGGGATCAGAAGATCAAGGTTCTGAGGAACAAGGAGGTGTCCCTGGTTCAGGTCTGGTAGCAACATCGGAGAGGCTCCGAGCTGACTTGGGAGCCGGAGTTGGAGATGCGAAAGTAGCACACCGAGCTGTTTGTCGAGCGAAACTTCGAGGACGAAGTCTGATTCTAGTGGGGGAGAATTTTAACATCTGGATTCCCAGGTATTCTATATTATTCTTTATTTTTGAGTTAGAGAGAAGGAGTCGACAAGTTGGTGCCTAGACTCATCGAGTAGGATCGTGATTTGATTACTGGATTAATGATGGGACTTGACGAGTCGGCTTGGTGACTTGACGAGTCCGTGCTGGCGGTGGAAACCCTAAATCTCGGTGTATGTGCCCTATTTAAAGGCCTTTATGGCCTTCATTTGCAGCCATTGCACCCCCTGAGAAACCCTAGAGAGCAGAGAGAATGTTTGTAGTGCAAGAGGAGGGCTTATTCATCATTATTTGGTGTGTTTTAGCAAAGGGAAGGGAGGATTTCGAGCTAGGCAGTCTTGTGGGACTCAAATCTTCCATCATTTCGTGCAGAGCTGTTGTGGGAGGTAAGGATTCATGTCCATTTTCATTGAGTAATAGATTTCATGAATCTAGGGCTTTTTCTCTTCTTTTTGGTAAGAGATTTAGTGTAAGTGATGTCCCTATGTGTCAATATCATTAGATTTGGACCTTGAGACATCCAAAGAGTCCCTATACTCCAGCTTTATGCAGTCCTTTATGATTTTGGGGCTTTGGTTATCATATTAAGGGATATTTTGGCTTATAGAGGGGATGGTATGATGCATGGGCCTAAAGTTCGAACCTTTACGTGATTATCATGCTTGGGAAGGTCAAATCTATAGGTTAGAGAAGCAGATCTGACCGTAGAAGGTCATTTGAGTATGATCATGGAAGCAACTCGCCGAGCTCATAAGGGGACTGGACGAGTCGAGTCGGGGTTACCCCATAATTCATGACAGGAGGAACCCGTCGAGTGGAGGGTTGACTCGACGTGCCATGATAGGCTGGAAGGATTCAGATGACCCGTATGGACTCCCCGAGTCGCCCATGTGCACTCGACGAGTTAGGTCATTGTTTGACCGTTGAGTTCCATTGACCTTATGGTTTTTGTCAAGACTGATTCAAGAGAATTCAGGGAAGGGTAGAATGGTCTTCTACCCAATCCCTAGGGATGAGACTTTGAGAGAGTATTGATCGGGAATATTATTTGAATGATAGGAGGAGGCTAGGTCGGGACGTTGAGCATGAGAGTTTATCCGACTTCATTTGAGGTGAGACTTCTCACTCTACTGTACCTGGAAGGGTATCTATGTGTGACCGGAAGGTCTTATATGCTATGAGATGAATGTGTTATACATTGTTATGTGATATGTATGTGTTATGTATGTTATGTATGATAAGGACCGGAAGGTCAAGATGACATGGACCAGAAGGTCAGGAGGATACGGACCGGAAGGTCGATACGTGTAGCACCGGAAGGTCTATCGGGATTCTGTACGGAAGTCCCCTGAGACACCTGGACCGGAAGGTCCCACAGATTTATAACAAAAAAAACAATAGGATAATTATGGAGTTGCCACCTCACTAATGTTTAGAGGTTAACCAAGCAACAAATCTCATGTTTTTAGGACTCTAAACCTTCATGTAATAACCTCATTTCAAATCTCTCTCCTTCTCCTTCTTATTCTCGGCCAAGCCTCTCTTTACTCGCCACTCTCCATTCAAAATTCCAATATTATAAAACTCCTCTCAAAGCCATCTAAAATTCTCTCATCTTCATCTCCCAAAATTCGTGTGTGCTAGAGTGTAAATCCGAGGATACTCCACCAAAAATCTACTCATTTGGTAAGCTACTCTCTAAGTTTGATGATTAAGTTCATTTTATGATAATCTTCACTCCTTAACACGTCATTTCGTGATCCATGCTCTTAGATACATCTTCGGTTCGAGATCCACTCAAGAAAGCTTACTAGGGCCGATATCTCTCCATTTTCTTCACCACACCCAAAATCATCAAACCAATGTGAGTTCATACGCCCTATTTTCGGGATTTACTATGTTTTGGAGGAGAATACAAGTTTTGTGTAGATCTATGTGTATATGCATGATTATGTGCGTCTTTCATGATATATGTGTGATTATGTGTTATAAACTTCATAAACTTGAAAATATGCAAAAATATGATGATATTTGTAGAACAAAACACTTATTACAACTTATTATGCAAAGAAATGGTTTAAAACACTTCAAAGTTGTTTAAAACTAAGAAAATTGCATGAGAGGGCCAAAAATGACAAAATAATCAAAATTGAGGTTATTATAAATAACTCATGGTTTTAAGGGACCAAAAAGGATTTATTTTTGATAAATATGAATCTTTAGGGTAATTGTGATTTTAAAAGGGCTAAAAGTGCAAATTATCACAAATGGGCCACATTTTGGGCTTTCACGGCGTTAGCGCCAACATTGTAAATTTTTGGGCTTTTGGTGGGCTTAATTGTCATTTTAAACAAAGTTGAGCCAAAAATGTAAATTTTCGATAAAAAGGGCTGAAAATGTGAATTTATTAAATCTTGGGCCAAAAAGATAAATTTATTCATAATTGGGCCGAGAATGTCAATTTTCAAAAAATTGAGGCAAAAAATAATATTTTTGACAAAAGTGGGTTAAAAATGTTATTTTTACTTAAAAATACCCTGAAATGTAAACTTTTGGTCTTAAAGGACCTAAAGTGTCATTTTTACCAAAAATGTGCCTTAATTGTAAATCTTCTATTTTAAGGACCAAAAATGTCTTTTTACAAAAAGTGGGCTTTTTATGTCATTTTGGTAAACAACTAAACTAAACAACCAACATAATAAAAAATGGATCAATTACGTCATTTACTTGTTATTGGGCCCAGAATATAATTTACATGTTTAGTGGGCCTTAGTTGTCCTTTTACATGTTTATTGACCCTGAAATATATATTAACATGTTTAGTGGGCCTTAGTTGTCCTTTTACATGTTTATTGGGCATGGAATATAATTTACATGTTTTGTGGGCCTTAGTTTTCCTTTTACATGTTAATTGGGCTTGGAATATACTTTACATGCTTATTGGGCCTGAAATATAATTCACATGCTTAGTGGGCCTTAGTTGTCCTTTTACATATTTATTGGGTCTGGAATATACCTTACATGTTTATTGGGCCCTCGTAGTCCATCTACATGCTTGTTGACTTTACACATTCACTTACAAACTCGTTGGACTTTGAAAACTAAATACATACACGGAAACAATATATACTGTACAATTTCATATTCGCGTAAATTTGGTTAAGGATCTTGTGAGACATTTCGTTTGGCACCTATTAAGTATACAACCCTATCATTTAGTTATAACGAGAGTCTCCTGTAGGGAGAGCGGGAGTTTGTGTATAGATCTATACGGGGGTGACACCCCACACATGAGTTGTTCGCTACAGTTACACTAGGCCAGTCTAGGGTGACAAACCTTACCTTGAACACGTCGGCGGCCGAAAAACGTCATGACAGGCAGAATTGTCATTATCAAGTATGGTTATAACGACTCACTTAGAAGAATTAACACCATTATAAAAAATTTACGGAATACAACATCTATTGATAACACAGGAACATACACACATTAGTACTCAGTTTAGGGTGTTGAAATCACAACGTTTTTATAAACAGACAACATCGGGTCGTCTGGGATCATTCACCTCACACACTCACACACATTAACACAAATGCATTAATACAATATCTGACACAAACATTTCAAACCGTTTTTCAGAGAATATCGGATTTTCTGGTGTTTACAAATCAATACAAAATATTTTACTCAGAATGCTTATGAACTCACCAACATTATACATGTCGATCTTTTCAAATTAACTTGTATTCTCACGAAATCGTTGAGCAGTTTGGTCAGGAAGAATACATGGATATTTTGTTGTGTTTTGTTATCACCACATTTTGGATAATTTGGTATGTAATATTGAAATACAATACTTGATGTAAAAAATGAGAGTTGTAATATTGCATGTGTTATGATGATGATGTTTTGTTTCCATTATATACACTATATGATGATACCACAAAAATGAAGTCACCCAAGCTCTCGGATGTCGATCTTTTCAAATTAACTTGTATTCTCACGAAATCGTTGAGCAGTTTGGTCAGGAAGAATACATGGATATTTTGTTGTGTTTTGTTATCATCACATTTTGGATAATTTGGTATGTAATATTGAAATACAATATTTGATGTAAAAAATGAGAGTTGTAATATTGCATGTGTGATGATGATGATGTTTTGTTTCCATTATATACACTATGATGATACCACAAAAATGAAGTCACCCAAGCTCTCGGATGTTTCCGCTGTCTGGTTCAGGGGTGTGACATCAGACGAGGAAAGTCATTTTGAAAGGAGACTGAAATATCATGTGTGACAAAATGAATGTTTTGAAGAATGTTTTTTTAATTTCATTAAGGATCATACAACATCATTTAAAGCCTTTATGAAGTGATAATTGTGGGTTCATTCAATACATTTGACGTAGCATTTAATGTGTCTACAATAGCTGAAACTAGATCAAGAAGGTTAGAAATAAAGGAAATAACATGACCTGTAGAGTATATAGATCATAAGTGACTTTAGTATACATGGTATACCGAGGGGCATATATTAAGTGTATACTATATCAATTATTCTAGAAATGGATTGTAGTGAATAAAGTGCTTCAAGAGTTTTGTTTTGAAAAAGCAAAGAAGCAATGTATTCACACCCGGAGACCTAGTGAGGTATGTGGTACCTATCCTTTCATGAAGAATTGCGGGTCATGGTTCATCATCCCTAACATTTCCAAAATTCCATTAAGTTTCATGGATTCAAGTTCATTAGCGAAAACATCAGCTATTTCTTCGTGAGTTGGTATAAAAATAAGTTCGATGTTACCTTTGAGGATTTGGTCTTTGATGAAGTGGTACCGTAGCTCTATGTGTTTTGCCTTCGATTGATGAATAGGGTTATGAGAATTTACTAATGCACTCTCTAAATCATAATAGATGGGCACCCACAGCATCCTGTAGCCCTAGTCCAAAAGTTGTGTCTTCATCCAAAGGACATGGGAGCAACAACTAATTGCGGCCACATATTCTGCCTCTGCGGTAGAAAATGAAACACATTTTTGTTTTCTCGAAGACCATCGAACTAATATTCCACCCAAAATGGACATCCACCTGAAGTTCTCTTTCACTCGAGTTTGTATCCAGCATGATCAACGTTTGTGAAAGCTTGAAGATTGAAATCGTTACCCATGGCTTTACACCTTTTTGGATATCTGAAGATCTGCTTGACTGCAGCAACGTGTGATACTTCGGGATCAGCCTGGTACTGAGCACATAAACCTGTATCAACCATAATGTCTAGTCGACTAGCAATGAGGTACATCAATGAGCCAATCAGTCATCGATAAATTTTGTGATCAACTGACTCTCCGGTAGGGTTAGCTGATATTTTTACCCAAAGTCCATAGGGAACTGTGCAGAGGAGCAATTATAGGTTGAAAACTTATGTAATAGTTTAGTGGTGTATTTCTATTGATGAATGAAAATCCCTTGAGGGACTTGTTTAACCTGAAGACCTAAAAAGAAGTTAATCTCTCTATTTATCCTCATTTGAAACTTGTTGGTCATGAGCTTTGTGAATTCATCTATCATTTCATGATTCGTTGAATCGAAGATGATATCACCCACATATATTTGAATAAGCATCAAGTGATTGTCATTTTCATGGCTAAATAAAGTGGGATCAATCACACCTCTTTGTACCCTGAAGAGACAAGAAAATCTGAAAGACTCTCACACCATGCTCTGGTTACCTGCTTTAAACCGTAGAGTGATTTCTCCAGCTTGTAGCAATGATTTGGAAACTCTAAGCTTTCAAAGACTAGAGGTTGATATAGATAAACTTCCTCTTTCAGTTTTTCATTTATAAAAGCACTTTTCACATCCATCTGATGGACCTTGATGTTTTTAGGAGCTGCATACGCTAAGAAAATACGTATGTCTTCCATTCTAGAAACTGATGCATATGTTTCATCATAGTCAATACCATCAAGTTGACTATACCTCTTTGCAACCAAATGTGCTTTGTTTCGTAACACCGCACCTGATTCATCTAACTTGTTCTTGTGAACCTATCTAGTACCGAAAATAGTGTGACCTTTTCGCTTCACTACCAATTTCCAAACTTTGTTTCGTTCAAACTCAGCAAGTTCCTCTTGCATTACAATGATCCAATCATCCTCCATGAGTTGTTCGCTACAGTTACACTAGGCCAGTCTAGGGTGACAAACCTTACCTTCAACACGTCGGCGTCCGAAAAACGACATGACATCCATAATAGTCATTATCAAGTATGGTTATAATGACTCACTTAGAAGAATTAACACCATTATAAAAAATTTACGGAATAGAACATCTATTGATAACATAGGAACATACACGCATTAGTACTCAGTTTTAGGGTGTTGAAATCACAACGTTTTTATAAACAGACAACATCGGGTCGTCTGGGATCATTCACCTCATACACTCACAAACATTAACACAAATGCATTAATACAATATCTGACACAAACATTTCAAACCGTTTTTCAGAGAATATCGGATTTTCTGGTGTTTACAAATCAATACAAAATATTTTACTCAAAATGCTTATGAACTCACCAACATTATACATGTCGATCTTTTCAAATTAACTTGTATTTTCACGAAATCGTTGAGCAGTTTGGTCAGGAAGAATACATGGATATTTTGTTGTGTTTTGTTATCACCACATTTTGGATAATTTGGTATGTAATATTGAAATACAATACTTGATGTAAACAATGAGAGTTGTAATATTGCATGTGTGATGATGATGATGTTTTGTTTCCATTATATACACTATGACGATACCACAAAAGTGAAGTCACCCAAGCTCTCGGATGTTTCCGCCGTCTGGTTCGGGGGTGTGACATCACACGAGGAAAGTCATTTTGAAAAGAGACTGAAATATCATGTGCGACAAAATGAATGTTTTGAAGAATGTTTTTTTAATTTCATTAAGGATCATACAAGATCATTTAAAGCATTTATGAAGTGAGAATTGCGGGTTCATTCAATACATTTGACGTAGCATTTTATGTGTCTGCAATAGCTGAAACTAGATCAAGAAGGTTAGAAATAAAGGAAATAAGGTGACCCGTAGAGTATATAGATCATAAGAGACTTTGGTATACATGGTATACCGAGGGGCATATATTAAGTGTATACTATATCAATTATTCTAGAAATGGATTGTAGTGAATAAAGTGCTTCAATAGTTTTGTTTTGAAAAAGCAAAGAAGCAATGTATTCACACCCGGAGACCTAGTGAGGTCTGCGGTACCTATCCTTTCAAGAAGAACTGCGGGTCATGGTTCATCATCCCTAACATTTCCAAAATTCCATTAAGTTTCATGGATTCGAGTTCTTTAGTGAAAACATCAGTTATTTCTTCGTGAGTTGGTATATAAATAAGTTCGATGTTACCTTTGAGGATTTGGTCTTTGATGAAGTGGTACCGTAGCTCTATGTGTTTTGCCTTCGATTGATGAATAGGGTTATGAGAATATGCTAATGCACTCTCTGAATCATAATAGATGGGCACCCACAGCATTCTATAGCCCTAGTCCAAAAGTTGTGTCTTCATCCAAAGGACTTGGGAGCAACAACTAATTGCGGCCACATATTCTGCCTCTGCGGTAGAAAATGAAACACATTTTTGTTTTCTTGAAGACCATCGAACTAATATTCCACCCGAAAATAGACATCCACCTGAAGTTCTCTTTCACTCGAGTTTGTATCCAGCATGATCAGCGTTTGTGAAAGCTTGAAGATTGAAATCGTTACCCGTAAGGTACCAAATACCCATGGCTTTACTCCTTTTTGGATATCTGAAGATCTGCTTGACTGCAGTAACGTGTGATACTTCGGGATCAACCTGGTACTGAGCACATAAACCTGTATCAAACATAATGTCTAGTCGACTAGCAATGAGGTACATCAATGAGCCAATCAGTCATCGATAAATCTTGTGATCAATGACTCTCCGGTAGGGTTAGCTGATATTTTTTACCCAAAGTCCATAGGGACCTGTGCACAGGAGCAATTATAGGTTGAAAACTTCTGTAATAGTTTAGTGGTGTATTTCTATTGATGAATGAAAATCCCTTGAGGGACTTGTTTAACCTGAAGACCTAAAAAGAAGTTAATCTCTCTATTTATCCTCATTTGAAACTTGTTGGTCATGAGCTTTGTGAATTCATCCATCATACCATGATCCGTTGAATCGAAGATGATATCACCCACATATATTTGAATAAGCATCAAGTGATTGTCATTTTCATGGCTAAATAAAGTGGGATCAATCACACCTCTTTGTACCCTGAAGAGACAAGAAAATCTGAAAGACTCTCACACCATGCTCTGGTTACCTGCTTTAAATCGTAGACTGATTTCTCCAGCTTGTAGCAATAATTTGGAAACTCTAAGCTTTCAAAGTCTAGAGGTTGATATAGATAAACTTCCTCTTTCAGTTTTTCATTTATAAAAGCACTTTTCACATCCATCTGATGGACCTTGATGTTTTTAGGAGCTGCATACGCTAAGAAAATATGTATGTCTTCCATTCTAGAAACTAATGCATATGTTTCATCATAGTCAATACCTTCAAGTTGACTATACCTCTTTGCAACCAAATGTGCTTTGTTTCGTAACACCGCACCTGATTCATCTAACTTGTTCTTGTGAACCTATCTAGTACCGAAAATAGTGTGACCTTTTCGCTTCACTACCAATTTCCAAACTTTGTTTCGTTCAAACTCAGCAAGTTCCTCTTGCATTACAATGATCCAATCAGCCTCCATGAGTTGTTCGCTACAGTTACACTAGGCCAGTCTAGGGTGACAAACCTTACCTTCAACACGTCGGCGTCCGAAAAACGTCATGACATGCATAATAGTCATTATCAAGTATGGTTATAACGACTCACTTAGAAGAATTAACACCATTATAAAAAATTTACGGAATAGAACATCTATTGATAACATGGGAACATACACGCATTAGTACTCAGTTTTAGGGTGTTGAAATCACAACGTTTTTATAAACAGACAACATCGGGTCGTCTCGGATCATTCACCTCATACACTCACAAACATTAACACAAATGCATTAATACAATATCTGACACAAACATTTCAAACCGTTTTTCAGAGAATATCAGATTTTCTGGTGTTTACAAATCAATACAAAATATTTTACTCAAAATGCTTATGAACTCACCAACATTATACATGTCGATCTTTTCAAATTAACTTGTATTTTCACGAAATCGTTGAGCAGTTTGGTTAGGAAGAATACATGGATATTTTGTTGTGTTTTGTTATCACCACATTTTGGATAATTTGGTATGTAATATTGAAATACAATACTTGATGTAAACAATGAGAGTTGTAATATTGCATGTGTGATGATGATGATGTTTTGTTTCCATTATATACACTATGACGATACCACAAAAATGAAGTCACCCAAGCTCTCGGATGTTTCCGCCGTCTGGTTCGGGGGTGTGACATCAGACGAGGAAAGTCATTTTGAAAAGAGACTGAAATATCATGTGCGACAAAATGAATGTTTTGAAGAATGTTTTTTTAATTTCATTAAGGATCATACAACATCATTTAAAGCATTTATGAAGTGAGAATTGCGGGTTCATTCAATACATTTGACGTAGCATTTAATGTGTCTGCAATAGCTGAAACTAGATCAAGAAGGTTAGAAATAAAGGAAATAAGGTGACCCGTAGAGTATATAGATCATAAGTGACTTTAGTATACATGGTATACCGAGGGGCATATATTAAGTGTATACTATATCAATTATTCTAGAAATGGATTGTAGTGAATAAAGTGCTTCAATAGTTTTGCTTTGAAAAAGCAAAGAAGCAATGTATTCACACCCGAAGACCTAGTGAGGTCTGCGGTACCTATCCTTTCAAGAAGAACTGCGGGTCATGGTTCATCATCCCTAACATTTCCAAAATTCCATTAAGTTTCATGGATTCGAGTTCTTTAGTGAAAACATCAGTTATTTCTTCGTGAGTTGGTATAAAAATAAGTTCGATGTTACCTTTGAGGATTTGGTCTTTGATGAAGTGGTACCGTAGCTCTATGTGTTTTGCCTTCGATTGATGAATAGGGTTATGAGAATATGCTAATGCACTCTCTGAATCATAATAGATGGGCACCCACAGCATCCTGTAGCCCTAGTCCAAAAGTTGTGTCTTCATCCAAAGGACTTGGGAGCAACAACTAATTGCGGCCACATATTCTTCCACTGCGGTAGAAAATGAAACACATTTTTGTTTTCTTGAAGACCATCGAACTAATATTCCACCCAAAAATAGATATCCACCTGAAGTTCTCTTTCACTCGAGTTTGTATCCAGCATGATCAGCGTTTGTGAAAGCTTGAAGATTGAAATCGTTACCCGTAAGGTACCAAATACCCATGGCTTTACTCCTTTTTGGATATCTGAAGATCTGCTTGACTGCAGTAAAGTGTGATACTTCGGGATCAGGCAGGTACTGAGCACATAAACCTGTATCAAACATAATGTCTAGTCGACTAGCAATGAGGTACATCAATGAGCCAATCAGTCATCGATAAATCTTGTGATCAACTGACTCTCCGGTAGGGTTAGCTGATATTTTTTACCCAAAGTCCATAGGGACCTGTGCAGAGGAGCAATTATAGGTTGAAAACTTCTTTAATAGTTTAGTGGTGTATTTCTATTGATGAATGAAAATCCCTTGAGGGACTTGTTTAACCTGAAGACCTAAAAAGAAACTAATCTCTCTATTTATCCTCATTTGAAACTTGTTGGTCATGAGCTTTGTGAATTCATCCATCATTCCATGATCTGTTGAATCGAAGATGATATCACCCACATATATTTGAATAAGCATCAAGTGATTGTCATTTTCATGGCTAAATAAAGTGGGATCAATCACACCTCTTTATACCCTGAAGAGACAAGAAAATCTGAAAGACTCTCACACCATGCTCTGGTTACCTGCTTTAAACCGTAGACTGATTTCCCCAGCTTGTAGCAATGATTTCGAAACTCTAAGCTTTCAAAGACTAGAGGTTGATATAGATAAACTTCCTCTTTCAGTTTTTCATTTATAAAAGCACTTTTCACATCCATCTGATGGACCTTGATGTTTTTAGGAGCTGCATACGCTAAGAAAATACGTATGTCTTCCATTCTAGAAACTGATGCATATGTTTCATCATAGTCAATACCATCAAGTTGACTATACCTCTTTGCAACCAAATGTGCTTTGTTTCGTAACACCGCACCTGATTCATCTAACTTGTTCTTGTGAACCTATCTAGTACCGAAAATAGTGTGACCTTTTCGCTTCACTACCAATTTCCAAACTTTGTTTCGTTCAAACTTAGCAAGTTCCTCTGGCATTACAATGATCCAATCAGCCTCCATGAGTTGTTCGCTACAGTTACACTAGGCCTGTCTAGGGTGACAAACATTACCTTCAACACGTCGGCGTCCGAAAAACGTCATGACATGCATAATAGTCATTATCAAGTATGGTTATAACGACTCACTTAGAAGAATTAACACCATTATAAAAAATTTACGGAATAGAACATCTATTGATAACATGGGAACATACACGCATTAGTACTCAGTTTTAGGGTGTTGAAATCACAACGTTTTTATAAACAGACAACATCGGGTTGTCTGGGATCATTCACCTCATACACTCACAAACATTAACACAAATACATTAATACAATATCTGACACAAACATTTCAAACCGTTTTTCAGAGAATATCGGATTTTCTGGTGTTTACAAATCAATACAAAATATTTTACTCAAAATGCTTATGAACTCACCAACATTATACATGTCGATCTTTTCAAATTAACTTGTATTTTCACGAAATCGTTGAGAAGTTTGGTCAGGAAGAATACATGGATATTTTGTTGTGTTTTGTTATCACCACATTTTGGATAATTTGGTATGTAATATTGAAATACAATACTTGATGTAAACAATGAGAGTTGTAATATTGCATGTGTGACGATGATGATGTTTTGTTTCCATTATATACACTATGACGATACCACAAAAATGAAGTCACCCAAGCTCTCGGATGTTTCCGCCGTCTGGTTCGGGGGTGTGACATCAGACGAGGAAAGTCATTTTGAAAAGAGACTGAAATATCATGTGCGACAAAATGAATGTTTTGAAGAATGTTTTTTTAATTTCATTAAGGATCATACAACATCATTTAAAGCATTTATGAAGTGAGAATTGCGGGTTCATTCAATACATTTGACGTAGCATTTAATGTGTCTGCAATAGCTGAAACTAGATCAAGAAGGTTAGAAATAAAGGAAATAAGGTGACCCGTAGAGTATATAGATCATAAGTGACTTTAGTATACATGGTATACCGAGGGGCATATATTAAGTGTATACTATATCAATTATTCTAGAAATGGATTGTAGTGAATAAAGTGCTTCAATAGTTTTGCTTTGAAAAAGCAAAGAAGCAATGTATTCACACCCGAAGACCTAGTGAGGTCTGCGATACCTATCCTTTCAAGAAGAACTGCAGGTCATGGTTCATCATCCCTAACATTTCCAAAATTCCATTAAGTTTCATGGATTCGAGTTCTTTAGTGAAAACATCAGTTATTTCTTCGTGAGTTGGTATAAAAATAAGTTCGATGTTACCTTTGAGGATTTGGTCTTTGATGAAGTGGTACCGTAGCTCTATGTGTTTTGCCTTCGATTGATGAATAGGGTTATGAGAATATGCTAA
The DNA here is from genome assembly GCF_002870075.4 of Lactuca sativa. Lineage (NCBI taxonomy): Eukaryota > Viridiplantae > Streptophyta > Magnoliopsida > Asterales > Asteraceae > Lactuca > Lactuca sativa. The sequence goes on along the minus strand of NC_056630.2, from coordinate 297,744,346 downwards.
TGCACTCTCTGAATCATAATAGATGGGCACCCACAGCATCCTGTAGCCCTAGTCCAAAAGTTGTGTCTTCATCCAAAGGACTTGGGAGCAACAACTAATTGCGGCCACATATTCTGCCACTGCGGTAGAAAATGAAACACATTTTTGTTTTCATGAAGACCATCGAACTAATATTCCACCCAAAAATAGACATCCACCTGAGGTTCTCTTTCACTCGAGTTTGTATCCAGCATGATCAGCGTTTGTGAAAGCTTGAAGATTGAAATCGTTACCCGTAAGGTACCAAATACCCATGGCTTTACTCCTTTTTGGATATCTGAAGATCTGCTTGACTGCAGTAAAGTGTGATACTTCGGGATCAGGCAGGTACTGAGCACATAAACCTGTATCAAACATAATGTCTAGTCGACTAGCAATGAGGTACATCAATGAGCCAATCAGTCATCGATAAATCTTGTGATCAACTGACTCTCCGGTAGGGTTAGCTGATATTTTTTACCCAAAGTCCATAGGGACCTGTGCAGAGGAGCAATTATAGGTTGAAAACTTCTGTAATAGTTTAGTGGTGTATTTCTATTGATGAATGAAAATCCCTTGAGGGACTTGTTTAACCTGAAGACCTAAAAAGAAGTTAATCTCTCTATTTATCCTCATTTGAAACTTGTTGGTCATGAGCTTTGTGAATTCATCCATCATTCCATGATCTGTTGAATCGAAGATGATATCACCCACATATATTTGAATAAGCATCAAGTGATTGTCATTTTCATGGCTAAATAAAGTGGGATCAATCACACCTCTTTATACCCTGAAGAGACAAGAAAATCTGAAAGACTCTCCCACCATGCTCTGGTTACCTGCTTTAAACCGTAGACTGATTTCCCCAGCTTGTCGCAATGATTTCGAAACTCTAAGCTTTCAAAGACTAGAGGTTGATATAGATAAACTTCCTCTTTCAGTTTTTCATTTATAAAAGCACTTTTCACATCCATCTGATGGACCTTGATGTTTTTAGGAGCTGCATACGCTAAGAAAATACGTATGTCTTCCATTCTAGAAACTGATGCATATGTTTCATCATAGTCAACACCATCAAGTTGACTATACCTCTTTGCAACCAAATGTGCTTTGTTTCGTAACACCGCACCTGATTCATCTAACTTGTTCTTGTGAACCTATCTAGTACCGAAAATAGTGTGACCTTTTCGCTTCACTACCAATTTCCAAACTTTGTTTCGTTCAAACTTAGCAAGTTCCTCTGGCATTACAATGATCCAATCAGCCTCCATGAGTTGTTCGCTACAGTTACACTAGGCCAGTCTAGGGTGACAAATCTTACCTTCAACACGTCGGCGTCCGAAAAACGTCATGACATGCATAATAGTCATTATCAAGTATGGTTATAACGACTCACTTAGAAGAATTAACACCATTATAAAAAATTTATGGAATAGAACATCTATTGATAACATGGGAACATACACGCATTAGTACTCAGTTTTAGGGTGTTGAAATCACAACGTTTTTATAAACAGACAACATCGGGTTGTCTGGGATCATTCACCTCATACACTCACAAACATTAACACAAATACATTAATATAATATCTGACACAAACATTTCAAACCGTTTTTCAGAGAATATCGGATTTTCTGGTGTTTACAAATCAATACAAAATATTTTACTCAAAATGCTTATGAACTCACCAACATTATACATGTCGATCTTTTCAAATTAACTTGTATTTTCACGAAATCATTGAGAAGTTTGGTCAGGAAGAATACATGGATATTTTGTTGTGTTTTGTTATCACCACATTTTGGATAATTTGGTATGTAATATTGAAATACAATACTTGATGTAAACAATGAGAGTTGTAATATTGCATGTGTGATGATGATGATGTTTTGTTTCCATTATATACACTATGACGATACCACAAAAATGAAGTCACCCAAGCTCTCGGATGTTTCCGCAGTCTGGTTCGGGGGTGTGACATCAGACGAGGAAAGTCATTTTGAAAAGAGACTGAAATATCATGTGCGACAAAATGAATGTTTTGAAGAATGTTTTTTTAATTTCATTAAGGATCATACAACATCATTTAAAGCATTTATGAAGTGAGAATTGCGGGTTCATTCAATACATTTGACGTAGTATTTAATGTGTCTGCAATAGCTGAAACTAGATCAAGAAGGTTAGAAATAAAGGAAATAAGGTGACCCGTAGAGTATATAGTGTTGGGTTTTGAGCATTCTAACACTTCCTAAGTGTACATGCAACCCTAAATACCTTGGATCTATGTTTTCTCTATTATATATGCAAATAAGAACATCCAAGGTATTATCCTAATCTAGCATACAAAAACTATGAATGTAACAAGATAGAATACATACCTCTTGATGTAGCTTGATGTCTTCAAGCTTTAAGAGCTTAGCCCCAATAGTGTGGAAGCCTCAAGTGGAATCACAAATCACCAAGACACCTTGGAATACTTTAGAGAATATGATTACTTGGTTCTCTCTAGTGAAATTGGCTAGCCCTTCTTTAGTGTGTCCACACTAGTGCCAATTTCACCAACCAAAGACATCTTTATATAGTATGGAGGATTAGGGTTAAACCCTAATACCCATGACCTTTCATTTCCTAGGATCCATGGGTTAAACACTCCATGGACTATCCATGAAAGCTTAGCCCAACCTAAATGAACTTGGCCCATTCCATATATATAAGAGTCCATATTTAATTAGTTCCTTTTGATCACTTAATTAATTATGAATTAATTCTTGATCAATACTAATTAAATAATATGATTCCATATTACTATATTAGAACTTATAACATATTAATATTAATCATAAACATACTATTCTCAAAAGATTATCCATATAAATTGTGTCGGTGAAGTGCAACCCAAATGGACCATGCCGGGTCGGGTCAAGTACATACCAAATATAGTTATGGACTTAGACATTAATCCAACAGTCTCCCACTTGGATAAGTCTAAAACTATTATTGCGTATGACTTCAAACCTAACTGGCAATCGTAGCTCTTAAAGCTGCTGTCGAACTCTGATCTTGTCAACGAACTTGTCCATTAGATAAGGGATCATATATTCCTCCATTCTAGATATCATATGGACTGAGACATGGATTATAATCATTCTCTCTGTCCATTTGTTGTTTCCCGATTTCCGATTTATGACGACTGACTAATTGAATAAATCAAATCAGTCCTGGCCCGGCCGAGCACTTCCATTTGTCATCATCAAATCATCGAGGGGCCCACAAAGGCAAAAGGAATGGATAAACTTCGACTCATATGGCTTGTTCTACTACTTGTTGAATCATACACAAAGGCACGTTTTATAGCACCGAGTTACCAAATGCGTTTTTGTGCAATCAATGTATAACCAACTCATAGTAACAACTCATATCTCTAGGTTTGAAGAATATAAGATATTATCGTCTCATGATCACTCGTGATAAAATCCATGAAGTGATTCCAATGAGCGCGGGTTGAATCCAATACTCAGAACTTATGAGCACTCATGAGTGTTGTAGCCCTTTGTCCAACACCTTAGACCTCTACAAGCCAACCCATGACAGTCTTAATTCATATCTACTTCCAACATATGACCGACTGTGGATGGTTTGAATAACTTAGTCATTCCGGAAGAATAACCTAGTTTATTTGGGAAGTCAAAACATGCAAAGTGAAACACAACAATAATTGAATCCAATATGGTATCAAATCTTTGAACATAAATAAAACACCTTTTATTTATCACCATATGATTACACATTATTCATTGTATACTGTTTCAGCTATCAACTTTATTCTTGAATTTAAAACAATAGTTGTCCCATGCTCCAAGCATGTACACTATGTTTTCTTAAACACTAGTCATGCCACACACCAAGTATGCATACTATGTTTGTCTATGATCCTTACTTTGTGAACTAGATCAATTGAACATAACTTCAATGATTCTCTTTTCACACTCCCAAATCCTTACCGCAAATGCAAGAATTCCAAATTCATGCCATTTACTGAAATCTGTTAGATTCTAAACTTATATGCATTGATCCTCTCGTAATGATTATGCACAAAATCATAAAGACTTGGCAACAATCATTACAGAGTATTCCAAAGGAGATCAACTCCTTGGAAATATCCTTCTTGCATTAAGTTTCCTTAATCTTACACAGATTGAAAATTCTAACTTTGAAACATTTCCAGATTCCATTTTGACTATCACTTCTGAACAAGAGTTGCCTCCTTACAGATTATGTCAATATGGTCCTTCCAGAATTATCACTATACTTCAAATTGTCCTTGAGTAACCAATCTTTGGTAAACCTTAGATTGTCCTCGACAATTGTTTAATCCTTTTAGTCATATCCAGTTCTAAACCTTTTCCCTTCTTAATGCCCCAGGCATTTGGAAAATTTTAGAACGGATGAATATAGCACATGTAATCGATCCTATATCCGAAGCATATGGGACACGATTCATGATGTCTTACATAAAGACTAAACCAGTCTTTTGCTATAATATTTCCATTTCAATTTGCCAAGTTCTCATAATTCAGATTATGAAAAGGGATGCCGTAATCATAATCGAATTTTAGAACGCAAATAATGGACCCATATACAGAATTTCCTTATGTTGAGCCATTCCAACATGAAATTCATATATATCCTTGACTAAATGATTAAAACCTCACGATCTAAGCTTATAGATTTGAGATGAAGCATAATTTCCTCTCCCTTAATTATAGCAAAACAACTTTTTTCTCAATTGAAACTTTTGTTTTCTATAATTAACATTGCTGACTTGCAATACTTATCATAATTATCATGCTCCCACTAACATGATGATTATTAGCATAACACTTATGCTCCCACTAGCTTTGACATGTACTCAGAAATCAGCTGGACAGTCTGAAATTTAGATTCATACACCCTTTCCGTAGATAGCTCACCTGTGTGTCTACGCAATTTCAAGAACCATGAAAAGGGATACCGTAATCATTGTCTCAATTGCTTAGGCATTTGCCATTTCTCACAAGTCCATGTTAGTGTGCCGGTTAACCACACGCGCTCCACTAACGACTTTTGAAAATGCAAATAACACAATTGATATCTTCGTAAAATCTACTTAGTGAAAGCGTTTCCTCACCATCATTTTCATGAATCGGAGAGAAACCTTATGACACTTAGATTTATATGGTGTATGAGTTCCTACCCATATGAATTTGTCAAACCATAATCACAAGACAAAAATAATGACAAATCCAAAACCATATGGATTGAACTCAATCTTAACTTCTTGCCACCTGGCAGCTCAAGGGCCTGCCATTGCTTCCAAGTTGTTATGCAACAAACTGAGAACTCTAAGAACTCATATGCAAAGCCAACTTTAACTGGAATGGGCACAGATATGTCAACACGATAGGTTATAAACCTCAAGTCGTGTGCTAGTGAAGAACTTCAGGTTTTATTCTTGATTATTTCTTGAGACTTTCAAGACCTTTAAGACTCCCACTGTCCTCTTGACATATAAGACTCCCTTGTCAAACATCCAAGAGATAGTGCGGATTCTAATCAAGAAAAACACTTTACCCAATTGGCCTAAGTTGGTCTTTGTTTTATCCAAAACATCACAACTTACCAATTTCAAATGTACAAGAGTAGAAAACTTTTACTCTTACATTTGACAAGTGTTTTAAACCTTCTTTAAGACATGTCACTCAAATGACAATCTTGGAGTATGACTCTAAGACTTGTATTGGAACGAAGTATGACTCATCTTCTTGATTTAACCATTTCAACAATTCAAGTTCCTCTTCTTAGTCATAAGAATGCACTAAGATTTCCTTAGAGAACTAATTTTGATAAGGTTTCTTAATCATTAAGATGATCACAAAACTGATACTAAAGTACTCTCCCATCTTTTCAGATATGAGAAACTTTTATCCTTCTGCCTAATTTGATTATTCTTATTCGCCCTGCCATACATTGGAACCTTTTCCAATGTCTCAGAGTTACACTTAAGCTTGTAAGTATAATCATATTTACTGAGCTTTAGTAAACTATGACGAATAGTCTTATCAATCTTTTGTGGTGGACTTAATCAGTGCACAAGAATGTGTACTCGATCCCTTAGTCCTTTACTTGACTCACACATCCATGTGGCCGAGTAATTAGTCTTAATTTTCCAAAACTTGAAAGTTCTCATTCATCATGCTATACAACTTGCATGATTCCAAGTTCCGGTCCAATTGAAACTTGGGTGATGAGAATCTTTCCTTATTTGGTAAATCTAGACATTACCACAAATGAAAGAATCAATTTCATATTTCCACTCTTGCTTTTAATGGAATCATATAAGCAACAATTTTTCCTCAAAAGCCATTGTAAGGATATTTTAAAATAAATAAAATCAAAAAATTTTCTTTTATTTTAAAACTTTGCGGAAAAACTTATCCTTACAATCCATATGAAAACTTGTTGTTATCTATTCCTAAGCAATATCTCATAACTCCTAAGAAGTTGCTCAAGAATCCGATCTTCAAACTATGCGATAGAAATCCATCTAAGCCATTAAATTCAGCATATTCTTTCTTTAAGTTTCTTCACTTTTCTTTGATTCTTAAAACATCACCATGTGACCCAGTCACATCATGTATCAGGAATCTCAGAATAGAAACTTAACAGAGTTAGATAGTGGTCTTTACCTGAAGTAGAGTCAAACTTATTGACTTTAACATCCTTAGGTAAATTTGGCAGCTTCGCAACCAATGCCCCTTCCCTTGGCAATATAAACATATGGACCCTTTGATAATGGTACACGAGACTATCACAGACTTAGCTTTTCTCTTTACCATTTGGTCAACCGAGTTGACTATGGTCGATCCCTTTCCATTGGGAAGAGAATGCTTTACTGGATATCCAATGTCATCATTGTCAATGTCCATAAAGTTTTAGGAAGTTGATCTTAGCAAATAGATAAGATCGTTAAGGGTCTTGTCATAGTCTGTTTCATAGGTGTCCCAAAGGAACTCACTATGTGACTTAGAAAGTGATTGAACCACCAACTTTCTGAAGACTTTGACACCCAACTCTCCCGACTTGTCAATATGTGACTACATCTCCAAGATGTGCTCACACCTAGACCTTGCCTTGCCAATAGGGCTTGAGTGACCTTAAACTTTTCAAGAACTTGTGGGTTGGGGAGAATAATTGGAGGAGGTGAAAGAAGTATGATTTCCAAAGGACATCATCTTCATTTAGGAAACCTTGTTTCACTAGATTTGGGAAGATCATAGGTGTCTCTTACAGACATCTTTTGGGAGATATTCAAGATAGTTGATTTAAAGTCCTCAATATGACACCCAATATGAAATATTAAGGCTAGGACCCAACAAACTATTTTATAACTTAGAAGAGGTATGCCGTAATCCAAGCTATAAAATATTTGAAGGTAGGTGAATGACGATTCACCAATTTCCACCAAGATAAACGAAATGAATTATTAGGTTTTAATTGGTTTTGAAACTCCTAGATCTTTGAGATTCATTGAACTTTTCAAAGGCATGTTTCAATCTCAAGTGTGCCCTTCAGGTTTTGTGACTGGGATGCCGAGGATCACAAAACAAGGTGTGAAGTAACCATGCAAATCACTTGGTACCCTTAATAAATTACCCCTCAATCGATGTGCCGGTTAACCACACACGCTCCATCGATACTATGATAAATATTAAGTCACCCTTTACCTACCTTGTTAAGTCCAAGTTAGTGTGCTGGTTAACCACACACGCTCCACTAACGACTTAGACAAAGTGTAAAGTGTAATTTCATGGGTTAGCACCTTATTCACATTTTTCCTAAGTAACTAAGATTGGGTATTATTAAGAGTTTAGTTACTTAGTATTATCATTAATACTTTTAATGAAGGGAGAATTCTAGTCCTGTCAAACCCGTTCGGCTAACGACCCTCCACCAGTCAAGCAAGCGGTGGGTGAGAGTGGACACCCATTAAGTTGCCATTTTATAGGCAACAACCTTATACCCACCTTATAGACCGGCTTCGTGAATGAGGCGTACTAGCGGTAAGACTGACTTTACTCTTATACATATATATATATATATATATATATATATTACTAACTTATAATATTATAAAGTATAAGGGTTGAATTTTAACTTTTAAAATTCTAAGGGCTAACTTGGAATTAAAGTATTCATAAGTGAAAACTTTACAAATTCCAAAACTTGAGGGCAAGTTTTGAAACTATTCAAAACTAATTAATTCCATAACTTATGTGTTTAAAGTAGTTTTAATCCAAAAACTCTTCAAGTTCCATAACTTGAGGACAAGTTATGGAAGACTTTAAACTAATAAAAGAATTAACTTTTCTTTATTTTATAACTTATGGAATTAATTAAGGTTACACCTTTTATTTTATTTTATTTTATTTTATTAAATGAAGAGACTCTTGGTCCTCCATAACTTGAGGACAAGTTATGGAGTCATAAAACCATTTAATTAGAACTAGACTCTTCATTTTTGTAACCTTTGCCAATTTTTATGAGTTTTATGATTCTTAAATGTGACTTTTCATATAACTTGAGGACAAGTTACAAAAACACATTTTAGAATCAATTCTTAGATTAATTTGGATTAAAACCAACTATCACATAATTTTATTCATTAATCTAAATTCACTCATAAAACAAGGTAACACAAAAAACTTTTGGTGATCCATAACTTATTCTTAAGTTATGGAATCCTTTAAAACATTAACACCAAATTTTGTAACTCCAAAAAAAAACTTTGAATCAATTTTTTTTTTTTAAAACCTTTTCATATCCATAACTTATGGAGGTTTCAAAAAATAAAACTCTTTAGATCAAACTTTTAAAACTAATAAAATAATCATATTATTTTATCTTTTATTAAATTTGACCTAATTCAACTCATAAAGCAAATTATTCAAATTTTACAAATAATTAGTTTTTCACAAGAACAAGTAATTATCTTAAAATTTGACAAACTTCATGTTTTTTTTTTTCAACTTTGAAAATAAAATATTTGCATCAATATAACAGAAAACAACCCGTGGCTCTGATACCACTGTTGGGTTTTGAGCATTCTAACACTTCCTAAGTGTACATGCAACCCTAAATACCTTGGATCTATGTTTTCTCTATTATATATGCAAATAAGAACATCCAAGGTATTATCCTAATCTAGCATACAAAAACTATGAATGTAACAAGATAGAATACATACCTCTTGATGTAGCTTGATGTCTTCAAGCTTTAAGAGCTTAGCCCCAATAGTGTGGAAGCCTCAAGTGGGATCACAAATCACCAAGACACCTTGGAATACTTTAGAGAATATGATTACTTGGTTCTCTCTAGTGAAATTGGCTAGCCCTTCTTTAGTGTATCCACACTAGTGCCAATTTCACCAACCAAAGACATCTTTATATAGTATGGAGGATTAGGGTTAAACCCTAATACCCATGACCTTTCATTTCCTAGGATCCATGGGTTAAACACTCCATGGACTATCCATGAAAGCTTAGCCCAACCTAAATGAACTTGGCCCATTCCATATATATAAGAGTCCATATTTAATTAGTTCCTTTTGATCACTTAATTAATTATGAATTAATTCTTGATCAATACTAATTAAATAATATGATTCCAGATTAATATATTAGAACTTATAACATATTAATATTAATCATAAACATACTATTCTCAAAAGATTATCCATATAAATTGTGTCGGTGAAGTGCAACCCAAATGGACCATGCCGGGTCGGGTCAAGTACATACCAAATATAGTTATGGACTTAGACATTAATCCAACATATAGATCATAAGTGACTTTAGTATACATGGTATACCGAGGGGCATATATTAAGTGTATACTATATCAATTATTCTAGAAATGGATTGTAGTGAATAAAGTGCTTCAAGAGTTTTGTTTCGAAAAAGCAAAGAAGCAATATATTCACACCCGGAGACCTAGTGAGGTCTGCGGTACTATCCTTTCAAGAAGAACTGCGGGTCATGGTTCATCATCCCTAACATTTCCAAAATTCCATTAAGTTTCATGGATTCGAGTTCTTTAGTGAAAACATCAGCTATTTCTTCGTGAGTTGGTATAAAAATAAGTTCGATGTTACCTTTGAGGATTCGGTCTTTGATGAAGTGGTACCGTAGCTCTATGTGTTTTGCCTTCGATTGATGAATAGGGTTATGAGAATATGCTAATGCACTCTCTGAATCATAATAGATGGGCACCCACAGCATCCTGTAGCCCTAGTGCAAAAGTTGTGTCTTCATCCAAAGGACTTGGGAGCAACAACTAATTGCGGCCACATATTCTGCCTCTGCGGTAGAAAATGAAACACATTTTTTTTTCTTGAAGACCATCGAACTAATATTCCACCCAAAAATAGACATCCACCTGAAGTTCTCTTTCACTCGAGTTTGTATCCAGCATGATCAGCGTTTGTGAAAGCTTGAAGATTGAAATCGTTACCCGTAAGGTACCAAATACCCATGGCTTTACTCCTTTTTGGATATCTGAAGATCTGCTTGACTGCAGTAAAGTGTGATACTTCGGGATCAGCCTGGTACTGAGCCCATAAACCTGTATCAAACATAATGTCTAGTCGACTAGCAATGAGGTACATCAATGAGCCAATCAGTCATCGATAAATTTTGTGATCAACTGACTCTCCGGTAGGGTTAGCTGATATTTTTTACCCAAAGTCCATAGGGACCTGTGCAGAGGAGCAATTATAGGTTGAAAACTTATTTAATAGTTTAGTGGTGTATTTCTATTGATGAATGAAAATCCCTTGAGGGACTTGTTTAACCTGAAGACCTAAAAAGAAGTTAATCTCTCTATTTATCCTCATTTGAAACTTGTTGGTCATGAGCTTTGTGAATTCATCCATCATTCCATGATCTGTTGAATCGAAGATGATATCACCCACATATATTTGAATAAGCATCAAGTGATTGTCATTTTCATGGCTAAATAAAGTGGGATCAATCACACCTCTTTGTACCCTGAAGAGACAAGAAAATCTGAAAGACTCTCACACCATGCTCTGGTTACCTGCTTCAAACCGTAGACTGATTTCTCCAGCTTGTAGCAATGATTTGGAAACTCTAAGCTTTCAAAGACTAGAGGTTGATATAGATAAACTTCCTCTTTCAGTTTTTCATTTATAAAAGCACTTTTAACATCCATCTGATGGACCTTGATGTTTTTAGGAGCTGCATACGCTAAGAAAATACGTATGTCTTCCATTCTAGAAACTGATGCATATGTTTCATCATACTCAATACCTTCAAGTTGACTATACCTCTTTGCAACCAAATGTGCTTTGTTTTGTAACACCGCACCTGATTCGTCTAACTTGTTCTTGTGAACCTATCTAGTACCGAAAATAGTGTGACCTTTTCGCTTCACTACCAATTTCCAAACTTTGTTTCGTTCAAACTCAGCAAGTTCCTCTTGCATTACAATGATCCAATCAGCCTCCATGAGTTGTTCGCTACAGTTACACTAGGCCAGTCTAGGGTGACAAACCTTACCTTGAACACGTCGGCGTCCAAAAAACGTCATGACAGGCATAATTGTCATTATCAAGTATGGTTATAACGACTCACTTAGAAGAATTAACACCATTATAAAAAAATTACGGAATAGAACATTTATTGATAACATGGGAACATACACGCATTAGTACTCAGTTTTAGGGTATTGAAATCACAACGTTTTTATAAACAGACAACATCGGGTCGTCTGGGATCATTCACCTCATACACTCACAAACATTAACACAAATGCATTAATACAATATCTGACACAAACATTTCAAACCGTTTTTCAGAGAATATCGGATTTTCTGGTGTTTACAAATCAATACAAAGTATTTTACTCAAAATGCTTATCAACTCACCAACATTATACATGTAGCTCTTTTCAAATTAACTTGTATTCTCACGAAATCGTTGAGCAGTTTGGTCAGGAAGAATACATGGATATTTTGTTGTGTTTTGTTATGACCACATTTTGGATAATTTGGTATGTAATATTGAAATACAATACTTGATGTAAACAATGAGATTTGTAATATTGCATGTGTGATGATGATGATGTTTTGTTTCCATTATATACACTATGATGATACCACAAAAATGAAGTCACCCAAGCTCTCGGATGTTTCCGCCGTCTGGTTCGGGGGTGTGACATCAGACGTGGAAAGTCATTTTGAAAAGAGACTAAAATATCATGTGTGAAAAAATGAATGTTTTGAAGAATGTTTTTTTAATTTCATTAAGGATCATACAACATCATTTAAAGCATTTATGAAGTGATAATTGCGGGTTCATACAATACATTGGACATAGCATTTAATGTGTCTGCAATAGCTGAAACTAGATCAAGAAGGTTAGAAATAAAGGAAATAAGGTGACCCGTAGAGTATATAGATCATAAGTGACTTTAGTATACATGGTATACCGAGGGGCATATATTAAGTGTATACTATATCAATTATTCTAGAAATGGATTGTAGTGAATAAAGTGCTTCAAGAGTTTTGTTTTGAAAAAGCAAAGAAGCAATGTATTCACACCCGGAGACCTAGTGAGGTCTGCGGTACCTATCCTTTCAAGAAGAACTGAGGGTCATGGTTCATCATCCCTAACATTTCCAAAATTCCATTAAGTTTCATGGATTCGAGTTCTTTAGTGAAAACATCAGCTATTTCTTCGTGAGTTGGTATAAAAATAAGTTCGATGTTACCTTTGAGGATTTGGTCTTTGATGAAGTGGTACCGTAGCTCTATGTGTTTTGCCTTCGATTGATGAATAGGGTTATGAGAATATGCTAATGCACTCTCTGAATCATAATAGATGGGCACCCACAGCATCCTGTAGCCCTAGTGCAAAAGTTGTGTCTTCATCCAAAGGACTTGGGAGCAACAACTAATTGCGGCCACATATTCTGCCTCTGCGGTAGAAAATGAAACACATTTTTGTTTTCTTGAAGACCAGCGAACTAATATTCCACCCAAAAATAGACATCCACCTGAAGTTCTCTTTCACTCGAGTTTGTATCCAGCATGATCAACGTTTGTGAAAGCTTGAAGATTGAAATCGTTACCCGTAAGGTACCAAATACCCATGTCTTTACTCCTTTTTGGATATCTGAAGATCTGCTTGACTGCAGTAAAGTGTGATACTTCGGGATCAGGCTGGTACTGAGCCCATAAACCTGTATCAAACATAATGTCTAGTCGACTAGCAATGAGGTACATCAATGAGCCAATCAGTCATCGATAAATCTTGTGATCAACTGACTCTCCGGTAGGGTTAGCTGATATTTTTTACCCAAAGTCCATAGGGACCTGTGCAGAGCAGCAATTATAGGTTGAAAACTTCTTTAATAGTTTAGTGGTGTATTTTTATTGATGAATGAAAATCCCTTGAGGGACTTGTTTAACCTGAAGACCTAAAAAGAAGTTAATCTCTCTATTTATCCTCATTTGAAACTTGTTGGTCATGAGCTTTGTGAATTCATCCATCATTCCATGATCCGTTGAATCAAAGATGATATCACCCACATATATTTGAATAAGCATCAAGTGATTGTCATTTTCATGGCTAAGTAAAGTGGGATCAATCACACCTTTTTGTACCCTGAAGAGACAAGAAAATCTGAAAGACTCTCACACCATGCTCTGGTTACCTGCTTTAAACCGTAGACTGATTTCTCCAGCTTCTAGCAATGATTTGGAAACTCTAAGCTTTCAAAGACTAGAGGTTGATATAGATAAACTTCCTCTTTCAGTTTTTCATTTATAAAAGCACTTTTCACATCCATCTGATGGACCTTGATGTTTTTAGGAGCTGCATACGCTAAGAAAATACGTATGTCTTCCATTCTAGAAACTGATGCATACGTTTCATCATAGTCAATACCTTCAAGTTGACTATACCTCTTTGCAACCAAATGTGCTTTGTTTCGTAACACCGCACCTGATTCATCTAACTTGTTCTTGTGAACCTATCTAGTACCAAAAATAGTGTGACCTTTTCGCTTCACTACCAATTTCCAAACTTTGTTTCGTTCAAACTCAGCAAGTTCCTTTTGCATTACAATGATCCAATCAACCTCCATGAGTTGTTCGCTACAGTTACACTAGGCCAGTCTAGGGTGACAAACCTTACCTTCAACAAGTCAGTGTCCGAAAAACGTCATGACAGGCAGAATTGTCATCATCAAGTATGGTTATAACGACTCACTTAGAAGAATTAACACCATTATAAAAAAAATTACGGAATAGAACATCTATATATAACATGGGAACATACACGCATTAGTACTCAGTTTTAGGGTATTGAAATCACAACGTTTTTATAAACAGACAACATCGGGTCGTCTGGGATCATTCACCTCATACACTCACAAACATTAACACAAATGCATTAATACAATATCTGACACAAACATTTCAAACCGTTTTTCAGAGAATATCGGATTTTCTGGTGTTTACAAATCAATACAAAGTATTTTACTCAAAATGCTTATCAACTCACCAACATTATACATGTAGCTCTTTTCAAATTAACTTGTATTCTCACGAAATCGTTGAGCAGTTTGGTCAGGAAGAATACATGGATATTTTGTTGTGTTTTGTTATGACCACATTTTGGATAATTTGGTATGTAATATTGAAATACAATACTTGATGTAAACAATGAGATTTGTAATATTGCATGTGTGATGATGATGATGTTTTGTTTCCATTATATACACTATGATGATACCACAAAAATGAAGTCACCCAAGCTCTCGGATGTTTCCGCCGTCTGGTTCGGGGGTGTGACATCAGACGTGGAAAGTCATTTTGAAAAGAGACTAAAATATCATGTGTGAAAAAATGAATGTTTTGAAGAATGTTTTTTTAATTTCATTAAGGATCATACAACATCATTTAAAGCATTTATGAAGTGATAATTGCGGGTTCATACAATACATTGGACATAGCATTTAATGTGTCTGCAATAGCTGAAACTAGATCAAGAAGGTTAGAAATAAAGGAAATAAGGTGACCCGTAGAGTATATAGATCATAAGTGACTTTAGTATACATGGTATACCGAGGGGCATATATTAAGTGTATACTATATCAATTATTCTAGAAATGGATTGTAGTGAATAAAGTGCTTCAAGAGTTTTGTTTTGAAAAAGCAAAGAAGCAATGTATTCACACCCGGAGACCTAGTGAGGTCTGCGGTACCTATCCTTTCAAGAAGAACTGAGGGTCATGGTTCATCATCCCTAACATTTCCAAAATTCCATTAAGTTTCATGGATTCGAGTTCTTTAGTGAAAACATCAGCTATTTCTTCGTGAGTTGGTATAAAAATAAGTTCGATGTTACCTTTGAGGATTTGGTCTTTGATGAAGTGGTACCGTAGCTCTATGTGTTTTGCCTTCGATTGATGAATAGGGTTATGAGAATATGCTAATGCACTCTCTGAATCATAATAGATGGGCACCCACAGCATCCTGTAGCCCTAGTGCAAAAGTTGTGTCTTCATCCAAAGGACTTGGGAGCAACAACTAATTGCGGCCACATATTCTGCCTCTGCGGTAGAAAATGAAACACATTTTTGTTTTCTTGAAGACCAGCGAACTAATATTCCACCCAAAAATAGACATCCACCTGAAGTTCTCTTTCACTCGAGTTTGTATCCAGCATGATCAACGTTTGTGAAAGCTTGAAGATTGAAATCGTTACCCGTAAGGTACCAAATACCCATGTCTTTACTCCTTTTTGGATATCTGAAGATCTGCTTGACTGCAGTAAAGTGTGATACTTCGGGATCAGGCTGGTACTGAGCCCATAAACCTGTATCAAACATAATGTCTAGTCGACTAGCAATGAGGTACATCAATGAGCCAATCAGTCATCGATAAATCTTGTGATCAACTGACTCTCCGGTAGGGTTAGCTGATATTTTTTACCCAAAGTCCATAGGGACCTGTGCAGAGCAGCAATTATAGGTTGAAAACTTCTTTAATAGTTTAGTGGTGTATTTTTATTGATGAATGAAAATCCCTTGAGGGACTTGTTTAACCTGAAGACCTAAAAAGAAGTTAATCTCTCTATTTATCCTCATTTGAAACTTGTTGGTCATGAGCTTTGTGAATTCATCCATCATTCCATGATCCGTTGAATCAAAGATGATATCACCCACATATATTTGAATAAGCATCAAGTGATTGTCATTTTCATGGCTAAGTAAAGTGGGATCAATCACACCTTTTTGTACCCTGAAGAGACAAGAAAATCTGAAAGACTCTCACACCATGCTCTGGTTACCTGCTTTAAACCGTAGACTGATTTCTCCAGCTTCTAGCAATGATTTGGAAACTCTAAGCTTTCAAAGACTAGAGGTTGATATAGATAAACTTCCTCTTTCAGTTTTTCATTTATAAAAGCACTTTTCACATCCATCTGATGGACCTTGATGTTTTTAGGAGCTGCATACGCTAAGAAAATACGTATGTCTTCCATTCTAGAAACTGATGCATACGTTTCATCATAGTCAATACCTTCAAGTTGACTATACCTCTTTGCAACCAAATGTGCTTTGTTTCGTAACACCGCACCTGATTCATCTAACTTGTTCTTGTGAACCTATCTAGTACCAAAAATAGTGTGACCTTTTCGCTTCACTACCAATTTCCAAACTTTGTTTCGTTCAAACTCAGCAAGTTCCTTTTGCATTACAATGATCCAATCAACCTCCATGAGTTGTTCGCTACAGTTACACTAGGCCAATCTAGGGTGACAAACCTTACCTTCAACAAGTCAGTGTCCGAAAAACGTCATGACAGGCAGAATTGTCATCATCAAGTATGGTTATAACGACTCACTTAGAAGAATTAACACCATTATAAAAAAAATTACGGAATAGAACATCTATATATAACATGGGAACATACACGCATTAGTACTCAGTTTTAGGGTATTGAAATCACAACGTTTTTATAAACAGACAACATCGGGTCGTCTGGGATCATTCACCTCATACACTCACAAACATTAACACAAATGCATTAATACAATATCTGACACAAACATTTCAAACCGTTTTTCAGAGAATATCGGATTTTCTGGTGTTTACAAATCAATACAAAATATTTTACTCAAAATGCTTATCAACTCACCAACATTATACATGTAGCTCTTTTCAAATTAACTTGTATTCTCACGAAATCGTTGAGCAGTTTGGTCAGGAAGAATACATGGATATTTTGTTGTGTTTTGTTATGACCACATTTTGGATAATTTGGTATGTAATATTGAAATACAATACTTGATGTAAACAATGAGAGTTGTAATATTGCATGTGTGATGATGATGATGTTTTGTTTCCATTATATACACTATGATGATACCACAAAAATGAAGTCACCCAAGCTCTCGGATGTTTCCGCCGTCTGGTTCGGGGGTGTGACATCAGACGAGGAAAGTCATTTTGAAAAGAGACTAAAATATCATGTGTGAAAAAATGAATGTTTTGAAGAATGTTTTGAAGAATGTTTTTTTAATTTCATTAAGGATCATACAACATCATTTAAAGCATTTATGAAGTGATAATTGCGGGTTCATTCAATACGTTTGACGTAGCATTTAATGTGTCTGCAATAGCTGAAACTAGATCAAGAAGGTTAGAAATAAAGGAAATAAGGTGACCCGTAGAGTATATAGATCATAAGTGACTTTAGTATACATGGTATACCGAGGGGCATATATTAAGTGTATACTATATCAATTATTCTAGAAATGGATTATAGTGAATAAAGTGCTTCAAGAGTTTTGTTTTGAAAAAGCAAAGAAGCAATGTATTCACACCCGGAGACCTAGTGAGGTCTGCGGTACCTATCCTTTCAAGAAGAACTGCGGGTCATGGTTCATCATCCCTAACATTTCCAAAATTCCATTAAGTTTCATGGATTCGAGTTCTTTAGTGAAAACATCAGCTATTTCTTCGTGAGTTGGTATAAAAATAAGTTCGATGTTACCTTTGAGGATTTGGTCTTTAATGAAGTGGTACCGTAGCTCTATGTGTTTTGCCTTCGATTGATGAATAGGGTTATGAGAATTTTCTAATGCACTCTCTTAATCATAATAGATGGGCACCCACAACATCCTGTAGCCCTAGTCCAAAAGTTTTGTCCTCATCCAAAGGACTTGGGAGCAACAACTAATTGCGGCCACATATTCTGCCTCTGCGGTAGAAAATGAAACACATTTTTGTTTTCTTGAAGACCATCGAACTAATATTCCACCCAAAAATAGACATCCACCTGAAGTTCTCTTTCACTCGAGTTTGTATCCAGCATGATCAGCGTTTGTGAAAGCTTGAAGATTGAAATCGTTACCCGTAATGTACCAAATACCCATGGCTTTACTCATTTTTGGATATCTTAAGATCTGCTTGACTGCAGTAAAGTGTGATACTTCGGGATCAGGCTGGTACTGAGCACATAAACATATATCAAACATAATGTCTAGTCGACTAGCAATGAGGTACATCAATGAGCCAATCAGTCATCGATAAGTCTTGTGATCAACTGACTCTCCGGTAGGGTTAGCTGATATTTTTTACCCAAAGTCCATAGGGACCTGTGCAGAGGAGCAATTATAGGTTGAAAACTTCTTTAATAGTTTAGTGGTGTATTTCTATTGATGAATGAAAATCCCTTGAGGGACTTGTTTAACCTGAAGACCTAAAAAGAAGTTAATCTCTCTATTTATCCTCATTTGAAACTTGTTGGTCATGAGCTTTGTGAATTCATCCATCATTCCACGATCCGTTGAATTGAAGATGATATTACCCACATATATTTGAATAAGCATCAAGTGATTGTCATTTTCATGGCTAAATAAAGTGGGATCAATCACACCTCTTTGTAACCTGAAGAGACATGAAAATCTGAAAGACTCTCACACCATGCTCTGGTAGTGGGATCAATCACACCTCTTTGTAACCTGAAGAGACAAGAAAATCTGAAAGACTCTCACACCATGCTCTGGTTACCTGCTTTAAACCATAGACTTATTTCTCCAGCTTGTAGCAATGATTTGGAAACTCTAAGCTTTCAAAGACTAGAGGTTGATATAGATAAACTTCCTCTTTCAGTTTTTCATTTATAAAAGCACTTTTCACATCCATCTGATGGACCTTGATGTTTTTAGGAGCTGCATACGCTAAGAAAATACGTATGTCTTCCATTCTAGAAACTAATGCATATGTTTCATCATAGTCAATACCTTCAAGTTGACTATACCTCTTTGCAACCAAATGTGCTTTGTTTCGTAACACCGCACCTGATTCATCTAACTTGTTCTTGTGAACCTATCTAGTACCAAAAATAGTGTGACCTTTTCGCTTCACTACCAATTTCCAAACTTTGGTTCGTTCAAACTCAGCAAGTTCCTCTTGCATTACAATGATCCAATCAGCCTCCATGAGTTGTTCGCTACAGTTACACTAGGCCAGTCTAGGGTGACAAACCTTATCTTGAACACGTCGGCGTCCGAAAAACGTCATGACAGGCATAATTGTCATTATCAAGTATGGTTATAACGACTCACTTAGAAGAATTAACACCATTAAAAAAAATTTAAGGAATAGAACATCTATTGATAACATGGGAACATACACGCATTAGTACTCAGTTTTAGGGTGTTGAAATCACAACGTTTTTATAAACAGACAACATCGGGTCGTCTGGGATCATGCACCTCATACACTCACAAACATTAACACAAATGCATTAATACAATATCTGACACAAACATTTCAAACCATTTTTCAGAGAATATCGGATTTTCTGGTGTTTACAAATCAATACAAAATATTTTACTCAAAATGCTTATCAACTCACCAACATTATACATGTCGCTCTTTTCAAATTAACTTGTATTCTCACGAAATCGTTGAGTAGTTTGGTCAGGAAGAATACATGGATATTTTGTTGTGTTTTGTTATGACCACATTTTGGATAATTTGGTATGTCATATTGAAATACAATACTTGATGTAAACAATGAGAGTTGTAATATTGCATGTGTGATGATGATGATGTTTTGTTTCCATTATATACACTATGATGATACCACAAAAATGAAGTCACCCAAGCTCTCGGATGTTTCCGCCGTCTGGTTCGGGGGTGTGACATCAGACGAGGAAAGTCATTTTGAAAAGAGACTGAAATATCATGTGCGACAAAATGAATGTTTTGAAGAATGTTTTTTTAATTTCATTAAGGATCATACAACATCATTTAAAGCATTTATGAAGTGATAATTGCGGGATCATTCAATACGTTTGACGTAGCATTTAATGTGTCTGCAATAGCTGAAACTAGATCAAGAAGGTTAGAAATAAAGGAAATAAGGTGACCCGTAGAGTATATAGATCATAAGTGACTTTAGTATACATGGTATACCGAGGGGCATATATTAAGTGTATACTATATCAATTATTCTAGAAATGGATTGTAGTGAATAAAGTGCTTCAAGAGTTTTGTTTTGAAAAAGCAAAGAAGCAATGTATTCACACCCGGAGACCTAGTGAGGTATGCGGTACCTATCCTTTCAAGAAGAACTGCGGGTCATGGTTCATCATCCCTAACATTTCCAAAATTCCATTAAGTTTCATGGATTCGAGTTCTTTATTGAAAACATCAGCTATTTCTTCGTGAGTTGGTATAAAAATAAGTTCGATGTTACCTTTGAGGATTTGGTCTTCGATGAAGTGGTACCGTAGCTCTATGTGTTTTGCCTTCGATTGATGAATAGGGTTATGAGAATTTGCTAATGCACTCTCTAAATCATAATAGATGGGCACCCACAACATTCTGTAGCCCTAGTCCAAAAGTTGTGTCTTCATCCAAAGGACTTGGGAGCAACAACTAATTGCGGCCACATATTCTGCCTCTGCGGTAGAAAATGAAACACATTTTTGTTTTCTTGAAGACCATCTAACTAATATTCCACCCAAAAATAGACATCCACCTGAAGTTCTCTTTCAATCGAGTTTGTATCCAGCATGATCAGCGTTTGTAAAAGCTTGAAGATTGAAATCGTTACCCGTAAGGTACCAAATACCCATGGCTTTACTCCTTTTTGGATATCTGAAGAGACAAGAAAATCTG
This sequence comes from Lactuca sativa, assembly GCF_002870075.4. Lineage (NCBI taxonomy): Eukaryota > Viridiplantae > Streptophyta > Magnoliopsida > Asterales > Asteraceae > Lactuca > Lactuca sativa. Next base: position 297,723,062 of record NC_056630.2, on the reverse strand, counting down.
AAAGGCTCTCACACCATGCTCTGGTTACCTGCTTTAAACCGTAGACTGATTTCTCCAGCTTGTAGCAATGATTTGGAAACTCTAAGCTTTCAAAGAATAGAGGTTGATATAGATAAACTTCCTCTTTCAGTTTTTTATTTATAAAAGCACTTTTCACATCCATCTGACGGACCTTGATGTTTTTAGGAGCTGCATACGCTAAGAAAATACGTATGTCTTCCATTCTAGAAATTGATGCATATGTTTCATCATAGTCAATACCTTCAAGTTGACTATACCTCTTTGCAACCAAATGTGCTTTGTTTCGTAACACCACACCTGATTCATCTAACTTGTTCTTGTAAACCTATCTAGTACCAAAAATAGTGTGACCTTTTCGCTTCACTACCAATTTCCAAACATTGTTTCGTTCAAACTCAGCAAGTTCCTCTAGCATTACAATGATCCAATCAGCCTCCATGAGTGCTTCTTATATGGTTCTGGGCTCGATGGGTTACATGAATGCTGCATAATGACAATGGTTATTTAAGACGGGTTATTGATTATTTGACTCGGTGGGCGATCTTTCGTCTAAATGTGTAGACGAGATTACTGATGGTCTACGACTGCGGTTGAGGGAATATCCTCTACGTATGAGGACTCTTTAGGTCTACTTGATGAATGTAGTTCCTCCTCAATGTATAAACTACCCGACAATGAATCTAGGACTGTTGTGTCACAACTAGCATTTTTAGCTAGAAAATTTTGTCTTCATATAAAAATCAACTCTTGTATAACTTGTAATCTAAGATTATGTCATGTACTATGCTCATTCAAAATCAACCATTTGAATCAAAACTCATGAGTGAAGTTTAAAACCTAATCCAATGCATCTCATATAATTAACTATGGGTTTGAAACACTAGTATTCTGATTCAAACTCAAAATGGACCAGGATCCTCCTGTTGGGCCTAATGGGCCAGCAAGCTCTCAATTTGATTAATTTGGGTTAAGGAACCCTATTTGGGCCTAAAATAGACCCATATTCATTAAATTATAGCATTTTTGGGCCATAAAACTTCACATGGGCTTTATTGGGCCTAAAATGTCTCACTTTGTTGTCATGGGCCTTAATGGGTCGTAAATGGTGTCTTGAACCCTAATGGGCTGTAAACCCATTTTTCTTATCACTATTGGTCCGTAAACCCTCATATGGGCCAAATGGGCCGAAAACCTTCAATTCGGACCTCATGATTTCGAGCATAATCAAGAAAAGGCCCAAACTTTTCCTTCTTTTTTTCCTTCCCTCATTCTCGGATATAATAAAAAAAAACATTGGGATAATTAGGGAGTGCCACCTAACTAATGTCTAGAGGCTAACCAAGCAATTATACATCATACATCTTGGTTAATCTCATGTTCCAAAGCAACCATCGTGCACATCTCTATCTTCTCTCCCCCTCTTTCTATTCTCAGCCATAAGAGCCTACACCAACACCCACACTTCGACACTCTCAACCTCTAAACTCCTCTAAACACTCTCAAGGAAACCTCCCATATTCTCCCAAAATTCATCTGTGCTAAGTGTATATCCAAGAATACTTCATCCAAAAGTCCACTCATTTGGTAAGCTACTCTCTAATTATGATGATTTACTTCATTTTATGATAAAGTTCACACCTTGACACATCATTTGTTGATCCATGCCCATAGATCCATCTTATGTTCGAAAACTCCACTCAAGAAGCTTGTTAGGGCCGAAAGCATTCTCATTCTTCATGAAAAACTGAAATCTTCAAACCAATATGAATTTATACCCCCTATTTTCGGTTTTTACTATGTTTTGGGGGAGAATATAAGTTGTTTTGTGTAGATCTATGTGTATATGCATGATTATGTGTGTTTTTCATGATATAAGTGTGATTATGTGTTATAAACTACATAAACATGAAAATATGCTAAAATATAAGGATATTTGTAGAACGCAACACCTATTACGACTTATTCTACAGAGAAAAGGTTTAAAACATTTCAAAGTTGTTTAAAACTAAGAAAATTACAAGAGAGGGCCAAAAATGACAAAAAAATCAAAGTGAGGTTATATATATATATATATATATATATATATATATCTCACGGTTTTAAGGGACCAAAAAGGATTTATTATTGATAAGCATGAATCTTTATGGTATTTGTGATTTTAAAAGGGCTAAAAGTGTAAATTATCACAAATAGGCCTCATTTGGGCTTTCACGGCTTTTGAGGCAAAATTGTAAATTTTTGGACTTTTGAGGGCTTAAGTGTCATTTTAAACAAAGTTGTGCCAAAAATGTAAATTTTCGATAAAAAGGGCTGAAAATGTAAATTTATTAAAACTTGGGCCAAAAAGATAAATTTATTTATAAATGGGCCAAGAATGCACATTTCATAAACTTAAGCCAAAAATGATATTTTTGACAAAAGTGGGCTCAAAATGTTATTTTACTTAAAACTATCCCTTAATACAAACTTTTAGCCTTAAAGGACTTAAAGTGTCTTTTTTACCAAAAGGTGCCTTAATTGTAAATTTTCGGTTTGAAGGACCAAAAAAATGTCCTTTTACTAAAAGTGGACCTTAGTTGTCCTTTAACATGTTTATTAGGCCTGGAATACACCTTGCATGCTTATTGGGTCTGGAATATAATTTTCATGTTTAATGAGTCTTAGTTGTCCTTTTACATGTTTAATTAGGCCTGGAGTACACCTTACATGTTTGTTGGGCCTTCGTGGTCCATCTACATGCTTGATAATTTGACACATTCACAAACGTACACGTTGGGCTTTGAAAACTAAATACTTATACGAAAAACAATATAGTATGTGCAATTTCATATTCGCATAAATTTGGTTAACTATCTTGTGAGACATTTCGTTTGGCACCTATTGAGTGTACAATCGTAGCCTTTAGTTATAACCAGAGTCTCCTGGAGGGAGAGTGAGATTTTGTGTATAGATCTATACGGGGTGACACCCTACACCTGAGCTTTTTGCTACAGTTAGACTAGGTCAGTCTAGGGTGACAAACCTTACCGTAAACCCGTCGGCATCCCAAAAATGCCATGACAGGCGCAATTGTCATTATTAAGTATGGTTATAACAACTTACTTAGAGGAATTAACACGATTATAAAATTTACGGAATACAACAGATGTCGATAATACGGGAACACACACTCATTTGTATTCAGTTTTAGGGTAATGAAATCGCATCTTTTTATAAACAGGCAACATCGGGTTGTCTAGAATTATTCACTCCATACACTCACAAACATTAACACACATGCATTAATACATTATCTGACACAAACATTTCAAACCGTTTTTCAAAAAATATCAGATTTTCTGGTGTTTACAAAGCAATACAAAACATTTTACTCAAACAAGCTTATGAACTCACCAACATTATATATGTTGACCTTTTTCAAATTAACTTGCGTCACATCCCGAAACCGATGGCGGAAACATTTCGAGGCAGAGGACATCATGTAAAGTATCACAACCAATGTACATAGCGAGCATAGTAAACACAACCATTACATTACATAAGAACATTTACATTTGTTTGAAAGCAAAGTAATACATGTTTATATATACATCAGTATAACAAAAAGTATAGACGAGACTTCTATATGCACCGTCTTATCCAAAAGTAAGCGAGGTACCTGTCTCACGTGAACCTAAGAATACAAGCAGTTTTAAAATATCAACATAAAGCTGGTAAGTTCATAAGCGGTTGGTTTCTGGTGAAAGAAAACGTTCCTTTGATTTTACGAAAAGTTGTTTCCCAAGAAAATCCTATATTTTCTTATAAAAGAAGTTTAGTTATCTATTTGTTAAAAAACCTTTTTATGGAAAGTTAAGGTATCACAGGAAAAACCCTTATTTTCCTTTAAAGTTAATGGTTTGTTATCGATCCGGAATGAAATGGTACCAGTATCTACCATACTTGTGAAGTTTCCCTGAAAGTTCGGTTAATCTTGATAAAGTACATTAGTTTTAACACATATATAAAACTAATCAGTAGGAAGTGAACTAATTCCTAAGGGTATAACTGATACCCTCTAGTAATCAAAATAGTTATTACTTTGAGGTTAGTTCACTAAGTTCAATATTACTTAAAAGTAAATCTCCATTATCTAAGTTGCGAGTTCTATAACCATACAATAAACTAGATATGGATTGTAACGGGGGCCAATATCGTTTTATGACTTTGTCACCCGTAGACCTGCCGGTCCCACTGTAGCTAGCAGCAAGGTGTCGGATAGTCAGTCCCGTATAGATCTATACACACAAGTCACGTTCTCCCTCTAGGAGATTCTGGTTACAGGGTTAGTCCTACACTCTCGAATCCGGGGAAGTGTTACCAAGGATAGTCTCCAATCTTAAGAATAACGAATTTACAAGTAATAATATGAAAAATCCTGTTTTATGATTGGCATGAATCCTTTGTGAAATATAAAATATAATATATATATATATATATATATATATATATATATAATGAGTTTCACAAATTTCCTTGTTTTAGTTTGAAAACTAACTCTACAAGTTAATCTCTTAATCAGTTGGAAAAAACGGTTTTCTGTGTTAAAAGCGTACAGAACATATTAGTATTTCATACAAAATAATAGGTTTTGAGTACAAGTTCCCTTGTACTTTTTCTTGTATTCCCCCCCTGAAAACATGAAAAACTCAGAAAAAGGTAGGGTATGAACTCACTAGACGAGGATGTGCCGGGTAGGACACTAGGTGTCAATTTATGACTTGAACACACGCGAGGGTCCTATGTAACATGAAGTGATGCATAATTGTTTCTAATTAGACATTGAACCACTAATTAAGTAAGTATATACACTCTAATGAATGGAAACACTTTACTCTTCAAGAGTAAGCCCTTAGGGGTGTTTACGGCCCAAAGACCATATCCCTCGTGAGTTTACGGTCGTAAACTCATGGGTGGGGTGTTTTTGGGTGTTCAAACGTCTCATATTTCACAAGGGAAGGTTCTAGGGTTGATTTAAGGGCTATGGAAGTGATCAGGACTTGAAACGACCTTGGAAATGAGGTTTATGACTTATGAATGACCCTTGGTGGGTTTACTGCCGTAAACTCATGCTTGGCCCATTCTTGCATTATTTGGTGCTTCAAATGAAGGGGTACAAGGTTCTAGACATTAATCCAAGCCATAGGAGGTGTTTAAGGGCTATCTAACACCATGAAAAGGTGTTTACGGTCCATGAATGTTCATGGGCCGTAAACTCATGTTTACTCCCTTAAAGACATGTTTTTGGTGTTCTAAGCTCATTCATGCAAGTCCCTAAGTCATAGCTAAGCACTAGAAGGGTTTTGGAGAGGTTTTGGGGCTTCAAAACCCACTTATGGGTGTTTACGGTTTTGAGGGTGTTCCTCAACTGTAAACACATGATTTTGAGGTATTTGGATGATTTAAACACGAATATACATGGATACTAAGCTAAACAACAAGCTAGGAAGGATTACTTACGATTTTGGAGCTTGAATGGGGTGTTTTTCGATCAAAACCCGAGTTGTATAGAGAGAGTAGAGAGAGAGAGTTATATGGGTGGGAAAAGATCAAATGGTGACTACTCAATCCCTTATATAGGTTTTGAGTTTGTGGCCAGGTGGGGATCCACCCAATACCGACGTTAAACGGGGTTTATGGTCGTACCCGATTAAATGGTCGTAACCGGACTTTGTCGTAACTAAAACTATTCAAAGGATATCGAGGGTGTTTCACGTGTTTTTATTTTGTTCCGATACTTAAGAAATCATGATAAAAATCTCAATTAATTTGTCTAACCCAAAAATGTTAACGAAAAATTTAATGAAAACAAATTTTATTAAAGGAAATGGGTTACAGCGACGGAATAAATTTCAGGTTGTCACATCATCCCCCCGTTAGAGGAAATTTTGTCCCGAAATTTAGAATTAAGATGCAAATCATGGATTTTGAAAGAGATGCGGATATTTCTGTTACATCGAGTCTTTGCGCTCCCAAGTGAATTCGGGTCCCCGCTTGGCATACTAGCGAACCTTCACTATCGGGATGCGGCTCCGTTTCGTAAGTTTGATCTCTCGATCCATTATTTCGATTGGTTCTTCTACAAAGTTCAGGTTTTCGTTGATTTCGATCTCATCAAGACGGATCACGAGGGTTTCATCAGATAGAAACTTTTTAAGATTAGAGACGTGGAATACAGGATGGATGTTGCTAAGCTCTTGGGGTAGTCGGAGTTTGTAGGCTACAGGACCGATCCTAGCGAGGATCTCGAAAGGTTCTATGTACCTCGGGTTAAGTTTTCCACGCTTTCCAAAACATATCATGCCTTTCCATGGGGAGACCTTCAACAGGACATGATCTCCAACCTGGAATTCCAGAGGTTTTCGTCGCTTATCGGCGTAACTCTTTTGTCTGTCTCGTGAAGCTTTCAGTCGTTCTCGGATTTGGATGATCTTTTCGGTGGTTTCACGGATGATTTCAGGACCAGTGAGAGCACTATCAAGGAATCAACCCTTAGCCATATGTGTGTACCCTACCTCGGCCCAACACAGAGGGGATCTGCACTTGCGATCGTAGAGGGCTTCGAACGAGGCAGCCTTGATATTGGTGTGGTAACTGTTGTTATACGAGAACTCGATCAAGGGTAAATGAGTGTCCCACGACTTTCCAAAATCGATGACACATGCTCGCAACATGTCTTCCAAGGTCTGGATAGCTCTCTCACTCTGCCTATCTACCTGAGGATGATAAGTTGTACTCATATCCAGCTTAGTTCCAAGAGCTTTCTGAAGGGACTGCCAAAATTTCGAGGTAAACCTGCTATCTCGATCTGAGATAATGGACGCAGGCACACCGTGCAGTCAGACTATCTCTCGAATGTAGATTCGCGTGAGTCTTTCCATCTTAAATGTTTCTTTGATCGGAAGGAAGTGAGCGGATTTTATCAATCTGTTGACAATTACCAAAATCGTATCGTACCCACTCGGAGATCTGGGTAACTTTGTGATGAAATCCATAGTAATCATCTCCTATTTCCACTCAGGTATCTTGGGTTGCTGAAGCAGACCCGAGGGTTTCTGATATTCAGCCTTCACCTTGGCGCAAGTCAGACACTTGCCCACGAAGGTAGCGATTTCGGCCTTCATGTTTGGCCACCAGTATAGCTTCTTGAGATCCAGGTACATCTTATCTGAACCCGGGTGCACAGAATATCTAGTCTTGTGAGCTTCGTTCATGACAACCTCACTAAAACCTCCGAACTTAGGGGTCCAGATCCGACTCATGAAACAATAGACTCCGTCACCTCTGATCTTAAGATTCTTTTGCATTCCTCTCAAAGTTTCGTTCCCCATGTTCTCTGGTTTTAGGGCTTCCAACTGAGCCTCTCAGATCTATGCGGATAGGTGGGAATGGATGGTCATTGTCAGTGTCTTTGCCTTGTTGCCTGAGCTTTCCTTTCGGCTAAGGGCATCTGCCACCACATTGGCCTTGTCGGGATGGTAGTGGATTTCGCACTCATAGTCGCTGAGCAGCTCTACCTATCGTTGTTGCCTCATGTTTAAGTCTTTCTGATCGAAGATATGTTGCAGGCTTTTATGGTCAGTGAAGATCGTACACTTAGTTCCGTAGAGATAATGTCTCCAAATCTTCAGTGCGAAGACCACTGCTCCTTAATCCAGGTCATGAGTTGTGTAGTTGACTTCGTGTGCCTTCAGCTGTCTCGAGGCATAAGTAATAACTTTTCCTCTCTGCATAAGCACACAGCCTAAGCCCTGATTAGACGCATCGCAATAGACAACAAAATTCTCTGTCCCTTCGCGTAGGGACAAGATAGGTGCCCTGCACAAGGCTCGCTGCAACGTTTGGAATGCAGTGTCTTGCTTTTCACTCCAACAAAAGGGTACACCTTTCTGTGTCAGAGTGGTTAAGGGTTTGGCGATTCTGGAAAAATTCTTAATAAATCTACGATACTAGTCGGCGAGACCCAACAATTGACGGATTTATGTGGGTGTCTTCGGTGCTGACCAATTCTCTATCGCTTTGATTTTGGAGGGGTCCACATGTACGCCTTCCTCGCTTACCACGTGACTAAGGAAAGTTACTTTCCGAATCCAAAATTCTCACTTGGAGAATTTTGTGTACAACTTTTCCGATCTAAGAGTTTCCAACACTAAGCTCAAGTGTTGTTTGTGATCTTCTTCGCTTTTGGAATAGACAAGTATGTCGTCAATGAACACGATAACGAACTTGTCCAGAAAGGGGCGACACACCCGGTTCATCAGGTCCATGAACACTGCCGGTGCGTTGGTTAGACCGAAGGGCATTACTATGAAATCGTAGTGACCATATCGAGTCCTGAATGCTGTCTTGGAAACATCACTCTCATGACCTCGAAGCTGATGGTACCCTAATCTAAGGTCTATTTTTGAGAAGTAACAGGCTACCTGAAGTTGATCGAAAAGGTCGTCTATTCGAGGAAGAGGATAACGGTTTTTGACGGTTAGCTTGTTCAATTCACTGTAGTCTATACACATCCGAAAGGATCCATCTTTGCTCTTCACAATTAATATCGGGGCTCCCTAGGGTGAAGAACTCGGTCTGATGAACCCTTTACTAAGTAGCTCATTAAGCTGTCTGGATAACTCATGCACTTCTGCTGGTGCTAAGCGATATGAATACTTGGCTATGGGGGTAGCTCTAGGAATTAGGTCGATGCGAAACTCGACTTGGCGTTCGCGAGGAATTCCCGGGAGCTCTTCGGCAAAGACATCAGGAAAGTTGCATACTTCGGGGATGCTCTCGAGGTCTTTAACTTCCTGTTTCTCGTTTATCACATGGGCTAGGAATGCATGGCACTCCTTTCGTAGAAGCTTTTGAGCTTTGATGCATGAAATGATGCGAATATTGGAAATAAGTTTATCACCGTAGATCATGAGGATATGAACAGAAGGGAGATTGAGGCGGATAGCTTTTTCGTAACAAAGGATATAAGCATGATTGGGACTTAACCAATCCATGCCAATGATAACATCAAAGCTCTTTATGGAAACTGGCATAAGGTCGATAGGAAAAGAATGATCGTTCAGGGTAAGGGTGCAACCTAAGAATATATTGTTAGCGTTCTCTTTCTTACCATTAGCCATATCGACGGTAAACGTTTCGGTTAATGGTTGAGGATTATGTTTAAGAAGATGTTTGAATGAATGGCTAACAAAACTTCGTTCCGCACCAGAATCGAAAAGGATACATGCATAAGAGTTGTCGAGAAGGAACGTACCCATGACAACTGTGGGATCGGCGACTGCCTCCTTTTGCCTCATCATTAGAACTCTACCGGTGTTGTTGGTTGTTGTTGCTTTGGGGCAGTTTCGCTTGTTATGCCCGACTTCACCACAACCATAGTAGGTTTGACCGACACTTTCTCCAGAAGCTTGATTGGTTGGTTGGGCTGCTGTTTTGCAGTTTCGAGCAGTGTGGCCCTTTTTGCCACAGTTGTTGCAGAGAAGCTCCCGGCATGGGCTGGAAGTGAGATGATGGTAGTTGCACTTGTCGCACCAAGGGAGGGTACCAGCATATCTACTGGTAGGTGCTTGAGTGGCAGGAGTAGCAACAGGGGTAGTAGCAGCGTGGACTGCTACTGTTTGCTGCTTCTTTGGGGGCTCTTGCGAAGACTAACCCTTCTTTTGTTTCCAAAATTTTCTTTTCTCACCACTCCTTTTTGCCGGTTCAGGAGCGGGGGCCACTTCATCGAGATTGTCTCCATGATCGATCAGAGTTTGCGCCAGGCATTTAGCGCTGTCGAAGGTGTTTGGCTTTGCAGCCAAAACATTTCTCTTAGTTGGCTAGGTCATCCCCCAGACGAATCTTTCAATCTTTTGGCTTTCCGGGGTACCCATTCCTGGACAAAGGAGCGCTAGGTCTTCAAACCTAGAAGTTTAGGCGGCAACACCGAAACCCTTCATCTTTAGGTTCCAGAGTTCGTGCTTCAGTTTCTGCAATTCGCCCCGAGGGCAGTACTCAGCAAGTAGGAGCTCCTTCAAGCTCTCCCAACCCATAGGGTTTGCCACTCGTAGGGTTAGAGATTTGACCCGACCAGTCCACCAAGTCAGTGCCCTGTAGGCGAATGTGCAAGTGGTGAATTTTACTTTGTTGGCTTCGGAACAGGAACATATTTCAAAAATTGACTCAATTTTCTCAATCCATTGAGTCAGGGCAATAAAACCTCCAGTGTCGTCAAAGGTTTTGGGTTTTGCGATCATGAAGTCCTTATAGGAACAATCCTTCTGGTGTCCCTGACCACCTTCCTGGTTTTGGAGCTGGGTACCAACTCCTAGCCCGCCAGGACCGCCAGGGTTCATTTGTGACATAGCAGCAGCAGTAACGGCTGCTTGGAACATGACGGGATCAAATGGAGAGGGACGTGGTGGAGGAGGATTGTTCTTCTTTGAGATGGGTCTTTTCTTTGGAGGCATCTTGATCTAAAATGATCAGGAAAGAGAGGATGATAAGTCCTCTGGATAGAATCAAGAGATATGAAAAAGAGATATCTCATTATGGCAGTTAGGGTGTTCTACTAAGCGATAGAACAGGAAAAAGTCACTAAAGCAAGTAAACTATTGCTAAGGAAAGAATGAGTAGCAACACTTGGAATGAATTTCTACAATGTATTTTGCTTTGGCTAAAATACTCCTATAGTATTTTATGCTATGTTGCGATGATAACTAGTTGTTTGGATACTTGGTAAGTTTTAGGCTTGCTGTGCACCACAGTCACTCCCAAGCACATGTTGGCCGTGTCTCGAACGAATATAGTTGATCAGGCTATATTGACCCTAGACACGACTACATAACTTCCCAGGTTTAACCGCAGTGCTCAACACCAAATTACTTTTGTTTTGTTCTACTCGTGGTTATGGTTTCTGGCGTTTAGGTATTCTTGTATACTTTTTGAAAAACACTACTATTTTAAAGTATACTTTTAGTTCAGAGCGCTTCGGCCCCTTAACGTTTATAGTTATATACCGTGTCAGGTTCAGTATACTTAGTTCACTATAAACAAGGGCTCTTATACCAATCTGTCACACCCCGAAAGCGATGGCGGAAATGTTCCGGGGCGGAGGAAGTCATGTAAACTATCACAACCAATCTACATAGCAAGCATAGTAAACACAACCATTACATTACATAAGAACATTTACATTTGTTTGAAAGCAAAGTAATACATGCTTATATATACATCAGTATAACAAAAGTATAGACGAGACTTCTATATGCACCGTCTTCTCCAAAAGTAAGCGAGGTACCTGTCTAACGTGAACCTGAGAATACAAGCAGATTAAAAATATCAGCATAAACCTAGTGAGTTCACAAGCGCTTGGTTTCTGGTGAAAGAAAACGTTCCTTTGATTTTACGAAAAGTTGTTTCCCAAGAAAATCCCATATTTTCTTATAAAAGAAGTTTAGTTATCCTTTTGTTAAACAGCTTGTTTATGGAAAGTTAAGTTATCCAAGGAAAAACCCTTATTTCCCTTTAAAGTTAATGGTTTGTTATCGATCCGGAATGAAAAGGTACAAGTATCTACCACACTTGTGAAGTTTCCCTGAAAGTTCGATTAATCTTGATAAAGTACATTAGTTTTAACACATATATAAAACTAATTAGTAGGAAGTGAACTAATTCCTAAGGGTATCACTGATACCCTCTAGTAATCAAAACAGTTATTACTTTGAGGTTAGTTCACTAAGTTCATTATTACTTAAAAGTAAATCTCCATTATCTAAGTTGCGAGTTCTATAACCTACAATAAACTAGATATGGCTCGTAACGGGCGCCAGTATCGTTTTATGTCTTTGTCACCTGCAGGCCTTCCAGTCCCACTGTAGCTAGCAGCAAGGTGCGGGATAGGCAGTCCCATTTAGATCTATACACACAAGTCACGTTCTCCTTCTAGGAGATTCTGGTTACAGGGTTAGTCATACACTCTCGAATCCGAGGAAGTGTTACCAAGGACAATCTCCAATCTTAAGAATAATGAATTTACAAGTAATAATATGAAAAATCCCATTTGATGATTGGCATGAATCCTTTGTGAAATATAAAATATAACATATATAATGAGTTTCACAAATTTCCTTGTTTTAGTTTGAAAACTAACTCTATAAGTTAATCTCTTAATCAGTTGGTAAAAATGGTTTTCTGTGTTAAAAGCGTACAGAACATATAAGTATTTCATACAAAATAATAGGTTTTGAGTACAAGTTCCCTTGTACTTTTGCTTGTATTCCACCGCTGAAAACATGAAAAACTCGGAAAAAGGTAGGGTATGAACTCACCAGACAAGGATGTGACGGGTAGGACGCTAGGTGTCAATTTAGGACTTGAACATACACAAGGGTCCTATGTAACATGAAGTGATACATAATTGTATCTAATTAGACATTGAACCACTAATTAAGTAAGTATATACACTCTAATGCGTGGAAACACTTTATCTCAAGTGTTGGAAGTGATACGAGTTGCATCTAAGGAGTGTATGGCCTCGTTAAGGAGTTTACTCTTCAAGAGTAAGCCCTTAAGGGTGTTTACGGTCCAAAGACCATATCCCCCATGACTTTACGGCTGTAAACTAATGGGTGGGGTGTTTTTGGGTGTTCAAAGGTCTCATATTGCACAAGGGAAGGTTCTAGGGTTGATTCAAGGGCTATGGAAGTGATCGGGACTTGAAATGACCTTGGAAATGAGGTTTTAAGGCTTATGAACCACCCTTGGTGAGTTTACTGCCATAAACACATGAGTTTACGGCCGTAAACTCATGCTTGGCCCATTCTTGCATTATTTGTTTGTTCAAATGAAGGGGTCAAGGTTCTAGACATTAATCCAAGCCATAGGAGGTGTTTAAGGGCTATTTAACACCATGAAAAGGTGTGTATGGTCCATGAATGGTCGTGGGCCGTAAACGCATTTTTACTCCCTTAAAGACATGTTATTGGTGTTCTAAGCTCATTCATGAAGTCCCTAAGTCATAGCTAAGCACTAGAAGGGTTTTGGAGGGGTTTTGTGGCTTCAAAACCCACTTATGGGTGTTTACGGTTTTGAGGGTGTTCCTCAACCGTAAACATATGATTTTGAGGTACTTGGATACTAAGCTAAAAAACAAGCTAGGAAGGATTACTTACGATTTTGGAGCTTGATTGGGGTGTTTTTCGATCAAAACCCGAGTTGTACAGAGAGAGTAGAGAGAGAGAGAGAGAGAGAGCTATATGGGTGGGAAAAGCTCAAACGGTGACTACTCAATCCCTTATATATCTTTTGAGTTTGTGGCCAGGTGGGGATCGACCCAATACCGACGTTAAACGGGGTTTATGGCCGTACGCGATTAAATGCTCGTAACCCGACTTGGTCGTAACTAAAACTTTGCAAAGGATATTGTCACACCCCAAAACTGGAACGGCGGAAACGTTCTGGGGTGGTTGACCTCATGTCAAGTATCACAACACATGCATTATAGTAATCAAAGTACAACAAAACATTGCATTAATAGAATAATTTTACATGGTTACTTTACAAGGTATCAAAGTAATACAAGTAATAGAATAAATACAGCATGGTACTAAGCTATCGTCATCAACAGCTCCGGGGATGTACCTGTCTAATGTTAACCTGAGAATACAAGTTATTTGAAAAACGAGTATCAACATTTTTACAAATGCTGGTGAGTTCATAAGCATTTAGTGACATTTCATTCAAATAACTTAATAAAGTAATAGTTTAAGAGGTTTCAGTGTATTAGAGTCCTTTCAAGAAAATCCTATATTTTCTTTAAATAAAGCAGCCTTCTACCAAGACTGGCAGTGATGTGTGGTAAAAAGTAGTTTTCCCTAAGTTGCTATCATTATCAAAATACTGAATTTGATTATTGAGGAAAGCAAACGACATCAGGGAATATCATATGCCTCAGCAGTGAGGACTGCTGACTAAGGCAAGGAACCATAGACTCCAGGAAAGTATCAAACGAACGACACGCCTGGTTCAATCTAACAAGTGAAGACACAGACCCCTGAAGGTACCAAAGGCAAGGTACAACTAGTAAGGTCCAATACAATGAATACAGACCACAGATAATATCAAATGAAAGATACGTCTGGCGACATCTAAAACAGTGAAGACAGTGGATACAGTGAATACAGTGGATTATGTGATTACAGTAGATACAGACCCCAGACAACATCAAATGAAAGATACGTCTTGTAAGGTCAAAACAGAGGAGACACACCCCAGACATTATCAAATGAAAGATACGTCTTGTAAGGTCAAGAAAGTGTGATTCTGAAAATGAGTTACCAGCATATAGTGTAAATAGCTGACGAAAACTGTTACCTTAAAGCCATGAATTATAAGGTAACCCGGGATACTCGTAACCATACTAACCGACACTAGAGTACCAGACGCCCTACAAGCGTCTATACAATGTGACATTTGTCACCCCTTGGCTTGGTAAGCCGTGGACTGTAGCTAGCAGTTTGGGTGCGGGGGTGTCAATCCCATATAAATCTATACACACAATGTCCGCTCTCCCTACAGGAGACTCTGGTTACCAACTAGACGACGGAGAAGGCCGTGTCCCGAAGATGCATCCCAAATAGTGGGTAATGACTTCCAAACAGTGGGTAGTGGGTTTCTAATGTAAGTGCTGACCTAGAGGTAGAGACTCTTAACTGAATTGACTAAAGAAAACTCGTATGTCTATGCTCGTGTACATAATATATAATACTAATGAATCGAACGACTTTCAGATGGACATCTGATCCCACCAGAGCACATCTCAACGAAGAAAAGGAAATAGGGCGGACAAGCCTTCCTAAGTCATTCAATCATTATTTATATACATCTATACAAGCATAAACATACATCTAACTACGCTTGAGTGTGTATTAAGTGAAGTCATATAGTGAAGTATAAGTGTACAGCGAAATATCCGAGTCGTGAAGTATAAGCGTACAGTGAAATATCTGAGTCGTGAAGTATAAGCATACAGTGGATCATCCAGGACGTGAAGTATAAGCGTATAGGGTGGGATATTCGAATCGTGAAGTATAAGAGTACCAAGTATAAGTGTATTACGAAGCAGAGACGACAAAAGTACTTTTTGGGCGTTCGGTGTCACGTAAGGACTCGATCACACACAATGACCTATTTAACATATGATAACATATGTTCACATACAATTAGCATATATAATACTAATTAAACACATATACGCGCTCACAGGAGCGGAAAACACTTTGGCTAACTGTTTGGGTGTCCCGAGTAGCGTTTAAGGGTGTGCATGGCTAAGGAATGGAGTTTCCCTTCCAAGAATAAACCCTTACTTCATAGTTTACGGCCCAGGGACTACTCACCATGATTTTACGGCCGTAAACTCATGGTGATGGGTTCTAGAGTGTTTTAAGGCTTCTAGCATGCTCATGGAATTATTCTAAGTACTTTTCATAAAAGGCATGAGTGGGTTTAAGGTTTCTAAGGGCACTTTATAGGAGTTGACGGCCTAGAGACACTCCCATTGGAGTTTATGGCCGTAAACTCTCAATCTTTGGGTTTAGTGAAGTTTTAAGCCCCTATTACCTTTCAAGCAATTTCTAATGAAGTGTGATGCTATTTTGGGGGTTTAAATCTAACATTTGGATGTGTTTTGGGGAGTTTACGGCCTAGACACTTGCTTGGGCCGTAAACTCCTTTTTACCCCTCCATTTCGTGTGATTAAGTCCTGAAATCCTTCCTAGCATTTTATAGAAATAGTCTAGGGTCATTTGGGGGGCAAAAACTACTTTTTGGGCATGTTTTGGGGAGTTTACGGCCTTGGTATAGACCTGGGCCGTAAACTCATTTTTATCCTTCATTTTGATGTGTTTAAGTGATCAAAACCCAAAGGAATAAGCCCTTAATTTATGTGTTAAGCCCTAGTGTGGTTTGGGAGTGTTTTGGAGGCATTTTAACAAGGTTTTGAGGGGTTTACGGCCTAAGCTTGTGCTTGGGCCGTAAACTCTCTTTTACCCCCTAATTCCATGAGTTTTAATGTTTAAACACTCCTAGGCTAATACCTCAATTTATTTCCTAGCCATTAGGGACAAGTTTGGGTCATTTTGGCCTCATTTTAGGTGTTTACGGCCTAAGGAGGAGCTGAGGTCGTGAACTCCTTTTCCATTGCTTCTAAGTCCGAATTTTGGGCTATATACACCAATCAATATGTTTAGAATAAGCTACGGTAAGCGGACTTACAATTTGGAAGCGTTTAGTTGCGGATTTGGGGCGAAAACGAGTCTAGAGAGAGAGTATAGAGAGAGAGTGTAATAAGTCTCCAATGGGCTCCACTCACCCTTATATAGGGTTCCGGGTCGGGGCTCAGTGGAATTCTACCCAATACTGCCGTTAAACGGGGCTTTTGGTCGCACCCGATTTAGTGGTCATAAAAATAAAACTTAACATTTTCCAAATAAATGGAAATGTGTGTCCTGTGTTTTTATTTCGTTTTATCACGACTTAATGGCATTTTAAATGTAAACAATTGGAATGTTTATTAAATTGGCGCCCTCTAATTAACGGAACTTTTATACAGTGGACTATTCTGTTAACGGTAACGGGGAAATGTAACGGGACAAATTGCGTTGTCACATCATCCCCCCGTTAGAGGGAATTTCGTCCCAAAATTCAGGTCTAGGCAAGGAAGTAGGTATGAATGGTCAAGTAGAGGTAAGGGAGTACTTTCCTATACGGTTGTCCTCGCATTCCCAAGTGAACTCCAGTCTGTGTTTGTCTTTCCAACAGACCTTCACGTACGGGATGCAGATTCCGCCTAATGCAGCTAGTGGGTTTCCAACTGGTGTATCTATAGGGTTAGATTTCTCAATGGATTCTATCAAGATGATTGAGGCACGAAGAGTGTTTTCGGGAAATCACGTATCAAGTCTAAGAAGTGGATCGATCGGGTGTGAATCTTGTGGCATATCCGAAGGTAGTAGCGGCGTGAAAAAGGTTGGACCATGTCTCCATGAGGATTTTCGAATGGTCCTATGCTCTCGGAAGGGTAGAGCTTTTTAGTACTTAGAACATAGTGTACTTCTATGGCAAGATCATCACTGGCGTGATCGCCATTCCGAAGTTCGTAACGTTCTCTCTCGTACTGGTAGTGTAGTCCTTCAGGTTGGTTCTTAGAAATCTCGAGGGGTTTTTGGTTTCGTGTTTCCTACCAACTGGTTGATAGAGACCTTCTAGATCGTCGAGTGGGTTGCGTGACTATGGTTATCGGTTCGCTGTAGAGTGTCTATCTCAAGCTTGTGCAAAAGGAATCTGCACTAACGAAGCTTGAGATGCGGAAACCATGGAGGTCGGGAATATAAGGTTTCACCAGACGAGTGTTGGACTATCTAGGGAGGTGGTTCTACTATCTCTGCGTGAGATGGTATTCGTGGAACACCTAATAGTCCAATGAATCTCTAAGACTGTGATTTATTCTAGTGTGGAAAGGGCATGTTCCTGCATAACCCTTCGACTAACACCAGGGCTGGTGTCAAGCCTATGATCTCTTCGGGATCCGGGTCATGAGATTTAACGCAACTACTTTCGCACTTGACCAAGTATTCTTGGCTGCGAAGGTTATCCTGTGGTTCTCGGTATCCTAGTGTTCACTTTGGAGAATGTATTTTATCGTCTACTGGGCGACGACGAATTCCTCCATGCGAGAGGGTGGAGGATGATAAGCACTACCTGTCTATAACAGGGTGGACGAGTGCCTGAGTAGTAAGGGCATCTACTGCGACTACTCTTCCGAAGGTTCTGAGTTTTCTCGGTCTAGGTCAAGTCTAGTCAGTATAGACTCTTCCGGGGGATTCTACAGAGTATGCTTCAGATGGTGGTCGTCCTCTTAGAGTATCTGCAGTGCTTTTCGCTTCGGTGTTTATTTGACTATGAGGGGTCGGTCAACAGTGTGCGGTACCCTCCCTTGGGTACTTCGGAAGGCTTGAGATAAGAAAGACGATTGGCAGATCGCATTAAGTTTGATTATTTGTGTTAGGTTTAGGTTTGGAAGAACCTTTATTCGCCGACATGGCTATGAAGAAAGTTCTTTTTACACAGCACCAAGAATGAACACATGGTTGCACGAAGTCAAACCATGATCAATAGAGTCGTCGAAGTTGGCACACTTCAACATGATATAAAGTGAAGATCGATAGAGTCATGTGCCAAACAGGCACACAAGTTCTAGGCATCTCGGGTTTCGTCCTATGTATCACTACCGCGGATACTTGGACCGATAGAGTCAACGCGGAACTATAGAGAGTTCTAAGTGTTTCCGAATAGAGTATCTTTTCATGAACGGATTCTCACGAGGCATTTCTATAATCGCCTCACATATACTAGTCATGTATATTTAAGGTGGGGAGGACTGTTGACTGAGCAACCCCGCCCTAAATCCACAACCAAACTAGGAACAGGAAATGAGGCGGCATTCTCTCACTCTAGGTCTGTCCATCTTAAATATACATGGTCGTAACGTATATGTTTAGCCATTATAGTTTTACCTAATGAACTTTAATTTTTATAACAGTGCTGCGACTTTCGCCTTACTGGAAAAAAAAAACATTTACATTTGAATTAGTCTTTTATTGTTCTTAGTTTAGTTATCTGAGATCGAGAGACGTACCAAAATCTAACGAGTTTCCTTGCCGCTTCTCCCTAAGCAGTAGTGTCAGGCTCCTTCTGTGTCTTTGTCTTTCTCTTCGGTTGGGCAGTCCTTCTTGAAGTGTCCCATTTTACCACATAGGTGGAAAACTATACGGGTCGCCACATTGGTAGTTGATGTAATGAAGTCAACCGGGGTTCTGCAGATGCGAGCAGTATGCCCCAACATGTGGCACCTAGCACAATAGAGTTCCCGGCAGGCACCATGATGATGGTAGCTGCACATGCTGCAGTGGGGAAGGTCTCCTAGGTATGGTCTTCTTGAGGTCGGGAGCGGAGGATTGACAGGGGTAAAGACTACCTCAGCTCGTTGCCCTTCGGAAGGTCCTTGAGCCGAGGTACTTCCCTCCTCTATCTTGAGTTTCCTCTTTAGTGGGTTCAGTGGAGGTTCTTGGGTGGCTGAGTGTGGAAGTGTTGGCTGCTGCTGTCTATCGCCAGGATTGGAAATCCCGACAGGGCCCTTGCTAACATTGGCGGTGTTAGCATTCAGGTGAGCCATGACAGCTGCTACGGCTGCTGAGACTGCAGCTTGGAACGTAGCTTCATCGAATAAGAGAGCAGGTTTCTTGCTTGTGGATTGGTTACGCTTCTTCGGTGGCATGGTTTTCCTACACGGAAAGGAATGCAAAGTAATGAGAGACGGTGGCTAACCCTGGACATTTCTGTCCTGAACGTATTAGGCATAAATTTTTCCCGTGCCTTGGATGCTGGTTGTCTGAGTGTCGACCTACATCCCTATGATGTAGTCCTGGTAATGGAAGTGGGTGTATGAGTATTGGAAAAAGGCCATAAGATGTGAGTCGTTCCTACTAAGTTACCTTTATACTGGAGAAGGTTTCACTCTCTGGCCTGGAGAGATTTGAGAACAGTTCGGAACGAGACTGCGGAAAGAGAGACTCACAAGGGCAGATGGCTAAATTTCTCTCAATACAGATGCGAGGATCCGCCCTAATCGTGTATCTGGCAACGGGAAACGACGATTTACCTAACACATAGCGTGAGTAGTGTAACCACTAACTCACTAAATTGTATTATTTCAAGGGTGAATTATCGTGACGAATACGAGGAAAAGACAATTCCCGGGCTCCATGTACTGGCTCCCTCGGTCTGCCTCGTATCTTTGACTGGAATTGGCGTTGGCTTCCTGCGGGTAGTTTCCTAGGGTTCTCTTCTTGTATGGACATATTGAATTTCTACTCCGCCTTCCTTCTGATTCCAACAGTGAGTGTCATCACTTCATGATGGATGACTGGGAATCTTCGAAGTTTAGGCGAATCTCTCACCACTGTCCCTAAAAGAATATGGGCACTTGGGGCGTTCAATAGTCTCAACCCAGTTCATTTATTTCCGAACAGTAAATCTTCTCAATGAATCTTCTCGGGGTCGGAATCAACTCTTTTGTCAAGCACTGAAGTGGGTAGGGTTTACTACAGGGTTCGCGTGAGAATGGAAATGTCTAAAGAATCCTAAGAGATTATTAACATTTCACTGTATGATCCATATCGAGTCCTGCTACGATTACATAGGGTATACAAATCATATATAGCTTAGATCCGATAGGCCTTCGAATATGTGATACTACTCTAGAACCACATCCCAACGAGGAAAAGGAAACAGAGCGAAACCACACATTCTTAGCCTATGGGATCCTTATTATATAAAATCTTGGAAGTGTACCCTCTGTAGTTGTAGGTATATCAATAGGGATCTTTTTTTAGTTATTCACGCACGGTTGCTTATGGATTCCAAAATACCCAGATGGTATTTCAATTCTTGTTTGAGTCTTATCTTCTAATTATGATTCTGGGATTAGTGTGGATCTTTTAGCGTTCTAAAATACTCCTATGGTATTTTAACTTTATGTTTGGCTCTAGCAGTCCTAGTTGGTAAGTTTCAGACCTGCTGCACACCACTATCACTCCCGAGCACACGTTCATCGCATCTCGGATAAATATAGTTGATCAGGTTACATTTATCCCAGCTTACGATTACATAACTGCCCAGGTTTGACTGTAGTGCTCAACATCCGAAGACTTTTATTGTTGTTCTTCTTGTGATACTTTTGTTCGAGTGTTTAGATTCTGGATGTTATTATACTTTGGTAAAATATGGTTATATTTTAAAGTATAATTATTGGTCAGAGTGTTTTATCCCATTGTGTTTATAGGTTGTATATCTTTTATGAATTGATATACTTAGCTCACTATAAACATTGCTCTGATACCAATCTGTCACACCCCAAAACCGGAACGGCGGAAACGTTCTAGGGTGGTTGACCTCATGTCAAGTATCACAACACATGCATTATAGTAATCAAAGTACAACAAAACATTGCATTAATAGAATAATTTTACATGGTTACTTTACAAGGTATCAAAGTAATAAAAGTAATAGAATAAATACAGCATGGTACTAAGCTATCTTCATCAACAGCTCCGGGGATGTACCTGTCTAATGTTAACCTGAGAATACAAGTTATTTGAAAAGCAAGTATCAGCATTTTTACAAATGCTGGTGAGTTCATAAGCATTTAGTGACATTTCATTCAAATAACTTAATAAAGTAATAGTTTAAGAGGTTTCAGTGTATTAGAGTCCTTTCCAGAAAATACCATATTTTCTTTAAATAAAGCAGCCTTCTACCAAGACTGGCAGTCATGTGTGGTAAAAAGTAGTTATCCCTAAGTTGCTATCATTATCAAAATACTGAATTTGATTATTGAGGAAAGCAAACGACATCAGGGAATATCATATGCCTCAGCAGTGAGGACTGCTGACTAAGGCAAGGAACCATAGACTCCAGGAAAGTATCAAACTAACGACACGCCTGGTTCAGTCTAACAAGTGAAGACACAGACACCAGAAGGTACCAAATGCAAGGTACAACTAGTAAGGTCCAATACAATGAATACAGACCACAGACAATATCAAATGAAAGATACGTCTGGCGAGGTCTAAAACAGTGAACACAGTGGATACAGTGAATACAATGGATTCTGTGATTACAGTGGATACAGACCCCAGACAGCATCAAATGAAAGATACGTCTTGTAAGGTCAAAACAGAGGAGACAGACCCCAGACATTATCAAATGAAAGATACGTCTTGTAAGGTCAAGAAAGTGTGATTCTGAAAATGAGTTACCAGCATATAGTGTAAATAGCTGACGAAAACCGTTACCTTAAAGCCATGAATTATAAGGTAACCCGGGATACTCGTAACCATACTAACCGACACTAGAGTACCAGACGCCCTACAAGCGTCTATATAATGTTGCATTTGTCACCCCTTGGCTTGGTAAGCCGTGGACTGTAGCTAGCAGTTTGGGTGCGGGGGTGTCAATCCCGTATAAATCTATACACACAATGTCCGCTCTCCCTACAGGAGACTCTGGTTAGCAACTAGACGACGGAGAAGGCCGTGTCCCGAAGATGCATCCCAAATAGTGGGTAATGACTTCCAAACAGTGGGTAGTGGGTTTCTAATGTAAGTGATGACCTAGAGGTAGAGACTCTTAACTGAATTGACTGAAGAAAACTCGTATGTCTATGCTCGTGTACATAATATATAATACTAATGAATCGAACGACTTTTAGATGGACATCTGATCCCACCAGACCACATCTCAACGAAGAAAAGGAAATAGAGCGGACAAGCCTTCCTAAGTCCTTCAATCATTATTTATATACATCTGTACAAGAATAAACATACATCTAACTATGCTTGAGTGTGTATTAAGTGGAGTCATATAGTGAAGTATAAGTGTACAGTGAAATATCCGAGTCGTGAAGTACAAGCGTACAGTGAAATATCTGAGTCGTGAAGTATAAGCGTACAGTGGATCATCCGAGACGTGAAGTATAAGCGTACAGGGTGGGATATTCGAATCATGAAGTATAAGAGTACCAAGTATAAGTGTATTACGAAGCAGAGACGACAATAAGTGAAGTAAGAACGTCTATCAAGTATAAGAGGCTACAAGTATAAGCGATATAGAGACAAAATCCGGTATAAGCGTATCGCGAAGTGAAAGCATTATCGAGTAGGAATTTAAAATAAGTAAAAGTGAAGCAGCAGTAACTAACAAGTAAAAGCATTCATGAAAACCTTGGAAAACCTTATTACACAGGAAAATCGCATTTGTATTCTTTGATAAAATAAGTGTGAAAACCTTTACAAATCTTTGGGAATCTTTTATAAATCAGTTTGAAAATGGATCTTTGATAAGCAATAAAAGTAAGAACTTGAACAAGTGTAAAACCCTTTTTGAAAGCCATTTATAGTGTCCTACTCGGCAAAACAGTGTATAGTGGTAAAATCTTGTGCATGCGGGTTATCAATCACATGTGATCGATATGATAACTGGCATGTTTAAATTTTATTCCCCCCCCCTATAAAACATGTAAAAACATTTAAAAGGTTCATTCAGGGGTATGAACACACCTGGTGTAAGTAGGTCCGACGAAAGTGCCGTTTGGGCGTTCGGTGTCACGCAAGGACTCGATCACACACAGTGACCTATTTAACATATGATAACATATGTTCACATACAATTAGCATATATAATACTAATTAAACACATATACGCGCTCACAGGAGTGGAAAATACTTTGGCTAACTGTTTGGGTGTCCCGGGTAGCGTTTAAGGGTGTGTATGGCTAAGGAATGGAGTTTACCTTCCAAGAATAAACCCTTACTTCATAGTTTACGGCCCAGGGACTACTCACCATGAGTTTACGGCCGTAAACTCACGGTGATGGGTTCTAGAGTGTTTTAAGGCTTCTAGCATGCTCATGGAATTATTCTAAGTACTTTTCATAAAAGGCATGAGTGGGTTTAAGGCTTCTAAGGGCACTTTATAGGAGTTGACGGCCTAGAGACACTCCCATGGGAGTTTACGGCCGTAAACTCTAAATCTTTGAGTTTAGTGAAGTTTTAAGCCCCTATTACCTTTCTAGCAATTTCTAATGAAGTGTGATGCTATTTTGGGGGTTTAAATCTAACATTTGGATGTGTTTTGGGGAGTTTACGGCCTAGACACTTGCTTGGGTTGTAAACTCCTTTTTACCCCTCCATTTCGTGTGATTAAGTCCTTAAATCCTTCCTAGCATTTTATAGAAATAGTCTAGGGTCATTTGGGGGGCAAAAACTACTTTTTGGGCATGTTTTGGGGAGTTTACGGCCTTGGTATAGACCCTGGCCGTAAACTCATTTTTATCCTTCATTTTGATGTGTTTAAGTGATCAAAACCCAAAGGAATAAGCCCTTAATTTATGTGTTAAGCCCTAGTGTGGTTTGGGAGTGTTTTGGAGGCATTTTAACAAGGTTTTGAGGGGTTTACGGCCTAAGCTTGTGCTTGGGCCGTAAACTCTCTTTTACCCCTTAATTCCATGAGTTTTAATGTTTAAACACTCCTAGGCTAATACCTCAATTTATTTCCTAGCCATTAGGGACAAGTTTGGGTCATTTTGGCCTCATTTTAGGTGTTTACGGCCTAAGGAGGAGCTTAGGCCGTAAACTCCTTTTCCATTGCTTCTAAGTCCGAATTTTGGGCTATATACACCAATCAATATGTTTAGAATAAGCTAGGTTAAGCGGACATACAATTTGGAAGCGTTTGGTTGCGGATTCGGGGCGAAAACGAGTCTAGAGAGAGAGTATAGAGAGAGAGTGTAAAAATCTCCAATGGGCTCCAGTCACCCTTATATAGGGTTCCGGGTCGGGGCTCAGTGGAATTCTACCCAATACTGCCGTTAAACAGGGCTTTTGGTCGCACCCGATTTAGTGGTCGTAACAATAAAACTTAACATTTTCCAAATAAATGGAAATGTGTGTCCTGTGTTTTTATTTCCTTTTATGACGACTTAACGGCATTTTAAATGTAAACAATTGGAATGTTTGTTAAATTGACGCCCTCTAATTAACAGAACTTTTATACAGTGGACTATTACGTTAACGGTAACGGGAAAATGTAACTGGAAAACTTGGGTTGTCACAGATATCGAGGGTGTTTCACGTGTTTTTATTTCGTTCTGATACTTAAGAAATCATGATAAAAATCTTAATTAATTTGTCTAACCCAAAAATGTTAATGAAAAATTTAATAAAAACAAATTTTATTAACGAAAATGGGTTATGGCGACGGAATAAATTTTAGGTTGTCACAACTTGTATTCTCAGGAAATCGTTGAGCAAGCTGGTGAGCAAGAATACGTGGATATCTGTGGTGTTTTTGTAGTACTATATTTGATATTTTGGCATGAAATATTAAAATAGAATGCGTGATGCAAACAATGACAGCTGTAATATTACATGTGATGATGATGATGATGTTTGGTTTCAATTATATACATTGTGATGATACTGCAAATGAAGTCACCCAAGCCCATGGACGTTTCCGCCGTCTAGTTCGGGGGTGTGACATGTTGGAATGGGCTCTAAGGTAGGTAATGAAAGTTCCCCGTGGATTGTAGATGGGAGTTCCTCCTGAATCGATGATGGATCCTCCTGAGCTTGTAGCGTTGGTTCTCCATGGATTGATGAGTGATTAAAAACCCTTGGATCCGTTCTTGTATCAATGTTTTCAACTTCTTCATCCTCAGAGTCTTCAGATATGTTTGATTGATTGGTTGGTCTACGGATAGGTGTTGGAGGAGTCTCTTCAAATACTGGAACCTCGATGGTTGTTACTTCCAAAGGAACTGATCTTTCCCCCTCAACCAACAAGGTAGAAGTATTGATTGATGTTCCTTCAGACATAATTGGTGCAGATACTTTTGCATGTTGTTGTTTGGCTACAGGAGACATCAAAATTTCTAAAAGGTGAGTTGTCTCTGCAGGATCGAAGAGATCATCATAGTTCACTTCAACTATGTTTAACGGACCTGATGAGGGTGGGATTTCACTTTCCAAGATGAACTTTGTTTCAATTTAAGCAGTAGTGCTACGGATGTAATAGTCATCGAATTTGACATAATTTTTTTTGACTATTAGTCTTGTACGTCATATGAGAACCAAGTATGCAACTTTGTTGGTTGAGTAACATAGAAAAATGCCTTCATCTGACTTCAGTGAAAACTTCTTAAGATGATCCTTTTTATTGATCACAAAACAATTGCAATAAAAAATATGAAAGAATTGAATGTTGGGTTTTCGATTGTTGAGACCTTCATAGGGACTCTTGTTGAGGCGTTTGCAAATGATGCTTCGATTTTGAACAAAGCATGCAGTTGCCATCGCTTCTGCCCAAAAGTAAAGAGGTAAATTGGAAAAATTCAACATTGATCTATCTATTTCGACCAATGTTCTATTCCTTCTCTAAACTACATTGATTTTTGTGGAGTGTAAAGTGTCGACAAGATATGGCTGATGCTCATGGAAACTAAGAAGTTATTCAAGAGATTATTTGTAAATTTAGTGCCATTCTCACTCCTTATCCGTCTGACTGGTAGTTTGCTATGGAACTCCATTATCATGATGAAGTTGATCATGATCTGCAGTGTGTCTGATTTGAGTCTCAAAAAGAAGACCCAAGTGAAGTGACTAAAGTCATCAACTATGAGCAGAATATATTTCTTATGGTGAAGATTGGCTATGGTTGATGGACTGTAGAGATCAAGGTGATGTAGCTCTAATGGTTCAACAAATTACGGATCAACTATTAGAGGATGGATACCCTTTGTTTGTTTACCACATTCACAGTCAAGGCATAACGTATCGTTGTTGTACTTCAAGATTAGTCATACAGGAACTAAGTCTTCGGTTACCAGGTTATTGATGTATCTGAAATTGAGGTGAGGAAGTTTGCGGTGCAATAACCAACTTATTTCAGACACTGCCTTGGACAGAAAACACAGCTGAAATTTTCCAATGATCAAATGGACATCCAATGGATACATTGTCCCTTCAGCTTTAGATTTAACCAAGCAAGTGTTCCTATCATTCGTCATGACATAGCAGTATTCATTATCAAACTCAACCCGATGACCAGTTTTGCCTAATTGACCCACACTAATCAAATTATGTTTTAAACCTTCTTCGTTGGCAACTCGTTCAATGGAGAAGCTTCCCATAGTCAATACTCCATAACCCTTATGATCCCGTTTGCATTGTTTCCAAAAATGATGTGTCTACCACTATTGCTTGGTTTGAAATCTCGAAGGTATTCCAACCTTCCAGTCATGTGCAAGGAGCAGACACTATCGATTAACCATTCTTCCTCTTGTTCCTACTTGCACATTGCCTACAAAATCAAAGGGTTAGTTTTGGCACCTAAACAAGTTTGGAGCCCTGAGTAGCGTGAAACTTAACAGATGCATGCACGTGGGACTAATGAATAGATTTCTTTTCTGGTTTTAATCCTAGTATAGAATGTTTTACCCTTTTTGGAATGTTACATGTTGGGATTAGACGTGACTCTTCTAGTGGATAAAAACCAAAGGCAAGTTTCTTCTCATTTGTCTTGAAACCATATTTTGCCAAAGGTCCGGAGGGCGCAACTTGTTCCTTGTAACTGGTCCTTGCATTGTGTTTTTCTAGATTATCCTTAGGACTTGAAAAAGGCTTGTTACGTGACCTAGACTTAGGTTTTGACTTTGTGACTGACTCATGTGATTTTGAAAGATTTGGAGTTGGAAAAATTCCCTTTAAATTTGGATTTTTTAAGGTATTTTGTGGAAGTGACTTGACTTCTTTTTGAAATTTTGTAGAAGTGTTTGAAAAAGAATTTGTCACTATACGCTCTTTTTTGCATTATCCATCGACTACAGTTTGTTTCTGAAAAGTTTTTGCAGTGATAGGTTTTTCGAAAGTCCTTTTGTTTGAAAATTTGGCTTGATTTTTGAAAGTTTTGTTCTTGTAATATGTTTCCTGCTTTTCAAGTCAAGGTCTGATCTCCTTTTCTAAAGCTAATTTTTCTTGAACTTTTCATAAGACCACATCAGAAACATTCAACTGAGGCTTTTTGGAATTTTTTGGTCAAGGTAAAGATTGAGGACTTGATTTATTAGAACTAGAACATTGAAGATTGTGAGAACATTGTCCAAATTCAAAACTATCAATTGGAAATTCATGCAAGATAGGCTAAAGAGTAGTTGTGCATTTGACTGGGGTCTGCGGTAGAGAAGACTAGACTACCACAGACTAATTTAATGGTGAATTTTGAGCGGGACATGTTTTGGAAGACAAAGATGGACAATTTACAACTAATTGACGTGCTTCCAAAACAATTTCTTCATCCAGATCTGAACTGGACTGAAAATAGGACAAATTGGGCCAATAATGGGTATGAAATTATCTGAGTTGCCCGAGGATTCAGGAAGAATTTCCTCAATGGCACAATTGTTGCTAAGATCACGAAGTCTACCGAAGTGACATTGAATGTCCTATGGATACGTCTTGTCATTAACTGGATAATGAAAGGTTCTATCTGGTGGGACATAAGGACGATTAGCATTGAACTGGGGAGAAGAGGTCTCATCAGTTGAGTACCCATTGGACCATCTCCAATTATAAGTGTTGTCTACGGTCCTATTTTTAACTAGATTCTCAATAGCTTCACTTTCATTAAACAATTTTTCAATTAAAGGATTTAAATTTACAATCTCTTTTTGGGCAAGATCCCGTTGATTCAAAGCAATATCTAATTGAGTTTCACTTAACATTCTAGCATCTTTTTCTAACAACAAGTCTTTTTCTAACATAGTGATCTTAAGCTTTTTGTCTTCTAGTCTTCCTCTTACCTGATACAGTTCTTGGATCGCTATGTTCCTTTCATCTTGGGCTTTGTCGTAGTCTGTAAGGATAGCAGCACAAGTGTCATTAAGTCTTTCCATGTAAAGTTCACAATCAAGCGTGTTGTAATCGTTAGACTGAATCATAATTGTTACCTGTTCAACGATGCTGAGAGTTCCATATTTTTCCATGTAGTAATAGTTCTTTTGCAAGTTTCTTAATTCATCTTCTTCATTAGTTTCCACCATGCATATTTTCCTTTTCTTGTTGTTGTTGTAAATCTCTTCATCTTCATCACGCGACGACCATACTTGATGATCCCTTCTCACTTGAGCAACATAAGCTCTTGCTTTTTCTTTTTCCTCCATTTATTTAGCCATTTTGGGGTAGAATGCTTTGTCTTTTAATACGTTTGTTTTGTAGTCTTTGGAAAAGTGGTTTTCCCTTGTAACACTTATGGAAAACAATGACTCCATCTTTGTCTTCGGTAGTGGTACCGGAGTCTGAAGGTTTGTTAGTCTGCGGTATCTCTTTTGAAGAACCATTCTGCAGTTGTGAAAGATGATGAGGATTCCTGGGATATCTTGGATGGTTACTTTGTGGGTTGAAATTGTGATTAAAGGTGGTTTAGTGAACTGTTGGTTTTTACAAAATGATGGTGGTGGGAGTTTATTAAAATGTTGGCTGACCATGGCAATGGCATTCTGAAACTCTTATTAGTCATCAAATCCTCCATCATCTTCATACGACTGTGGTGAGCTGTTATATGAGTGTCGGTATGATGACTCTATGGTATGTGGGTACTGGGGAGTTTGAGCCATTAAAGCAAGTGGTCCTCCCAGATCTGCACAATCCTCTAACACGGTTCATTATTGGGCTTGAAGTTCACCGTATAGCTTGAATAGTGAGAGAGTATGGATCTTTCTATCTCCTTAGACTATCATCTTAGCGGTAGTCCAATGTCTTCCTAAACCATTGAGGAACTGCAGGTTTGTTTCACGATTACTTTGGACTATACTTGCATTTGACAGCTTTGTGATGATGAGGTTGAACCTTTTAAATGAATTATCAAGGCATTCACTATGAAGAGCTTTAAAATAAGTGAACTCATTAAGATCTATTGTGACTTTCTTGTCTTGAGCTTGTTCAGACCCCTGGTAAAGATTCTTGAACACATCCCAGATCTCTTTGGCAGATTTGCAGTTGATGATAATGTCGAAGTTATCTGGAGTAACACCCCATGAGATTTCTTAAAAGGCTATGGTGTCTTTCTCCCTTTTTTCGAGATCACCATTTTTAGGTCGGTTCATGGCTGCCTGACCTACACCTAGTCGGGCCTAAGCACCATATACTTAAACAGGAGCGAGAATAGGGACATGGGGTCCATCTTCGATAGACCTCCATACATCTCTACCGAGCCTCTTAAGATACATTTCCATTCTCTGTGACCAATGGTGGTATTCCTTCGGAACAAGTATTGAAGCTCTGTTCGAGCCTCCAACACTGCTGGAAATGTTCATGTAGCACCCGTTTATTTATTAAGTTAAATAAATTAATTAATGAACGATTAGTAGCCCTAAAATAAATAATTATATATCAAAGCATGGTCTCGAAGGGCTAATTATCATAATTTTAGAAGTCCGGGGTTAAAAGTGTGAGTTCGGGACTCATTTTATAAATATTCATGAAGACAGGGGCTCCATGGTAATTATTTGGATTTAATTTAAAAGGAAATGCGATAGAAAGGCTAAATATATAAAGATTTTAGAAGTCAGGGGTTGTTTAGTAAAATCCGGACTTATTTTGCAAAGTATTTCAAGGGGCAGGGTTTAAATGGTAAATTGTAGCCTAATCTTGAAAAGAAAACGGGATGGAGGGACCAAAGGCGTTATTTGGGTGCAAGGTTTGATGGGATACGGGTATTAAACCCGTCACCATATTCCTCCATGCGTACCCTAACCCTAGAGTAGAACATCAGCCGCCATCTTCACCCTTCCCTCTCCGGCGCCGCGATCCCCTTGTGCCTCCCATCGCATCTAGTCGTCGCCACCATGGAAACTGAATCTGTCACCGATATTTTGCCATCATAGCAACACCATCGACCCGCCGCTGCCATCGCAAAATTCCACCGCTGCCCACTATATCGCGCCTCCGCCGCCCCAACAACTATTCTTTTCTGTTGCCAACCTCCGAACATCGCACGCCGGCAGATGGGGGGTGCGTTCGTTCCATGTATCGTGCGATGTTGTTGTTGTTCATGTTTTTTGTGTGCGTGTTAGCCTAGCCGGAGATCGAGAGAAAAACCCACCATGGCGGCTGACCATGGTGGTTGTAGCCCTGAAACCGTGTTTTTGTCACCATAAGTCATCATGAGGTGGTGGATGTGGGATTGGATCCGTAGATGAGGGTGTTTCTGAAGTCGTTTGCTCATTATTTGGCCGGAGTTTATGAGAAAAGCCACCACAGCCACCACCGTGAGGTGGTGGCTGCCGCCATGTGCCGTCGGTGTGTGTGTGTGTGTTTATTTAAGTATAGTGTGTGTGTGTGTGTTATTTCGTGAGTTCATTGTAATTGTAAAAAAGAACTAGAATAATGATCGGAAAAATCAAACCACCACCGTTAGGTGGTGGCTGCCGTCTCCTGCCGCCACTGGCCGCCGTAAGAAAGGAGCTCTAATGGGCCCAATGAAGCTTAATGGAGTCTAATGGACCCAATAAAACCCATATGGGCTTAATAAGATTTTAGTGGGCTTATTTGGCCCAATAAAGCCCTAATTGTCATAAAAGGCCAACAAATTGATAAATGGGATAATATTTGGATTTGAACACCCTAATGCCAATGAAAACGTAACTTTAAGAATTAATCATGTCACACACGAGAATTATTTAATAACTTGAGATATTAAATAATAGTCATTGGCAAAGATTAATCTAAGCAATATTGGACTTAATGGGTTAAGTCCTTAATGGATTAAGTCCTTAATGGGTTAAGTAGGAAACTTAACCCTAATCATCATTTTATGTGAAACCCTAATTTTTCTTGGGTTTATTTTTGGGCCTTTCTATTGGGCTTTGATGATTGGGTTATTAAATGGACTATCCAAGATCAAGCAAATGGTCTAGAGTAATTTAATGGGCCTAGGGTAAGGCCCATGTAAGGGGCTTGGGCCCATTTTGGAAAATTGGGCCATATATAGGATATAGTTGGGCCTTAATGATTATATGTGTTGGGCCTCAGAATGAGACCATGTATAGGCCTACGCCCAATTTGGAAAATTGGGCCATGTGTTGGGCTTTGATTCCTAATTGACTTTGGGCTTATGGATTGGGCCTTGGGCTTGAATAAGCCAAGCTAGGGGTAATGTAATAATTACCCAAAGAATGTACTTATGGTTATATATTGGGACCCAATTATTAATTGGGTGTTATTTTGGTGTTGACAGTTCGGGAATCTGTCAGCCAGCAGCTGGGGTCGAGCCTGCGGGACTTCAGCAAGTGTGGGATTGTGTTGTCGGGACTTCAGCAGTGTGAGGTGAGTTACCTTCCAGTAGCGGTGGGTCTACGGCCACAATGTCGGCCCACCAGTAGGAGTTGTATGTTAGATGATTGTCCTTGTGATATCATCTAGGTTTCTACTACCTGATATGGTATATGCTGACATGATATGTTATATGTGATAGTAGTAGAGTTCGGTTGTTAGGATCGAAGGATAGGTCAGACACCCCAGATATGTCTGACAGCATGTGATGATATGTTTATACGTTGGCATCATATGTTATATGTGATAGTGGTAGTAGGGGGAATAGTCCCCAAGTTCGGTTGTTAGGACCGAAGGGTAGTTCGGACACCCCAGGTATGTCAGATAGTATGTTTGTATTGTGATATTTGTGATAGTACCTGAGTGTGGGCAAGGCCCGTATCTCAGAGATAGTGGAGTGTGGGCGAGGCCCGTACCTCCATGAGTGTGGGCGAGGCTCGTATCTCCTAGCTGTTTAGTACATGATTGTATATACTTGTATGTTATGGTTTAGTAGCTGAGTGTGGGCGAGGCCCGTATTTCAGAGATAATGGAGTGTGGGCGAGGCCCGTATCTCCCAGCTAGCGGAGTGTGGGCGAGGCCCGTACCTCCATGAGTGTGGGCGAGGCCCGTATCCCCTAGCTGTTCATTATATGATTGTATGGTATGTGGTATGATAGGGGAACTCAGTAAGCTTCGTGCTTACGGTTTTCAGTTTTGGTTTCAGGTACTTTGTGTTTAAAGGAAAGGAGTCGGCTTGATCGCAGCGCATCACACTATGGTTTTCCACACATAAGATCTTTGGGATTAAACTCTGATATTGTTTTATGATAAAAAGTTTGATTATTCCTACTCGGTTCTGACATGACATGGTATTACAAATGTTTTATCACACTCATGGTTTTATAACGACGTATTTAAAAATGAAATTTTTGGCCTGTAATTTTGGGATGTTACAAGTTGGTATCAGAGCCTTGGTTTGAGGGATTCGGGCGCACTCTCGGGTGTGTCTGAACTCAAACTAAGCACTTTGTATGAAAATTTTCAAAAATAAAATCATTTAATAAAAGAAGTTTGAAAAAAAAAGAACTTTTAAAAGAACAAGGTGTGCGATGCGTGCAATCAGCCGAGCTCAAGTAAGTCTTTCCCAAGATATCCATATATGTTATGAGATGTTATGATACGTTATGCTTATGAGAACTGCATGCTAGATTAGGGCTAAGGATCAAGGAGGAGGCCTTGTATGCCTATTATATGTGCTTGTAGACTTGCAAGCTAGTACTGATCAGTCAGCGATAGGATAGCCTGTTTAGGTTATGCCTGATTGTATGAGCCTTTTAATTGCATGTGCAGATTCCTGATTAGAGGATTAAATGATTTGATTGGAATGTGATGGTTAGATTTTCCATTGTCTGAATGTTGTGTGCTTTGTGCTTTGTGGGACTCTTGGTGATGTGAGTTAGCTACTAAGTGAATATGCTAAGTCACATGTGGCATAGGCTGGATAATCTCAAAGTGATAGATTTGATCCTAGTGTGCAGCTCTCGTTTGAGTCTAACCGTTATAGGGATGAGTCTGTTACTTGAAGGATTATCTGATCTTTGTTGCATGTGGTTATATTCATAAGGTAGCTAGTTGACATTACTGGGAATCTTTCAGCAGCTGAGGACTAGGTGAGTTCGGGAACCTAGGTGTGACAACCCCAAATCTAATTCCGTTACAAACCCCATTTTCACTAACGGAACGTGTCACTATACGATATTTTATGCAATATTTGGAATCGTCAATATCCGAATGTCTAAGGTTATGCATGGCTTAATATTATCATAAGAAATATAACTCGTATGTGTTAACCCCGTTTAACCTAATAGAGTTGTATTACCTTTTCAACCACTTCACCCGGGTAAAAAGTTTTAACCCAGGTAACTTTAAACATCGGGTAGCCGTGTATCGGGTGCGATTCCCAAGACATATGCAATGGGTGTGCACAACATTTGAACACTCATTTACTACACACCCACTTTCTCTCTCTACTTTCTCTCTCTAGACTCGAAAATGACCCCAAATTTCCGCTAATTTCCGACTTCCAAACATAAGTACTCATCCTCTACCTTATTCTAGACATGCTTCACTGAATTTGAGGGCCAAAAATCAAAGAAATCAAGGACCATAAAGGAGTTTACGGCCTAAGAAGCTCCTTAGGCCGTAAACCCCCAAATTCATGCGCAAGGCCAAGTTTTTCCTTCTCTTAAGTTAGTATACTAATTAAGGCATATATCTAGAAGGGTATGGACATTAAAACACAAGAAAATGATGCTTAAAAAGGAGTTTAAGGCCCAAGCATGTGCTTAGGCCGTAAACACCTCAAACACCCCAAAAATCTATGTTTTAAGCCCCAAAAACACTCCTAGGACGTTTGGTAAATTAGACTTGACTCCAAGGAACACTTAAATGCATCAAACAGCTCCATTTGAGGCCAAAAAGAGGAGTTTACGGCCTAGCTTAAGCTTGGGCCGTAAACACCCAAGAAATTGTGTCAAACAAGTCCCTAAACTACCCTAATGCATGAAAGGAATTTACCTAAGGCCTTTGGAAGAGTGTTGTACCATTAAACACCTCATTTTGATACCAAATGAAGAGTTTACGGCCAAGGATGTTCTTGGGCCGTAAACTCCCCAAAAATGTATGCCAAATTGTTCCAAACTCACTATAGGGCTTTCTAGGATTTTTCTAAGACATATGGAGCAATGTTGTACAAGTAAAACATTCATCTTGAAGGATTTATAGGAGTTTACGGCCCAAGAACAAGTCTTGGCCGTAAACTCCCCAAAAATGTCACAAATTTTGATGTTAATCCTTCTCTTTTGGTCCAAAACACCCACCACTAAATTAAGGAAGTGATATAAGGCCTTAAACATACACTTTGGGACACCACTTGAGTTTACGGCCAAGCCTAGGGGGCTTACGGCCGTAAAATCCCAATGGGTGGCTTCTAGGCCATAAACTCTAAGAAAGTGAACTCATGGACCCTCCCATAAATCATCCATGGCCTTGTACCACTCCTGGGAACCCTTTCTAGGCCTTAAAACCCCGAAAACGACACTAGGATGTCCAAATTCTTTGATGTAAAGCATAAGATGATTAACTTCTTGTAAAATACATATTTCATATGACATTAGGGTCCTAAAAGGTGCTCAAGTGGTTATTTGGTACCAAACGCTCAATCGACACTATTACCCCATTTACCCGATTCACCCGATTTCCGCGATTTCAGGTGAGTTCATACCCCTTTAATGAACCTTTCAGATGTTTTAAATGTTTTAGGGGGGAGATACAAGTTGCTTATAAATGTTTATGTAAAGTTTTACAGAACGATTTCCGAGTACAAGGATTAATCACATGTGATTCACTACTCTTAGTTCAAATCACATGTGATTTGTCCCTATGCCTTATAAACGGGTTTCACCCTTTTCAAACTATTTTTAAACAGTGAGTCAGATAATAAATGTTCTTTTGTAAAAATACTTTTATTAAATCAATTTACTTATAAAATGTAACCACTCTGATATATTTATATAAATAAGACTTGGAGGACTTAGGACCGATATCTCGCCTTATTTCCTGTTCTTGTTTGATTGTGGGCTTAGGGTAGTAGTTATCCGTCCGACTGTCGTTGATTTCTTACTTATATAATCTGTATATCAGTATGGGATACGAATATTACTGCTTTCACTTAATGCTAAAGTCACTAACGTGCTAGGAAACATCCCCACTATGATAACCATAATAGGTATGGTTAGGGTCGCTACCGCTACTACTCGCTAAAGTTATTACTAACCACACTATAATACTCACTATTACTAGATGATACACTAGTAAGAGAATACACTATGATCATACTAAAAGATTACTACACTATAACAATAGAGAAAACACTAAACAAACAATAATACACTAACTCGCTACGAGATACTCTATTCGCTAATCACTACGCCCGGAGTGTTCCAACAGGAGACGACTCTACATGTATAGATCTATACGGGGCAGACGCTATTACATCCCGACTGTTAATCTCAGTCCGCGCCGTACAGGCCCAGGGATGCCACTACTTCACTATACTATGCATGACCGGGAAGGTCATGGGATCCTCTATTATCCTCACTATTGGTAATATACAAGGAATACCCTACAACTACTCTAAATTACTACACTAAATGCTAAACTGCATCCCGAACTAAGTAAATATCTATCACTAAAGGAAGTTTGCACCTCTATCACTGATTTACAGGCTCAACCTATTCCATCACACTTGTTATTTGGAGATTGCCAATGTATTTATAAAATAAACTGTTTCCAAAGGAATAAAGAATGCATACTTTTCACAGATTGTCATTTACAATGTTTTGCCTGGAAAATATGGGATTTTCTAAGTTTCTACTACTTATGAACAAACTCACACTAAACTCTTATGAACTCACCAGCTTTATGCTGATAATCATTTTCAAAATAACTTGTATCTTCAGGTCAAAGATAAACAGGTACAGACGCAGTGTTTTTGGAGAAGATGGAGCACACAAGACCCATCTCTTATTTTTGATTTACTTTTGGGTGATTGTTAAATATTACAGAACACGCTTGTAATTAAACTCACTATGTAATTCTATGGTTGTATGTTTCTTGTTTCTACTATTATGCAATTGTGATGATACTGTTCACTACGTCATCCACCCCGAAACGTATTCCGCCGTTATCGGTTTTGGGGTGTGACAGATTGGTATCCGAGCATTGTTTATAGTGAGTCAAGTATATCAACCTATAAAAGATATACGAACTATAAACACTTCAGGACTAAAACACTCTGACCAAGAATATATACTGTTAAGTATCTAAAAGATTTAACTAAGTGTATATATACACTCATCACTATAAAACACAAGAGTCAGTATTGTCCTAGAACAAAACGAAAGTATTAAGATTGTTGGGCAGCACAATTGGGTTTAGAGACAGATAGTCACATTTAGGACGATGTAGCCTGATCAACTACGTTTTCCTGAGGTTGACTAGCATGTGCCTAAGTTTGATTGTGATGTTGCAACAAGTCTAAAACTTACCAACAATACCACAATAACACTACCATAAGAATACTATAGGAGTATTCTGTATCTCTAGATTATACGTAAGTGTTAACAAAGAGGGTCTTTATTGGTAGGACAATAGTTGCTAAGTGGATACACCACGATAACATGTGATTAGGGCGCTATAGACTCAGAATCTGCAGCCTTTGCTTCATTCCCTGTTCTTGTTTGATTGGGGGTCTGAAGTTAGGGTGATTTATTCGAAGGACTATCTTGCTTCGATTACATGTAATCGGTATGCACTATGCAAGTATTGGGTCAACTAGTAATGATTCTCCCTATAAGTATCTTAGAATAGTACGTCTATTAATCTTCTTTTCCCCCTTTCTCGCATAGATAGCATGGCTGGCTTCCACCTACCCGTCGATCCGTACTTTCCGAACCAGGGCAATGGAGGATGGCTCAAAGAAGAGTCCGACGACGATCACCCTATTCCTTTGGATGATCATCATGCCGAAGGCTTCTCGGATAGCTCGAGCTCCGAGCCAGAAGTCAACAACCAACCTCCTGAAGCCCCAAACCCTAACCCCCGACCCGCATTTCAGGGCCCCACTCCTATGTGGGCAATGTCCTTGCGTCGATGGAGCGAGGAGCAGGGTCAGCCCTTGCCTTACAATGGAGACCGAAGCTTCTACAACATAAGCGAAGGAGGATCGGCGGATCGGGTTCTACCCATCATGATCCGAAGGATTGCCAGGAATGTTGAGCAAGGTCAAGCTGCTATTGGTCGAGTTGTAGAAGTGGATGCCAACTCAAACCTCAACACTGTTCGCATCCGCCAACTCGAAGAAGCCATGGACAGGACAAGGAGGACCAACGAGGCTCTGCAGCATCAGCTGGCAGCATCCCGAGCTGAAGTTAGGGAACTCCGAGCACGCCAAAGGACTCAGGATCGACACCTTCAAGAAGTTATGCGTCAACTGGAGGATCTGAGGATTCGCCCGACAAGCAGCCATCGCCAGTAGAAGACATCTAGTTACCTCACTCTTTTGTTTAAAGGACTAGCCTTTTATCTCTATGTTCCGTAGATCCCTTGTCTGTAAACATTCCTAGTTTAAAAGTACTCTAGCTGAACCTCTAAATTGCCGAAATTTTCTCTATGGTGTGATGTAAGACCTACTGCTAGGTCAATTTTCATGAACTTGTGTTGCATCATTAATACCAGTATATTGGCAGTTGATATCTCTATTGCTATAACTCTTACCCTGATCTTGGGTTATGTTGATTTAATCCATGAGACACTCTATTCATATTTGCAATAGGCTCTTACTATCGCTATCATTTCTATGATCTTCCAGTGAAGGATGCCTCCACGAAAGCGTCCCAGCAGAGGAAGACCTGAAACTCGAACCCCTCCTCCACCACCTCCCCCTCCACAGTTCGATCCGATGTTGTTCCAAGCGGCTGTGACTGCAGCTGTAACAGCAGCCATGGCCCAAATGAACTCGGGTGATGCAAGTGGTGGGAATTCTAGATTTGGTGAAGTCCACCAACGAGTGCAGGGATGCACTTATAAGGACTTCATGAATTGTAAACCTGCTTTCTTCGATGGTACCGGAGGAATTCTGGCGTTGTCCCAATGGTTCGAAAGGACCGAAGCTGTATTCGAGATGTGCTCTTGTCCCGAGGAGAGCAAAATCAAGTTCGCTACTGCTACCCTCACTAACAGGGCTTTGTCATGGTGGAATGGCCATGTCAACGCACTCTCCTTGGTCACAGCCAATGCCATGGGCTGGGACACTCTAAAAGATCTTATGAGAGGAGAGTACTGCCCTAGGGGCGAAGTTCAGAAGCTTGAGGAAGAACTCTGGAACCTCAAGATGAAAGGGACCGACATAACGGCTTATACGGCCAGGTTTTGCGACTTGGCGGCTATGTGTCCCAACATGATCCCCTCTGAAAGCAAGAAGATTGAACGTTACATCTGGGGTTTAGTGCCCCCGTATCGAGGAAATGTTCTGGCTTCACGCCCTACCACTTTCGACAGCGCCAAGGAATTGGCCCAGAGTCTGATCAATCACGAAATCTCCTCCACTCCAGCAACAACAACCACAACAACCACTGCACTATCCGGATCATCCGACAGAAAGAGGAAACGATGAGATAAGAAGAAAGGCAAGAAAACTCAAACCGCCTCCAGGGATCAGCAAATTGTGGCGGTTCATGCTGCCACCACCCCGGCCGCACCAGCTGCTCCAGCCCCACCAAAAGCTTACAGTGGGAACTTGCCTAAGTGTCCCAAGTGCCCTTTTCACCACAACGGTCCATGCCGTGAATTGCAGTGTTCCAACTGCGGACGGAAGGGCCATACTGTCCGATTTTGCAAGGCCCCTCCCAAACCTATTACACAGGTTCCTGGTACGGGAGTGACCCCGCCGTGTTATGGCTGCGGCGATGCGGGCCATTTTAAGAAGAACTGTCCGAAGACTGCAAATGCTGGGGGAACTGGAAGGTTACTTGCGATCGGTCACAATGAAGCAGTAGCCGACCCCGCAGTGGTCACGGGTACGTTTCTTCTCAACAACTCTTATGCCTGTGTCTTATTCGATAGTGGTGCAGAAAGAAGCTTCATAAATCAAAACTTTAAACACCTACTCAAACAAACCCCTCAACCACTAAAAGAAACATTCGTTGTAGAAATGGCTAATGGGAAGACAGAAAGCTCTAACGAAATCTATATAGGTTGTACTCTCACGTTAGATGATCACCCCTTTTTAATCGACCTTATACCAGTCTTAATCAAAAATTTTGATGTCATTGTTGGTATGGATTGGCTAAGCCTTCACTACGCCGACATCCTATGTTCCGAGAAAGCCATTCGCCTGAACTTTCGGAATCAAGAGACCCTAGTGATATACGGAGATAAGCCAAGTACAAACCTTCGTATCATCTCTAGTATTCAGGCTCAGAAATACTTGCGCAAGGAATACCGTGCCTTTCTTGCTCACGTCGTCGACATTAACCAGAAATCGAAAGATCCAAAAGACATTCCAGTAGTATGCGATTTTCCTGATGTCTTTCCGGAGGATCTCCCAGGCCTACCTCCTAAACAACAGGTTGAATTCAGAATCGACCTAATCCCAGGAGCTACCACCGTAGCTAAGTCGCCCTACCGCCTAGCGCCCGCCGAAATGCAAGAACTATCCGGTCAACTCAACGAACTGCTTAGCAAGGGTTTTATAAGACCGAGCTTCTCACCTTGGGGAGCTCCGGTCTTGTTCGTGAAGAAAAAGGATGGGTCATTTCGGATGTGCATCGATTATAGGGAACTCAACAAACTCACGATCAAAAATCGCTATCCTCTCCCTCGTATCGACGACCTATTCGACCAACTCCAAGGAGCCAGTTACTTCTCCAAGATTGTGTTGGAATAGTGTCTAAGGCTGCAACTATATTAGGCAAGTATTTGATCCGGTTGTGCATGGTCCTTTTGGGTTGCCTTCATCATAGCAACTTGATAGGATGATTTATTAAGAGAGAGTAAATATTATTAATATATTATGTGAATAATATAATGAATAATATATTGTTATTTGATTAATATAAGTCATAGAATTAATTAGAATTAATTTGGTGACTTAAAGAGATTAATTAAATAAAGGGGTATAAACTGTCAATTGTTTGATAGTTAAGCTTTAGACTGTAAATCCATTTGGATATGTTTGGACGGATTCTAAGAGCTTTAGGAAAGCTAAAATCGTCCATATACTTATCTATGGAATGGATTTGGATAGCCTTAAGAGAAGATTATCCAATTAGGGTTTAGGTTGTAACCCTTAAGGAGTCTACAAGTATAAATAGACCCCATAGCATAGGGAATTCGACACATCTCCTAAAGCAAGGAACCTCTGGTCGAATTCCTTCCCTCTCCTCTCTCCTAAATCATTCTTATTGCTATTGGTGTTTGTAAGCCATTAGAGGAGTGACACTTGTGACTCTAGAAGCTCCAAGACCTCAAGATCAACAAGGAACTCAAAGGTATGATTCTAGATCTGTTTCAATGTTGTTATTTAACCTAATTAGTCATTAGAAGACTTGGATTCAATGCATGTTTATTAGAAAGCCTAGATCCAAGCATTAGGGTTTTGCATGCGCACATAGGAAAGATCTTATGGCTAAAACCCAACAGATTGATCTTAGATCGGGGTACCATCAGTTGCGGGTGCTCGAGGAAGATGTTCCAAAGACAGCTTTCCGAACCCGATACGGGCATTTCGAGTTCGTAGTGATGCCCTTTGGACTGACTAACGCCCCCGCAGTATTCATGGACTTGATGAATAGGGTGTGTCGTCCATATCTAGATCAGTTCGTCATCGTCTTTATTGACGACATACTTGTCTACTCTCGGAACGAGGAAGAGCACAGAAGCCATTTACGATTAGTCCTGGAAACCCTGCGATCCGAGAAGTTGGATGCGAAGTTCTCTAAGTGCGATTTTTGGATCCGGAGAGTAGAATTCTTAGGGCACGTGGTCAGTGAAGACGGAATCCACGTGGACCCCTCCAAAA
This sequence comes from Lactuca sativa, assembly GCF_002870075.4. Classification (NCBI taxonomy): domain Eukaryota; kingdom Viridiplantae; phylum Streptophyta; class Magnoliopsida; order Asterales; family Asteraceae; genus Lactuca; species Lactuca sativa. The sequence continues at coordinate 297,681,398 of NC_056630.2, read as the reverse complement.
TCAAAGCTATTGAGAATTGGTCAGCACCAAAGACGCCTACGGAAATTCGTCAATTTCTAGGCCTCACTGGCTACTACCGTCGGTTCATCCAAAATTTCTCTCGGATTGCGAAACCTCTCACCTTGCTAACACAGAAGGGTGTATCATTCGACTAGGAAGAGAAACAGGAGAAGGCATTTCAGACCCTGAAGCGAGCCCTATGCACCGCACCAGTATTATCCCTTCCCGAGGGGACAGAGGATTTCGTCGTATACTGTGATGCATCCAATCAGGGACTCGGTTGTGTCTTGATGCAACGAGGCAAGGTTATCGCCTATGCCTCGAGACAACTAAAGAACCATGAAGTGAACTACACCACTCACGACCTCGAGTTAGGAGCAGTCGTCTTTGCATTAAAAATCTGGAGACACTACTTGTATGGGACGAAGAGCGTGGTGTATACTGAGCATAAAAGCCTCCAATACATACTAAACCAAAAAGAACTCAACATGAGACAGCGCCGATGGGTCGAGTTACTTAACGATTACGACTGTGAAATCAGATATCATCCGGGGAAAGCCAACGTAGTAGCAGACGCCCTGAGCAGGAAAGAATATTCCGGATGAAGAACCAAGTCGCTGACAATGACTATACATTCACATCTATCCACGCAGATCAAAGAGGCTCAGCTGGAACCCTTAAAGCCTGGAAATGTGGCGGGAGAATCCCTGCGCGGAATGGATAAAAATCTGGAGGTTAAGGGTGACGGAACCTATTACTTTATGGATCGAATCTGGACTCCACGCCATGGAGGTTTTAGGGATTTGGTTATGAGAGAAGCACACAACACTCGTTACTCCATCCACCTGGGTTCGGATAAGATGTATCTGGATCTCAAAAAGCTTTATTGGTGGCCAAACATGAAAGCAGAGATCGCTACCTTTGTAGGTAAGTGCCTTACTTGCGCGAAGGTCAAAGTAGAATGTCAAAAGCCATCAGGACTTCTCCAACAACCAGAAATACCAGAATGGAAGTGGGAGCGAATCACAATGGACTTCATCACCAAGCTGCCCAAAACAACAGGTGGATTAGATACCATTTGGGTCATCGTTGACAGGTTGACCAAGTCCGCCCACTTCCTACTCATCAAAGAGACGGATAAGATGGAAAAGCACACTAGAACTTATATAAAAGAAATAGTGTGATTGCATGGCGTCCCTATATCTATTATATCAGACAGAGATAGTAGATTCACCTCTAGGTTTTGGCAATCATTACAAAAGGCACTGGGGACAAGGTTGGATATGAGTACAGCCTACCATCCGCAGACTGACGGACAAAGTGAGCGGACGATCCAAACATTAGAAGACATGCTGCGAGCTTGTGTGATCGACTTCGGGAAATCGTGGGATACACACTTACCTCTTGTGGAGTTTTCCTACAACAATAGTTATCACACGAGCATCAAGGCAGCTCCATTCGAAGCTCTCTACGGCCGAAAGTGCAGATCCCCTTTGTGCTGGGCCGAGGTGGGAGACACTCAGTTAGCTAAAGGACGAGTTCCTGACAGCACCCTCACTGGTCCAGAGATCATTCGAGAGACGACCGAAAAAAATTGTACAGATACGTGAACGACTAAAAGCCGCTAGGGATCGACAGAAAAGCTACGCCGACAAACGAAGAAAACCCTTGGAATTCCAGGTCGGAGACCGAGTTCTTCTGAAGGTCTCGCCCTGGAAAGGCACGATACACTTCGGGAAGCGTGGAAAGTTAAACCCAAGGTACATATGGCCTTTTGAGATTGTTGCTAGAATCGGCCCCGTAGCTTACAAACTAAACTTACCCCGCGAGCTAAGTAACAAACATCCTACCTTCCACGTCTCAAACTTGAAGAAATGTCTGTCGGACGAGACTCTCGTGATCCCCCTCGACGAGATCGAGATCAATGAGACCCTCAACTTCATGGAAGAACCTGCTGAGGTTTTGGATCATGAAGTAAAACGGACGAAACAAAGCCGCATCCCAATCGTGAAGGTTCGGTGGAATGCCAAGCGAGGACCAGAATTCACTTGGGAGCGCGAGGATCAAATGAAACTCAAATACCCTCATCTCTTCGCTTAGTAGTATTGTAACATCGTATCTGTTTGTATTCTAAATTTCGGGACGAAATTCCCCTAACGGGGGGATGATGTGACAACCCCAAATCTAATCCCGTTACAAACCCCATTTTCACTAACGGAACGTGTCACTGTACGATATTTTATGCAATATTTGGAATCGTCAATATCCGAATGTCTAAGGTTATGCATGGCTTAATATTATCATAAGAAATATAACTCGTATGTGTTAACCCCGTTTAACCTAATAGAGTTGTATTACCTTTTCAACCACTTCACCCGAGTAAAAAGTTTTAACCCAGGTCACTTTAAACATCGGGTAGCCGTGTATCGGGTGCGATTCCCGAGACATATGCAATGGGTGTGCACAACATTTGAACACTCATTTACTACACACCCACTTTCTCTCTCTACTTTCTCTCTCTAGACTCGAAAACGACCCCAAATTTCCGCTAATTTCCGACTTCCAAACGTAAGTACTCATCCTCTACCTTATTCTAGACATGCTTCATTGAATTTGAGGGCCAAAAATCAAAGAAATCAAGGACCATAAAGGAGTTTACGGCCTAAGAAGCTCCTTAGGCCGTAAACCCCCAAATTCATGCCCAAGGCCAAGTTTTTCCTTCTCTTAAGTTAGTATACTAATTAAGGCATATATCTAGAAGGGTATGGACATTAAAACACAAGAAAATGATGCTTAAAAAGGAGTTTACGGCCCAAGCATGTGCTTAGGCCGTAAACACCTCAAACACCCCAAAAATCTATGTTTTAAGCCCCAAAAACACTCCTAGGATGTTTGGTAAATTAGACTTGACTCCAAGGAACACTTAAATGCATCAAACAGCTCCATTTGAGGCCAAAAAGAGGAGTTTACGGCCTAGCTTAAGCTTGGGCCGTAAACACCCAAGAAATTGTGTCAAACAAGTCCCTAAACTACCCTAATGCATGAAAGGAATTTACCTAAGGCCTTTGGAAGAGTGTTGTACCATTAAACACCTCATTTTGATACCAAATGAAGAGTTTACGGCCAAGGATGTTCTTGGGCCGTAAACTCCCCAAAAATGTATGCCAAATTGTTCCAAACTCACTATAGGGATTTCTAGGATTTTTCTAAGACATATGGAGCAATGTTGTACAAGTAAAACATTCATCTTGAAGGATTTATAGGAGTTTACGGCCCAAGAACAAGTCTTGGCCGTAAACTCCCCAAAAATGTCACAAATTTTGATGTTAATCCTTCTCTTTTGGTCCAAAACACCCACCACTAAATTAAGGAAGTGATATAAGGCCTTAAACATACACTTTGGGACACCACTTGAGTTTACGGCCAAGCCTAGGGGGCTTACGGCCGTAAACTCCCAATGGGTGGCTTCTAGGCCATAAACTCTAAGAAAGTGAACTCATGGACCCTCCCATAAATCATCCATCGCCTTGTACCACTCCCGGGAACCCTTTCTAGGCCTTAAAACCCCAAAAACGACACTAGGATGTCCAAATTCTTTGATGTAAAGCATAAGATGAATAACTTCTTGTAAAATACATATTTCATATGACATTAGGGTCCTAAAAGGTGCTCAAGTGGTTATTTGGTACCAAACGCTCAATCGACACTATTACCCGATTCACCCGATTTCCGCGATTTCAGGTGAGTTCATACCCCTTTAATGAACCTTTCAGATGTTTTAAATGTTTTAGGGGGGAGATACAAGTTGCTTATAAATTTTTATGTAAAGTTTTACAGAACGATTTTCGAGTACAAGGATTAATCACATGTGATTCACTACTCTTAGTTCAAATCACATGTGATTTGTCCCTATGCCTTACAAACGGGTTTCACCCTTTTCAAACTATTTTTAAACAGTGAGTCAGATAATAAATGTTCTTTTGGAAAAATACTTTTATTAAATCAATTTACTTATAAAATGTAACCACTCTGATATATTTATATAAATAAGACTTGGAGGACTTAGGACCGATATCTCGCCTTATTTCCTGTTCTTGTTTGATTGTGGGCTTAGGGTAGTAGTTATCCGTCCGACTGTCGTTGATTTCTTACTTATATAATCTGTATATCAATATGGGATACGAATATTACCGCTTTCACTTAATGCTAAAGTCACTAACGTGCTAGGAAACATCCCCACTATGATAACCATAATAGGTATGGTTAGGGTCGCTACCGCTACTACTCGCTAAAGTTATTACTAACCACACTATAATACTCACTATTACTAGATGATACACTAGTAAGAGAATACACTATGATCATACTAAAAGATTACTACACTATAACAATAGAGAAAACACTAAACAAACAATAATACACTAACTCGCTACGAGATACTCTATTCGCTAATCACTACGCCTGGAGTGTTCCAGCAGGAGACGACTCTACATGTATAGATCTATACGGGGCAGACGCTATTACATCCCGACTGTTAATCTCAGTCCGCGCCGTACAGGCCCAGGGATGCCACTACTTCACTATACTATGCATGACCGGGAAGGTCATGGGATCCTCTATTATCCTCACTATTGGTAATATACAAGGAATACCCTACAACTACTCTAAATTACTACACTAAATGCTAAACTGCATCCCGAACTAAGTAAATATCTATCACTAAAGGAAGTTTGCACCTCTATCACTGATTTACAGGCTCAACCTATTCCATCACACTTGTTATTTGGAGATTGCCAATGTATTTATAAAATAAACTGTTTCCAAAGGAATAAAGAATGCATACTTTTCACAGATTGTCATTTACAATGTTTTGCCTGGAAAATATGGGATTTTCTAAGTTTCTACTACTTATGAACAAACTCACACTAAACTCTTATGAACTCACCAGCTTTATGCTGATAATCGTTTTCAAAATAACTCGTATCTTCAGGTCAAAGATAAACAGGTACAGACGCAGTGTTTTTGGAGAAGATGGAGCACACAAGACCCATCTCTTATTTTTGATTTACTTTTGGGTGATTGTTAAATATTACAGAACACGCTTGTAATTAAACTCACTATGTAATTCTATGGTTGTATGTTTCTTGTTTCTACTATTATGCAATTGTGATGATACTGTTCACTACGTCATCCACCCCGAAACGTAATCCGCCGTTATCGGTTTTGGGGTGTAACACTAGGGAAGCCTAGGATATATTTCAGTGAGTTAGTAGTGAGGCTCAGCTGGACTTGGGTGTACCAGTTGAGGAAGTGACTTGGAGGATCCGGGAGGATTGCTGAGGAAAGCATGGATAGGTGTGGAAGGTAGTATTGGGCCCGTACTACTAAAAGCACAGGATCCATACTCGAATCAGTGAGAGTCTTGGAGAATCTAAGAAGCTTCAGGGAAGAGTTTGTGACCCAGTTTGGGGACAGAGGATGTTCTAGTTGTTTCAGCTTAGCGATTGGCAAGCAAGCTAGTGAGTGTGACAAGGTGTCAAACCCTGAAGGATAGGATTTCTAAAGAGTTGCAGATGCGGGATCGATTTGGGAGCACCCTGGAAGGAAAGGTGTGTGCCAGGTGCGTATAGTAGGGGTCTCGGGAGGAGACCCATGATTTCTGATCATCGAGTGAAAGGTTGGTTGGGCCTGAGTCAATACAGTGCATACGAGAAAGTACACGAGGGAGTTTGTCACTCCAAGGGTTTAGGCTGCTACAGGTGTGGCAGGGTTGGTCATGTCTGCAGAAGGTGACCAATATTTCCTAGATGTTGCGGGTATGACATCTTCTATGATATTAGGTGGATGTTTGGAATACATACCGCTTTGGAATTGTGAGCGAGTTTGGATAAGTCAGACCTCGGGTAGGTTTTTCTGCTAGTGTTTGGGTTACCAAGGATCAAATATGCCATCCTGCATGCCGAAAGGTCCTTGATGAACCCAAGGAGGGACGCATCTTGCGGAGTGGGTTCCGCGCATACCGTTATCATTTCGGATCCTTGTCGGGATCTATGCAGGAGTATTATTTAGAGGATACTCGATCAGGGTTTGAGCAATTGTTCTTTCATGAAGTCAGTGTTTAGAGGTTCTATCATTGTTCAGGTATGGTCAGAAATTATTTATGGATGAACTTTGGAGTTCAAGGCACTACTGTTGCTAGGATGGAACTGATGACAGGAAGAGGGTAGTGTCAGTCACGGATGTTAGATGCATAAGTGGTTGGTCACTGGATGTTCAAGAGAATTGTGTTTTCGCATGGGTTGTGTTCGATTGGAGTTCAGTGGTACTGCAAGATTGGCAGTGGGAGCGAGGATTCGTCAGCTAGAGTGAAGATTAACGTCTTCAATTGATAGCATGTTAAATGGATTGAGGAGTCAGACTGGATCAGATCTCAAGAGTACTCATCGAGACTTCTGAGGATAGGAGATCTCAAGGTTTAATCGACAATTAAACGTAAGCATTCGCAGGCACATGTTGTCATCAGTGGGATACTAGGAAGCGAGAAGGGTTGGAAATCCTTCAATTCTTGCGTGCCGTGAAGACTTAGTTGAATCTAAGTGGGGGAGAGATCTTTTATAAAGTTCTCCAACTGTGAGTTTGGGTTGCACAAGGTGCAATATCTTGGTCACCTTGTCAACCAGAAAGGTATTCTAGTTGATTCGGCCAAGATAGAGGTCGTGATGCAGTGGGATATTCTGAGGTCTCCATCTGAGATTCAGAATTCCCTGGGTATAGTGGTTTATTACCGAAGGTTTATGCGGGGCTTCTTCGAGATTGTGGTTCCTTTGACCCGACTAACCAAGAAGTCGGTGACCTTTTGTTGGGGGTCTGAGCAGCAGGCAGCCTCGAGACTCTTAGACATCGGTCGTGCGAGGCACCGATTCTCACCCTGCCAGAGGGTGTAGATGATTTCATGGTTTACCGCGACGCTTTGATCACGGGCATGGGTGCGGTATTGATACAGTGGGGTCACATGATAGTAGGTTTCGGGAACCAGGTTAGAGTTTCGATTAGGACTCGAGTTCAGTTGAGGGTTAGGTCGAGTGCGTGTTCGACCCGGTTTGGGAAGTGTTGTACGACTACGGGGGTAGCCGTAGCATTCATTAGCGATCAGATAGTGTTAGAGTGTTGTAAGTCTGCGGGTGTAGCCGTAGCATTCACTAGTACCTAGATAGTGATAGAGTGTTGTAAGTCTGCGGGTGTAGCCGTAGCATTCACTAGGTTGGTAGATGGCATGAGCGTGTTGTTAGAACGCGAAAGGAATAATAGTACCCACCAGTTTAGGTGCAGCAGTGAGGATATGGAAATCCACGGATTGGATTTCGGACTTACCCTAATGGATTAGATCTGGTTAAGCCAGTAATGAGATGGTAGGGACGTCACTACAAATATGAGATCAGGGAAGCAATGGACCGCTCAAGGTCGTTGGTGATGAAGACTACCATTGGTTAGGTAGCAATCACTTGTAGTTTTGGATTGGGTGACGTCAGGATTCAATGCACGGAACCGATCGGTTAGATCCGAAAGTTGTTTGAGCCATTGTGGCATGATAACTAGTGGCAACTAGTTCCAGGGAAGTATTTCGTTCAGGAGTCGTGAGAGGCGACTAAGTGGGAGTCCTTTGGCTCCGCAACCGGGCTGGAACCCGGCAAATTCAGATGATTAACGGATAAATTAAGACCATGAAAGTCTCAATAGATTATGGGAAGCAGCTATCTAGTAGCATACTACTTCCGGCAGTTCAGTGTTTAAGCAGTTTTAGCAATGGGTAGTGTTAGCAATTGTGTTTCAGGTTGCGAGTATGGACGGAATAGCTAGATGATCTGAGGAGTTACAAGTCACTCACAGCGAGAGTATCCGAGCCCTGGCCAAATATTAGTGGTCTGCGAGGATAATTGGGTATGTGAGCCTGTTTTATAGTGGGAACCACGTGTTATCAGAAGTTGAGTAGTCAGTTGTGGGATAAACAGACTAGATTCAACGATAAAGATTTAGTAGGAGTGGTCTGTTAGGGATTCAGACCATCTCGAGACAACAGATTTCAGACAGAATGCATGTGATCTTGCTGTGAGGAATTCGTTCACCTGCGGATTTTAGGGCTTTATGAGGATTGGTCATGGCTACCATGGGATGGCTAGGGTGTGCCCAGGTTGGTGACCCTACTACTAGAGTGGTTTGGCATATCAGGAATAGCAAGGAGTGATTTCGAGGACGAAATCTAATTTAAGTGGGGGAGAGTTGTAGCACCCGTTTATTTATTGAGTTAAATAAATTAATTAATGAACGATTAGTAGCCCTAAAATAAATAATTATATATCAAAGGATGGTCTCGAAGGGCTAATTATCATAATTTTAGAAGTCTGGGGTTAAAAGTGTGAGTTTGGGACTCATTTTATAAATATTCATGAAGACAGGGGCTCCGTGGTAATTATTTGGATTTAATTTAAAAGGAAATGCGATAGAAAGGCTAAATATATAAAGATTTTAGAAGTTAGCGGCTGTTTAGTAAAATCCGGACTTATTTTGCAAAGTATATCAAGGGGCAGGGTTTAAATGGTAAATTGTAGCCTAATCATGAAAAGAAAACGGGAAGGAGGGAACAAAGGCGTTATTTGGATGCAAGTTTTGATGGGATACGGATATTAAACCCATCACCTTATTCCTCCATGCGTACCCTATCCCTAAAGTAGAACCTCAGCTGCCATCTTCACACTTCCCTCTCCGGCGCCGCACTCCCCTTGTGCCTCCCATCGCATCCAGTTGTCGCCACCATAGAAACTGCATCTGTCACCGATATTTCGCCATCATAGCAACACCATCGATCCGCCGCTGCCATCGCAAACTTCCACCGCTGCCCACTATATCGCGCCTCCGCCGCCCTAGCAACTATTCTTTTCTGTTGCCGACCTCCGAACGTCGCACGCCGGCAGATGGGGGGGTGCGTTCATTCCATGTATTTTGGGATGTTGTTGTTGTTCATGTTTTGTGTGTGCGTGTTAGCCTAGCCGGAGATCGAGAGAAAAACCCACCATGGCGGCTGACCATGGTGGTTGTAGCCCTGAAACCGTGTTTTCTCACCATAAGTCATCGTGAGGTGGTGGATGTGGGATTGGATCCGTAGATGAGGGTGTTTCTGAAGTCGTTTGCTCATTATTTGGCCGGAGTTTATGAGAAAAGCCACCACAGCCACCACCGTGAGGTGGTGGCTGCCGCCATGTGTCGTCGGTGTGTGTTTGTGTATGTTTATTTTAGTATAGTGTGTGTGTTATTTCGTGAGTTCATTGTAATTGTAAAAAAAAACTGGAATAATGATCGGAAAAATCAAACCACCACCGTTAGGTGGTGGCTGCCGCCACCGGCCGCCGTGTCGGGTGGCGGTGTGCTTTGCCTCTTGTGATAGATTCGTTTGGGGTGCTAAAAACCCTAATGGGCTCAAAGGAGCTCTAATGGGCCCAATGAAGCTTGATGGACTCTAATGGACCCAATAAAACCCATATGGCTTAATAAGATTTTAGTGGGCTTATTAGGCCCAATAAAGCCCTAATTGTCATAAAAGGCCAACAAATTGATAAATGGGATAATATTTGGATTTGAACACCCTAATGCCAATGAAAACCTAACTTTAAGAATTAATCGTGTCACACACGAGAATTATTTAATAACTTGAGATATTAAATAATAGTCATTAGCAAAGATTAATCTAAGCAATATTGGACTTAATGGGTTAAGTCCTTAATGGATTAAGTCCTTAATGGGTTAAGTAGGAAACTTAACCCTAATCATCATTTTATGTGCAACCCTAATTTTTCTTGGGTTTATTGTTGGGCCTTTCTATTGGGCTTTGACGATTGGGTTATTAAATGGACTATCCAAGATCAAGCAAATGGTCTAGAGTAATTTAATGGGCCTACGGTAAGGCCCATGTAAGGGGCTTGGGCCCAATTTGGAAAATTGGGCAGATGGGATATAGTTGGGCCTTAATGATTATATGTGTTGGGCCTTAGAATGAGACCATGTATAGGCCTACGCCCAATTTGGAAAATTGGGCCATGTGTTGGGCTTTGATTCCTAATTGACTTTGGGCTTATGGATTGGGCCTTGGGCTTGAATAAGCCAAGCTAGGGGTAATGTAGTAATTACCCAAATAATGTACTTATGGTTATATATTGGGACCCAATTATTAATTGGGTGTTATTTTGGTGTTGACAGTTCAGGAATCTGTCAGCCAGCAGCTGGGGTCGAGCCTGCGGGACTTCAGCAAGTGTGGGATTGCGTTGTCGGGACTTCAGCAGTGTGAGGTGAGTTACCTTCCAGTAGCGGTGCGTCTACGACCACAATGTCGGCCCACCAGTAGGAGTTGTATGTTAGATGATTGTCTTTGTGTTACCATCTAGGTTTGCTACTACCTGATGTGTTATATGCTGACTTGATATGTTATATGTGATAGTAGTAGAGTTCGGTTGTTAGGACCGAAGGGTAGGTCAGACACCCCAGATATGTCTGACAGCATGTCATGATATGTTTATACGTTGGCATGATATGTTATATGTGATAGTGGTAGTAGGGGGGAATAGTCCCCAAGTTCGGTTGTTAGGACCGAAGGGTAGTTCGGACACCCCAGGTATGTCTGATAGTATGTTTGCGTTGTGATATTTGTGATAGTACCTGAGTGTGGGAAAGGCCCCTACCTCCATGAGTGTGGGCGAGGCCCGTATCTCCTAGCTGTTTAGTACATGATTGTATATACTTGTATGTTATTGTTTAGTAGCTGAGTGTGGGCGAGGCCCGTATTTCAGAGATAATGGAGTGTGGGCGAGGCCCGTATCTCCTAGCTAGCGGAGTGTGGGCGAGGCCCGTACCTCCATGAGTGTGGGCGAGGCCCGTATCCCCTAGCTGTTCATTATATGATTTTATGGTATGTGGTATGATGGGGGAACTCACTAAGCTTCATGCTTACAGTTTTCAGTTTTGGTTTCAGGTACTTCATGTTTAAAGGAAAGGAGCCGGCTTGATCGCAGCGCATCACACTATGGTTTTCCGCACATGAGATCTTTGGGATTACACTCTGATATTGTTTTATGATAAAACGTTTGATTATTCCTACTCGGTTCTGACATGACATGGTATTACATATGTTTTATCACACTGATGGTTTTATAATGACGTATTTAAAAATGAAATTTTTGGCCTGTAACTTTGGGATGTTACAGTTCAATGAATAAGCTTGTACCATATTTCCTTGTTTTTTTGTTTTTTTGTTTTTTTAAGATTGAGCTTCAGTGGTATAGAATGCTTTCTAAAATTAGAGTTTTGTTTAAACAGCAACCACTATGGCTCTGATACCAATTATTGAGAGAAAAACTTGAACGAACGTTAGTCACAAGATAATATGATGCAGAATAATAAGTTAATCTCGAAGGATCTTGTTAGCTCAACAATAATATGTTCGAAGAGTTAGATTACGGAAATATAAATGAAATAAATAGCAACAAGTTATATCAAGTAGACACCAAGTTGATTCATAACAAGGTTTGCATGCAAACACAAGTTAGTAAATGTGATCAACTAAAGTGAAGAGGGATTCGATATACCTGTTAAGATAATAGAGATAGAGATGAACGATCTTGTATTTCAGTAAGAGTTATGGAAGTAGTGGTTAGTGGTAAAAATACATGAAGAGCAATGCTCTATTTATAGAGTCCCTAAAGTTACATTGAAGATCAAAATAACATTAAACTACTGACTATAGTGACTGTGAATGGTTCACTGGATATTTCAATGTAAACAAGCAATGTCAGTAAAATAAACTAAATATCTTCATGAATAAACCATCTCTGCAGTTCATCAACTCAACTCTGGGATACATCAACACTCACAAAAGGTATATGGTAGAAGCTTCTCTGCGGTACAAACAAAAGCAGAGTACTGCGGTTCCTTATAGCTGAAGATGGTCGCTTGTTGTTTCTACACAGTTTCGGTTGGGGGATTTAGTGCTCTTGAAGGTATCGCCCTGGAAGGGTGTTATCGCTTCTTGAAGCAGGGCAAGCTAGGCCTAAGGTTTAATGGTCCTTTTTGAGTTTTGGCATGTGTGCCAAGCTGGGCTACGATTTGGAGCTACCGAAGGAGCTGAGTCAGATCCACGATACCTTCCATGTTTCCCAGCTGAGGAAGTGTATAGTTGAATAGACATCTATAGTCCCTTTGCAGGACATGCAGGTCGACGATCATCAAAATTATATGGTGAAGCCCATAGCTATTTCAGCTCAGGAAATGAAAAGCTTGGGGAACAAGGTTGTGAACTTGGTCAAAGTTCAATGGCAGCAACAGAAAGGTTCAGAGTGGACATAGGAACCTGAGTTCGAGATGCGTAAGCCACATCCAGAGTTGTTTCCTGAGGATGACTTCGAAAGTGAAATCTAATTCTAGTGGGGGAGAATTGTAACATCCCGATTTTTAGGTTATTTTAATATTCATTGCATCTTTATCAGAAATGGCACTTTTGGTCCCTTGGAAGAAAAGTTTCGCAATTTTAGTCATATGTTGGGTGTACATAAGGATACGCGTAGCGTACCCATGCAATGTAAGGATCGCGGGTGGCCAAGTAGTATGTTGGGCGTACATGTGTATGTCGGGTGTACTATCCCACACTCCAAAACCCTAATTTCTTAGTTGCTCCCTATATAAAAAACATTAAGTCCTCTTTTGGTCACCCTTATCAGCCTCCAAAGCATCCCTAAACCCTAATCCCGAGTTTGAGTGTTTGTGTTAGCCTTGTAAGTTCATTTGGGTGCTTTTGTTGCATTTAGTTTAAGAAGGAAGCTAGAGAAGAAAAAGCAGGCATTAGCAAGCTTGTAGATCAAGAAAACTTCCCTCATTGTGCATCATTTTCAGGTATAAAGTTTGTACCTTCACAAGTCTTTCGTTAGATCTCCATCTTTGAAGTTTTAGGAGTTTCTTCCCAAAGATTGGACCTTTATGAGTTTGGGATATTCTAGGGGTTTGTAGCTACCCTTTCATGTATTATGGGACTTGTGGATTCATAGAAATGGTAGCATGAGCACTTCTTTTGGTTTATGCTTGAACAAAATAGCATAGAATGTGTAAGGAGTTTATGAATGTTGCTTTCTGACTTTTCTAGCCATGCAAAGGCTTAAAGTTGATAACTTTGTGGTTTAGACATCTTAGAATGGCCAGATCTATGTATGGGAGTGATTGTTTTAAGGGTTTAAGACACAAGTTGATAGAAATGGGAAGATATGGAGTACGATGGGTGTACTATTGGCTACGCCCTGTGAAGCTGGTCCCATCGCCTTCATTTCATTGATTCGAGTTGTGTGTGATGGGTTTTGAGAATAACAAACAATAACCTATGTGTGCATGCAACACTAATTTTCCCAGTCTATGTTTTCTCTAATTGAACATACAACAGTTGAACATCAATTGGGAAACCCTAGGAAATCTATGTTATTTTCCAAATTTAGATCTAGGGTTAGAAAAACATAACTTTGATTGTTATATAGCAATAATAATGAAATCCTAGTCTTCTTGAGAGCAAGCGTCACAAGTGTCACGCCTCTAATGGTTCACACCCAAACTAAGAAAGAGGATGAGAGAGGATAGAGGATAAGGAGAGCTAATAATTTCAGCTATTCCTAAAAGGAATCAAGTGACCAAAAATGAGAAGGGGTAAGGCACTTTAAATAGGTGAAATACCTTATAGCCAAAGCTAGGGTTTTAGGAGAAACCCTTAATTCCCTTAGCTTGGGGACCAAGCAGCCCACAAACTCCCATCCAAGAGCCCTTGGACGAAAATTCTAGGGCCTTCCTAGAAGTTTTCGTCCAACGAGGTTCTAGAGCCCATTTTCTCAACTGTCAATAAATTGCCAAACACCCCTGCAATTTTAATTAATTCAATTAACCCAAAAATTAATTATATTTAATGTTTGATTAAATATTAATTAAATAATATGATTTCTAATTAATATATTATTTTCGTAATACATTAATAAATCAATTATCTCAATTTATTAATCAAATAATATATTCAACCTCTCTTCAAAAGTCAATCTGTCGAGTTGCTAGTTTTGAGGGCAACTCAAAATGGTTGTGCTACTATCAATTTAAGTATATATCAATTATAGTTATGGGCTTAGACACCTAATCCAATAGTCCTCACTTGGATAAGTCTAATAACTATAGTAGCCAGTATAACTTCAAAAATTGACTAGCAAATTGTAGCTCTTAAAGCCGATGTCGAACTCTAACCCAGTCATTTATGTGTCCTTAGATAAGGGATAAAATATTCTTCCGTTCTATAAGATATCGTATTGACATGAGACACGGATTATAATCAATCTCATTATCTTCGATTTTGTTTCTCAATTTATGATTTATGAATACATAAATCATACTACCAATTGAATATATCAATTCACTCCAGGCTTGGATAAGCTCTTTAGACGTTATATACTTGCACTATTATCTTCAATTTTGTCCACAAATATCGCTTTTCCTATTAGGGAAAAAGGAACGGATAAACTTCGACTTATATACTTGCACTATTCACTCATGAAATCACGCACAACAATACGTTTTATAACATCAAATTACTAATGTGTTTACGTATTATCAATGCACAACCGACTTGTAAACAACAACTCATATATCTCCGTTCTAAGAATATATAAAATATTATCGTCTCAAAATTACTCGTGATAAAAACCTTGCAGTAATTCTCTGTGCGTGGGTTTATCCAATACTTAAAATCCCTATTGCCAAGTAATCATGAACATTACAGCAAAACCATTGTTATGTCTAATCTCCATAGACAATCTACAATTCAATTCATGACAGTCTTTATTCGCTACTTACTTCCAAAAGTACGATCGACTGTGGATGTTTTGAATAATCCAATTATTCGGGAAGTAAAAACAAGTGAAGTGAAACACAATAATAACCGAATTAATTATGGTCTAAAAACTATTGAATATAAATAAAAAACTTATTATTTAATCACCATATTAATTAGACTTTATTCATTGTATAATGTTTCAAGTAATCAAATAAATACTTGAATTAGACATTAGTCATTCCATGTTATAAACATGCATACTATGTATCTTTATGGTCCTTCCTTTGTGAACAGATGTAACAACCCGAAGTTGTTCATCACAGAAAACCCATTCTACCCGTATAACTCGTCGGAGATCGAAATGTCCCGATATAGTTTTTTGGGTTTAGTTAACTAAAATTATATGTTTATTATAATTCAATGAAGGTCCAAATCATTTAAGAACTCATGAATTTAGCCCAAAACATTTATTTCATAAATTTTAGAAATATCCTCGTCGGGTGACGGAAACTCAATCGGGTGCGACCTAAAGCTTCGTTTAAGGCCGGTATCGGGTAGAATTCCACCGTGTCCAAGTTTTAGGAACTATATAAATGTGTTTAAACTCTCATTTGAAGCTTTTTCCTTCTCTCTCTACTCTCTCTCTAACCTCTCTCCTAAATCCAAAGTTTAAGGGTCCAAAACTCAATTTTAAGGCCTCAAATCTCTAAGGTACCTTCCTAGCCTTAATCTATAGCATATTTGGCTTCCAAATTTGACATTTAATCATTAAATAGGACATCATATGTGAGTTTACAGCCCAGGAGGCTGCCTAGGCCGTAAACACCATTTTGAAGGATTTTAAGCCCTTAAACTCCTTCCTAAACTCATTTGGACTTTAGATATGGCTAAGGGAGTTCAAGATATGGACTTAGAACATTTAAAACTTTGATTTTGAGTCATTTGAAGGGGTTTACGGCCAAGGCATAAGCTTGGGCCGTAAACTCATGTGAATGGGGTTTTTCATGCCCTTAAACCCTTCCAAATCACTACTATGGCTTAGATATGAATTATAGGACATTGGTTTTAGCATTTGGACACTTGAAACATGACTTTTGAGGGACTTATATGAGTTTACGGCCAAGGTATGTGCTTGGGCCGTAAACTACCCTAAACAAGGCATAAATTCAATTCTAAGGTGTAGAAAGCCATCCAACACCACCAAAAGCCTTGGAATAAATCAAAGGACCAACCAAAAATAGTTTAAGGGCCTTAAACACATCATTTGTGGGATTTCTAAGAGTTTACGGCCAAGGCTTGTTCTTGGGCCGTAAACTCCATGATTCATGGTGTTAGAATGCTAACTAAACACCCCTAAAGCCTTTAGATGAATTTTAGAAGCCCTTCTATGGAAGTTTTAAGCCTTAAAACACCTTGTAGCACTCTATAGAAGTGTTTACGGCCATGAGGGGAGTCTCATGGGCCGTAAACTCCATAAAACCCCTCCAATGTCCCATAAAACTCATGTTAGGCCTTGAAATAATTCTATTAATCACATGTGATTTGTTCTAGCACCATTTAACACCATTTTCATGAGGATTAAGGAGTTTACGGCCAGGAGCCTATGCTAGGCCGTAAACTCCCATAAGTTAATCATTTTGGTGATTTAAATCCATTCCAAGCATTTAGAACCAAACCTAGAAACATTCCCTTAAGTGTTAGAAGTCATTTAGCACCTTAACCCACACCCACCATGAGTTTACGGCCGTAAACTCATGGGGAATGGGTGTTTTAGACCAAAAACTCTTATATTAGTTTACTCATGGGGAGTAAACTCAAGTCCCAAGTCCCTAGGGTCATTTCACGTCCTTAAACGCCACCCGGGTCCTTCCAAACACTTGTATCGGAGTGTTTTCGCGACTTGAAGCAAGTGTCCCTAGCATATAAATAAACTACGTACTAATTAGATATAAATATGTATATTTACATTATAATTAGGAGCCTCGTGTATTTACAAGCCCCGAATCAACTCTTAGCGTCCAAATCGACACATTTCTCATCCGGTGAGTTCATACCCCTACGCGTTTTTCACTGTTTTTAACTGTTTTCAGGGGGGAATACAAGTAAACCATAACTGATTTCAAATCATAACATTTATGTGTTTCAAATAATATCTGGCAAACTTATAAACTCTTTTACTCCTTATGTATTATGTTGAGCATAAGGAATGATTTATCGACTACAACTAAATGGATTTTAGTTAAGAAAATAATCAAACTAATCAAATTATTATGGGAATAATTTGGGGTTCTATGTTTCTCTTTATATCATGTACTGATATCTGTATTAAGTTATTAGATAAACTATGTCTGATTCAGTTTATCTCCATATCATTTGAATGTTTTTCCAGATAGTTTCATTGTATGTATCTATTTTTCACTCTATCTATTTTTCACTATATCATGTCTTAAAATCTTTGTATATTTGGTATCATATGAGAATCCTATGAATAGCTTAATACTAGCTTGTGAGATAGTCACTACCCTTTATGGATGATCAAGTAAATCCTCTCCGGAAGTGTAACCAGAGTCTCCTGGAAGGAGAGCGAGGAATTTGTGAATAGATCTATTCGGGACTGACAATCCCACACCTTAACTGCTAGCTACAGTTAGGCGGGCACGCCTGGGGTGACAAATTCTGTATATCGTCCGACGTCTGACTAACGTCAAGGAGGTCTCGTTGTCGTATCAGTATGGTTACCCGACTCACAATACGTATTAATATAAACTTATTCACAACTATGATTTTGTTTAGAATCTATATCTTGTTCGGGATGATAATCCCATGGACTTGTGTCTATATCTTGTTCGGGATGATAATCCCATGGTTTTATGTCTATATCTTGTTCGGGATGATAATCCCATGATCTTGTGTCTATATCTCTTTCGGGATGGTATTCCTATGGTTTTGAAACTAACTCTTATACGGGATGATAATCTCATGGTTTTATCAATCTATCTTATATCTAGTTTCGGGATAGTGATCCCATGGTTTTATCGAATTATCTTATAACTGGTTCGGGATGTTAGTCCCAAGGTTTTCAAAATACTTTTTATTTACAGTTCTTCTAAATTATAGTTTTGTATATTAAACTATACTCTGTGTTATTCAATCAATCTTACATTTAGGAAAATATGGGATTTTCCTAGGGTTAACTTATAACTTGTAACAGAACTGTAACAAAAGATAACTAAACTACTTTATATAAGAAAATATGGGATTTTCTTGGATAACAAAATCTTTTCGGAAAACTAAAGGAAACCGATACATTTTCACAAAACAAAACCGCTTATGAACTCACCAGCTTTATGCTGATTTTCAAACTGCTTGTATTCTCAGGTCCAAGTTAGACAGGTACCCGACGATATCTTTTAGTGAAGACGGAGTGCTCCGAAGACTCGTCTCGTTTTGTTCATATGATATATGTATAACTTTTGTACAATTTACTTTTGAAACAAATGTAAACTTTCATATATATGTAATGTAATGGTTGTTTACTGTGATTACCATGTACATTGGATTTGATACTCAACGTGGAGTCAACCCCGGGAACGTTTCCGCCTTTGGTTTTCGGGGTGTGACAACAGATCGGTTGCATACTATTCTAATGATGCTCATTTCACAATTTCAAATTTTTGTTACTACTAAATGTGTTAGAATTCCAACTTTATATGTGTTGTCATTTTCTGATGTTGAAGCTTCAAAGTCACAGAGACTTAGCCAACGATATTACAGAATGTGCCATTGGAACTTTACTTACAAAAATCCAAAGTAAAGTAGTTTTGAATTCAAAGCACACTTCTTGAACACCTTCCTTGCATTAAAGTATCTAACTCACATGAAGATTTTATTATCAACTTCCACTATGGAAACATTTTGATATTCCTATATGACCATCAATCTGATCAAGAGTCACCTCCACTCAGAATATATCAATATGGTCCTTCCAACCAACACCGTACTTCTAACTATCTCCAGGCAACCAATATGTTGGTATAACCTCAGAGTGTTCATGACAATTGTTTAACAACTTTAGTCACATCAAGTTCTAGTTCTTTTTCCCTTCTCAATGCCCAAGGCATTTGGAAAATCAGAACAAGTGAACATTATGACACATGTAATCGATCTTATATTCAAAGCATATAGGACTTGATCCATAAAGACCTAATATCTGCTCAGTCTCTTGCTATGATATTTCTATATATCGGATTTCCTATGTTGAATCATTTCTACACGACATTCATATATGTCCAAGATTAAGTTCCATTAAAATCCTTTAATCTAAGCTTTTAGATTTGAAACGAAGTATGAGTGCCCTCTCCCTTAAATCTTTCTATAGCGAAACAATTCCCAAACTTTGCAATTTGCAAATTTAAAATATTTGTTTCCTACAACTAGTATTGCCAACTTGCAACATTGAGCATAACAACTATGCTCCTACTAGCATAATAATTATGCTCCGACTAGCTTTAACATGTATCCAGAAATCAACTAGAATTCTAAAAATCAATACTTTTTTACTTTATTACTAAGGTGCAAATTTTTGATACATGATGGTTCGATAAATCTCCATCTAGACTTCTCAAGCTTATACACCTTCATTTGATAACATATGTGTGTCTTTAAACCCTTTTAGAACTTACAGCCACAAGTCCTAAACATTCAAACTATTGATCGATGTTGTTGTATCATTCAAAAATAAACCAACTAACCTACGTAGATAGGGTAAGTCGGGTCGAATCCATAAGGAGTTCGTACTTAAACTATGTGTCAAAATAGTCTATGGAAAATAGATTGCTTGTAATTATGAGGGAAAGGTTTACAAAAAGATTAACAAAAAATACTTGAAACTTTATTAATTAAAACAAAACTTTAAATGAGAAAACTAAGGTACTCCCGGTTCTGTTTTCGGACAATTCAGATTCACAAATTTTCTTCCCTAAAATCCTAGTTCAGTTACTTAGATGTAATTGGGGTTTATGATATTGCAACACATAATCTTCGGTACACAATATGTTCATTCAACTAGTTATCTAACTCCCTATGTCTATTTGGATTAAGAATAATTACTTAATTGGCAATAAAGTGTCTTGTAACTACCTATTAAAATATTAACATTTAATATCACAAGTTGCAATAACATATGTGGATTTAAACAAGTGTCTTTGTTCCTAAACTACTTGAACTTGAAACAATCGATGAATTGACAATGCTGTATTTTAATTATGAAATCAAAAAAATTCATACTACCCAACTTCAATCATTATTATCAAAAGATTATCATATAGAACATAAAAGAACAAATTCACACTAAACATCCCCGGAAGTAACCCTAATGGTTAAGCTTCGCATACAATTCACAAAACCAAAAACTTGAAGAAAAACAATAGTAATTATACTAAAATTAATAAAACAAACTGAAATTATAAAACTAATGAAGCCTAATAATCAACCAAGTATGAAACGACGAAAGCATGAGGAAAAAGTAACCAAATGTTGAACTTGTTGAAGATCCATCATTTGAACGACTTCAATTGTTGAATGATGATGAACTTGATGATTTGTAGTCTCGGATTCAGAAATCGATGATCAAAAATGTGTTTAGAGAATGTTTGAATGTGTTTGGAACCCTCCAAAATTATGGAAAATTACAGGGAAGAAGTTCAATTACGATTAGGGTTTAGTCCCCTTTAAATAGGCACTGAAAAACTGATTTTCAGAGCAATTTTCCACGTCGCGTCCTAGGGAGCGTCCTTGACGTTTGTAGGGCGTCCTTGACGTCTATAGGGTGTCCTTCGTATTTGGTGCTCCTTTTGGAAATGAAAACGGAAGAATCAGCAGAAACGCAAAACATAAAAGTTGTAGGAAATTTTGTCTAGTTTCAAAAACGTCTTCAATGAGGTCAACCGGAGCTCCAGATCTTTACATATGACAAAAACATTGACGAGTGGTATAATCTCCCAACACCATTTTTCTTCATAACTTTGTGGAATTTGTCCCCTATGCTTGTTAACTTTCTTTTGCTTTTTTTCCTTACAGGTTCCACCTACTTTTAGTCATATATGATTACCTGCACATAAAATTCAACATTCCATCATAGTCGTGTCATTCTTGGGCAATCATATGTTAATTCAATGCAATTAGCACAATTTATTGTACTCTAAATACAGAGCGATCAAACCTCCCCATATGGTAATGCTTGATGTCTTTCCGTATGGTAATGCTTGAGTGAGTGTACTTCATAGTTGAGTAGACTCATTTAGTTAACTTGTGCTTGAATCTTGATACTTGGAAGCTTTCTTTCTTCAATGTCTCTTGATAGTGCTCGACTGTGTGAAAACAATAGTCACCTCCTAACCCCAAAGGTGCATGAATAAGTAAGACCAAGTACTAAGAGCTCGGTGGCACATATTGTTATTTGGGTCCACATTTGAAAGGTCGGAAGCTCAAGCCAAAAACCTTCATTTTCAAATACATAGGGGTTTCACATAATAATAATAATAATAATAATAATAATAATAATAATAATAATAATAATAATAATAATAATAATAATAATAATAATAATGATAATAATAATAATAATAATAATAATAATAAAATAATAATAATAATAATAAAAATAATAATAAACATAATAATAATAATAATAATAATAATAATAATAATAATAATAATAATAATAATAATAAGACTTAATTGCAAAAATGGTCCCTGTGGTATGCAATTTTTTGGGGTTTTGGTCCAAACCACGAGTTTTTTGGTTTTGTGGTCCTTTTGGACTAGTTTGTTTGTGAGAATGGTCCCTATACTTAACACCCGTTAAAAAGAATTCGTTAACCCCCTCATGTGCCTTGCACGTGAGGGTATTTATGTCTTTTTACTTACAGGAGCCATTTTTGCATACAAATGTCAACACTTCCTTCTACCTTTTATCCCTCATTTACAATCCCAAACACCCGTCAGCTCCCCACCTCCCTCCTTCTTCCTTCTGCTCCATTAAACCTGCAAAAAAAAAATATTTAGTTATCCAAAGAACCTAATCGAAGCAAAAGGAGTCAAGGTCATACTTTAAAGTCGAAATGGTGTACGTAATGTGGCAGATCAAACCAAAAAATGAAGTTGTCGACGTATCATCCTTATATGGTAAGTTGCTCTGTTTTCTTAAACATTCCTATTTTTCATTTTACCCTTGATTTATACTAAAATCCGCCAAATTTTGACTTTGTTATCATGTACAATTTTGACTTGTAGCGGGTGCACCCACATGGTTTAGTATTAAGCTTCATCATGGTGGGAAGTTTACTAAGTTACCTGACATAAAGCATACTGGAGGTGAAGTGCGTTATCTTGATTATGTGGACATAGATGAGTTTTCTGTACATGAACTTGATGCCATAATGCTTGACCTAGGTTACCCAGCCCCACGGATGATTGAATTGACTGATGAATCCCCAGTGATATACTACCATTTCAGGATATGTAATGGTGACTTTCAATTTGGTCTTAGAGCTTTAGGGAATGATCAGGATGTTAGCAATCTTTCTAAATTTATTCAAAATAACAAGTTGATTGAAGTGTACACAGAACATGGGAAGACAAATCTACTCACATACTTCATGTCTCTAAATGCAAAGGGTAAAGTTGTCATTGAGGAGTTACCAGAAAATGATGATCAAGGGGATAAATATGAGGCTGAAGTTCATGTAGAATCTCCATTGAGAAATATGAACCATGTCAATGATGAGCCAATTGGTGAGTACATGTCTTTGAGTCTTTTTGGGAGTAAAACTGATGCATTATCTCCAGAGTATAGAAGGGGTAGAGTTGGGAATTCAAAAAGAGAGGAAGGTTCTTGTAGCAAGAGGCTTAGTTTAGAGGATATTGATGATTTAAAAGAGAAGGAAAACACTAATGAGGGTGTTAAGGAGGTTTATGAGGCTGCAACTGTTGTTGGAGGATGTTACAATCCATTTACTTCAAATATTGCTAATGTAGGGGATGAGATGATTGGGGTTCATGATAATGACCATATTGATGGATGCTACAACGCCCCACCCATTAATGATGATGAACAATATAATGAGCTTTTTGACAACCTTATGGAAAATTTAATTGGAAGTGATGAGGATGTTGATGAGTATGAAGGGGATGTTGAATCTGAAGAGAGTGATGAAGAGTATTAAAAGGATGAAGGTGATGATCATGATGGGAAACAATCAGAAAATGAAGATAAAGTGGATGACATAATGGATGAGGAGAACAATATAGAAGATGTTGATGTGGACATGGCAGAATTCTTTCTAAATGTTGACAGTGATGTTGAAGGAGCATGTATTAATGATGGTCATGAACCCGAAGATATGGAAGTGATCAACAATGAGGAGTTCGAATCACTGGATGAAGGATCAGACCAAGACAGAGAAAGAAGAGCTCTCATAAAAAATTTGGGAAAAGAAAAAAGGTGCAGCCTTGGGTCAGTACATATACAGTCATTCTCAGTGGGGCAAAAGTTTAAAAGTAAAAAAGAACTAAAGGAGTTAATTGATGTGCACGCACTAGAAACAAGAAGGAATCTATTCTTTAAAAAAAATGACAGTCAAAGGCTTAGGGCACAGTGCAGAGGAGTTGTACCTGTCATCAATAAAGGTCAAGTGGGGACTCAACCTTCCACTTCAAAAAGCAAGGGCAAAGAAGTAAAGACACAAAAAGAAACATGTGGTTGGTATATACATGCATCTAGGTCAAACCCCGAATCTGACTGGTTTATAAGGACCTTAAACCAAACTCATACATGCTTACAAACAAGAAAACTCAGAGCTTGTACTGCTTCTTTAATCTACAAGAAAATCATAGATCAAGTTCAGGCAGATCCGAAGATTCCTTTGAGAGCCATACAAGATCACTTTCAAAAGACCTACCAGGTGGGTATTTCGATGGATAAGGTGTTTAGGGCAAAAGATATGGCAAGAAAGCATGTAACTGGGGACTACACAAAACAGTTTGAGTTGTTGAGGGACTATGCTCTTGAACTTCAAGCTACAAACCCAGACACAACGGTCAAAATAGATGTGTGTCCTAATGGCAACCTTGCATCCCCAACAAGGCAGTTTAGAAGGATTTATGTATGCTTGGGTCCACTGAAAAAAGGTTTCAAA
The DNA here is from genome assembly GCF_002870075.4 of Lactuca sativa. Lineage (NCBI taxonomy): Eukaryota > Viridiplantae > Streptophyta > Magnoliopsida > Asterales > Asteraceae > Lactuca > Lactuca sativa. Next base: position 297,657,311 of record NC_056630.2, on the reverse strand, counting down.
GCATATCTTAGAGACTTAGTAGGTTTGGATGGTGCCTTCATGAAAGGCCCATTCCCTGGTCAGGTTCTTACAGCAGTTGGTCTAGATTCCAACAATGGAATTTATCCCTTGGCCTATGCAATTGTTGAGTCTAAAAACACAGCTAGCTGGAAGTGGTTTTTAGAAAACCTTGGGGATGACTTGGAGCTTGGGAGCAACTCAAACTATACTTTCATAAGTGACAGGCAAAAGGTAAATTACAATTCATCAATTGATCATTTAGATTGTGTTTTTTTTACCAAGAAATTAATTCTAATTATTGTATGTTGAGTCATGTAGGGATTACAAATTGCAGTTGATCAATTGTTTCCCAATGCTGAGCATAGGTACTGTATTAGACATATTCATGACAATATGAGAAAGAAGTGGGGGCAAACTGAGTACAGGGACCATTTATGGAGGTGTGCATCAGCAACCACCATTCCTGAGTTTGAACATTTAATGAAAGAGTTTAGTGAGTATGATAAGGAGGCATGTCAATGGTTAAAGAAAATTCCTCCTGTACAATGGGCAAGGAGTCATTTCTCAGGTAATTGTATATGTTTGCATATGGTAATGATTATGTGTTTCAGTTATTTATCAGCATTAATTGTATGTTATTTTAATGTGCAGGAAGAGTTGTTTCTGATGTGTTGATGTCAAACATGTGTGAAGTGTTTAATGGGAAGATAGAGAAAGGCAGGGACAAACCTGTAATTTCATGTTTAGAGTTCATTAGGGAGTATCTAATGAAGAGGATATGCAATGTCGTGAAGGCAATGAAGAAGGCTAAAGGTCCACTAACACCTACAGCAACAGACATCCTAGATGCAAGGAAAAAAGGTGCTTCACAATATATTGCTAGGTGGAATGGGGCAAACAAGTATCAAGTCACTGGAGCATTGCAAGATCAACATGTGGTGGATGTTAGGAACCAAACTTGTACTTGCAGAAAGTGGGAATTAATGGGAGTACCTTGCAGGCATGCAATTGCAACTCTGAATGAAATGAGCAAAGACCCTGAGGCTGAGCTTGACATTTACAAGTGGGTACACAAGGTGTATTGGCTAGAGACATGGCAAAAAGCTTATTCATTTAAGGTGGAACCAATTAAAGGGAGACCCATGTGGCCTAAAAGTAATTGTCCAACAAAGCTAATCCCTCCTCCACATCGCACTCAGGTGGGAAGGCCTAAGAAAAAAAGAAGACAAAGTGAGGGTGAAAGGTTAAGCAAAAGGCAGAAGGCAAGTCAAGGTGATGGAGTTAATGAGATGCAAGGAGAACATTCCCAAGGGCCAAAAAATGATGGAGTGCAGAAGCTATCAAGGAAACATATCAGTGTTACTTATAGCAAATGCAAGAATAAGGGACACAACTCTAGGACCTGTAAAGGGCAAGGAGGGAATCAATATAAGAAGTGATTATGGTTGTTTGTTGTGGTGCAATGACTATTTAGTCTCTTGTTGTTAAAAACTGTTTGTTTTTGAAAACTTTAGTTATGGTTTGATGATGTGGTTATGTATGGTGCACAGACACTTGTATGTTTAACTTGGTAATGGTTTTTGGTTGCACTCATGTGGTTAATGGAATGTTCATTTTGGTCAATTTATGACATATATTTTGGTAATGTACCTTTGTTACATTTTGGTTCTATTTATGTGCTTATATTTGACAATTGATACACATTTTGAACACATTTTCACACTTGAATATCATTTATATCATTAACAACATTGGAATTCATTACAAACATGATGAAGTCAAATTACAACAAAATTATACCATTTTTACCCTGCATCACTTGATCAACAAAAATCCCCACATTTTTCTAACCCTATCCCTTACATAGACCAAATACTAAAGATAACAATCACAAACATAAACCAACTTGCACGTAAATACATCTTCAGCTTGAAACCTTCATCCTTCAATGCATCACACCTTGCCTCCAACATGTTGTTCCTGCTCAAAAGTCCATTGCACTGTTCCTGTAACATGTTGATACTTCTTACGAACCCATTACATCTTTCCTCCAACGGATTTATGTTTCTTAGAAGACCAGGTATGATGGTTTTACTCCTAGCACACATAGGTGGGTCAACCCACCCGATAAACCCACAAACAAAATCCTTAGTAGGGCAAGCATAAAACCTCCTGCCGGGATTCAGTGGTGTCCAAGACGTTTTCACCAAATCAAGCTTTCCACAAAAACAAACCACCATTGTTCGATTACAAGTCAGGATAGGAGAAATGGAAGAAAATAGTCGTTGGGGAAGAACAATTAAGAACGTTGGGGAAGAAGATTTGTTGGGGAAGAAGCAGGGAAAAGAAAACGATATATAAAGGATGTTTTATTTTTCCATATGCAAAAATGTTCCCTATAAGTAAAAGGACAAAAATACCCTCACGTGCAAGGCACGTGAGGGGGTTAACGGATTCTTTTTAACGGGTGTTAAGTATAGGGACCATTCTCACAAACAAACCAGTCCAAAAGGACCACAAAACCAAAAAACTCGTGGTTTGGACCAAAACCCCAAAAAATTGCATACCACAGGGACCATTTTTGCAATTAAGTCTAATAATAATGATAATTTGAAATAATAATTGGATGAGCAGACTGCAAAATCAATATTACATAAGTATTACATTATGATTTGATGTACAAAATGCTTGTCATTTTCCATTTTGATGACTTACATGCAAGACATATAGATGCTTCTAGCTCATAACATATTCCATGGTAGCCAAACTCGATGGAATTAGATTATCAAGGAATAATTTAAGGTATAATACATTCATTCCAACTTGATTATCCGGATAAAAGTCATCAAAAATAATGCAGTAAAAAATAGAAATGAAGATGACGACACACCTAATGGTACCGATAGTAGAGGCGGTTTTGATTTCCAAAAAACTTCACTAGTTTGAGGCATTTGCATAAAGTTTCGTTATTCCTGAATAAACATCAAATACTTATGATTTTTTTTTTAAAAAATCACTTTTTTTAATCCTCCATATTTTTCATGTGTACATTCCTCCCCAACTTTAAGTCTTGCATCGTCCTCATTGCATCAAAAGATAAATTCCTAAAATAAAAAGAGAGAAAAAAAACTACAAGCACACAAATCAAATCAAATATAACCTAAACTAAATTAACTACCCCCCCCCCAAATTTCTTCAGGTGTACGATTGCACTTGGCACGTGCAACAAGCCTTTTAAACCCCTAGGTTACCCCTAGTGGACGAGTAAAGTCTCATGAATATTTGCAGTGAACATACCCACAAAGTTCCAAAATTGTCGAGTTTAATGTCAATAGCGGGACGGGTTACCTCGACTGACGTCTATGGAGGATCATATTGTGACAACCCGAGATTCTTTCCACAATTGTATCTCGTTCCGTTAATAAATTCATCATTTCCAAATTATTTCCGTTTAATGTTATTAAATTAAGTCATAAAAATTTGGGTCGTTTATTATGACTTAATGGGTGTTCAACCATGATAATACCTCAATAAAATATTCTAAATTAACAATTAGAAAAATTTTAGTTTCGACCATATCGAGTTACGACAACTTTATCGGTTGCGACCAAAAGCATCGTATAACGTCAGTATCAGGTAGAATTCCACCGAGACTCAAACCCAACCCCTATATAAAGGTTGAGTGGACAACGTTTGAAGACTTTTGCCCATATCACAACTTTCTCTCACTACTCTCTCTCTAGAACTCGAAATTGTTCCACAAATCTTCCTTTCAAGCTTCATTTTGGTAAGGAATCTATCCTAGCATGTTTCTAAGCTTGTTTATCTTCCAAATTTGTGTTTAAATCATGCAAAATCACCATGAACATGTGTTTACGGTTTGGGGACCCTCCCAAAACCGTGAACTCCTCTAAAGAGGGTTTTGAAACCCCAAAACCCCTCCAAAACTCTTCTAGTGCTTAGATATGACTTAGAAACTTGCATGCATGAGCTTAGGACACCAAAATTGCACCAAATGCAGCATGGAAATGATTTTATGGTCCAAGAACATGCTGGGACTGTAAACCGTCATTCATAGACCTTAAACGCCTTTTAGGGTGTTAGTTTGCCCCTAAACATCGCCAATGAACTTCCATGAGTGCATAAAACCTTAAAATTCTTCTAGAAATGCACCAAATATTTCACAAATGGAACAAACTTGAGTTTATGGTCCAAGAACATTCTTAGACCGTAAACTTATCTCCTTAGACCATAAAATCTTCAAATGGGTGTTAAAGTGCCTTTAACACCTTATATAGCTTGGAATTGAACCTAGAACCTTGTATGCTTAACCTTCACCCACTAAAACCCATGAATCTTGGACAAACATGAGTTTACGGTTGTAAACTCATGTGTTTAAGGTAGTAAACTCCCAAGAACATCTTCATAGACCCTAAACTACTTTTCCAAGGTCAATTCAAGTCCCAAACACTTCCTAAGCCATAGAATCAACACTAGAACCTTCCTTTGTGCATTGTAATTGACCTAAGACCACCAAAATCATTGAATCATGTCACACAAGAGTTTACGGCCGTAAACTCACAGTTTACTGCCATAAACTCCTCAAATGGTCCTTGTGTTGTTCAATTCTCATTCAATAGCCTTGAAACCAAGTCTAACATCAACCCACAAGTGTTATAAGGCCATTTAGCAACAAAGAACACCCCACCACGATTTTACGGCCGTAAACTCATGGGGAATGGGTCATTTGGACCGTAAACTCCCAAACGAGTTTACTCTTAGGGAGTAAACTCCATATCCAAACCATACTCGTCCATACATGCTACCTGGGTCACTCCAAACACTTGGATTGAAGTGTTTTCATGTCTAGAAGTGTTTACTCTTATCTAATTATTGGTTTGAAGTCTAATTAGATACATTTGTGTATCATTCCATATTACATAAGAACCTCGCGCGTTATCAAGCCCCGAACTGACACTTAGCATCCAAATCGACTCGTTTTCTCGACTGGTGAGTTCATACCCTAACCTTTTTTAGTGTTTTCAATTGTTGTCAGGGGGAGAATACAAGCAAAAGTACAAGAATATCTTATACTTAAAGTATTTATTACATTTAAATTGTTTGATATTCACATGCTTTTAACAATGGAAAACAGTATTAACTAAACATTAAACCTGTACAGTCAGTTTCAAACTATTTGTGAAACTATTTATAAATTGTTATGTTTTATATTTCACAAATGAATAGTTTCATATCATTATTGTTAAAAGCAACATATTGGTACATCTGAATTGCCCTCGGTAACACTCCACAGAGACATGCAAGTGGAGGATTCATTGTTTGTAATACATTTTTTGTATTATTACTAGTAAATTTGTTATTCCTATAAATTGGAGAAACGTCCTCGGAAACACTCCACAGAGATACACGAGTGGAGGGCCACCTCCGTAACCAGAATCTCTTAGATAGGGACCGTGAATTGAGTGTATAGATCTATACAGGGCTGACTACCCCACACCTGGCTGCTAGCTACAGCCGAACCGAAAGGTTCAAGGGTGAAGAAAGTCCTAAAGTGATGTGGACTACATATTGCCATATTTAGTCTATAGTATGGTTATGGAACTCACAATTTGGATAACAGAGATTTACTTGTTAGTAATAATGGGTTATTAATTTGTTTACTTTATACTTATTAGTTTTATGTGCATGTGAAAACTAATACACTTCACAAGGATAACCAGGTTTTCAGTATACATCTTTTACATTACATTTCAGATCGGTAACCAACTTTTAGGAAAATATGGGATTTTCCTGGGATAACAATTATTCATAACCAGATTTGTGTAACAAAATAGATAACCAAACTTTACATATAAGAAAATATGGGATTTTCTTGGATTCGTAACTTTTTCAGTAATCGAAAGGAAACTTGTTCATTTTTCACAAAACAAAACCCCTTATGAACTCACCAGCTTTATGCTAATTTCAAACTGCTCGTATTCTCAGGTCCACTTTAGATAGGTACCCAGCGATCCTTTTTGGCGAAGACAGAGTGCGTAGAAGATGCGTCTTTACTTTTGTTTATATATACATATGTATAACAACTGTAATACTTGGTTTTCAAACAAATGTAAATTCTAATATGTAATGTAATGTTTGTTTACTTCGCTTACTATGTACATTGGTTATGATACATACATGAAGTCACTTCCGCCCCGGAACGTTTCCACCCTGGGTTTCGAGGTGTGACAGCTTGGTATCAGAACCCTTGTTTATATTGTACTAAGTATACCAAACCTTACATGGTATAAAATTATAAACACTAAGGGGCCTAAGTGGTCTGAACTAAAAGTATACTTTAAAATATAAGTATCTTCAAAAAGTATATAAGTATACCTAACCGTCGAGATCCGTAACTACATGTAGAACAAAACATAAGTAAATGGGTGTTGTATGTTGCGGTTAAACCTGGGCAGATATGTAGTCGTGTCTAGGATCAATATAGCCTGGCCAACTATATTCATTCGAGACATGGCCAACATGTGCTTGGGAGTGACTGTAGTATGCGGCATGCCTAAAACTTACCCAATACCCAAACAATGAACCGTCGTCGTAGCGAATCATGAAATACTATGGGAGTATTTCTAGAGCCAGCTTCGTTATAGAAATCCTCATTCCAACATTGCTCCTTGATCATTCTTTTAGCGATAATTTATATGCTTTAATAATTCATTCCTGCTTTATCGCCTAATAGAATTCAATATCTGTCATATCTCTTGATTCGATTCAGAGGACTTACCATCCTCTCTTTCCTGATCTTTATAGATCAAGATGCCTCCAAGAAAGAGACCCAGATCAAAGAACAACAATCCTCCTCCGCCACCACCTCCTCCTCAAATTGATCCTGTAATGTTCCAGGTAGCTATTACTGCCGCAGTAGCAGCCGCCATGTATCAAATGAACCCCGGTGGTTCAGGAGGTGCCCCCAGCCTCAAAACTAGGAAGGTAGTCAGGGACACCGAAAGGAATGTTCCTATAAAGATTTCATGAACGCGAAACCCACGTCCTTTGATGGCACTGGAGGTGTCATTTCCCTCACCCGATGGTTCGAGAAAATCGAATCTATCTTTGAAATTTGTGCTTGTTCGGAGTCTGATAAAGTAAAGTTTGTCGCCTGCACCTTTATCGATAAAACGCTGACTTGGTGGAACGGCCGAGTCAAATCCTTGTCCCTACCTATAGCCAATGCTCTGAGATGGGATGCCATGAAAGAACTTCTTCTAGCTGAGTACTGCCCTCGGGGCGAAATTCAGAAGTTGGAGCATGAGCTCTGGAACTTGAAGATGAAGCGTTCCGATATTGCCGCATACACTTTGAGATTTGAGGACTTGGCGCTACTCTGTCCAGGAATGGTAACCCAAAGAGTAAGAAGATCGAGAGATTCATCTGGGGGTTGACCCAACCAACCAAGGTAAATGTCTTATCCACAAGGCCGGATACATATGACAGCGCCAAAAGTTTAGCCAAGACCTTGATTGACCATAGTGATGATGTTGAGGAAACAACCACCACTGCTGAACCGACCAAGAGGTGTGGTGAGAAAAGAAAGTTTTGGCAGAAGAAGAAAGGCCAACCTTCTCAAGGATCCCTAAAGAAACAGCAGACTGTAGCAGTCCATGCTGTTACTATCCATGCTGCTGCTGCTTCTGCCGTGGGATCCACAGCTCAAACACCTGCTCATAGGTATGCTGGTAACCTTACCTAGTGTGAAAAGTGCAAATACCACCATAACCCCGACCCCTGCCATGAGCTATCATGCACCAACTGTGGTAAAAAGGGGCATACGGTCCGATTATGCAAAGCACCAGCCCAATCAGCCAATCACTCTTCCGGAGCAGGTGTTGGTCAGGCCTGCTACATTTGTGGGGAAGTCGGGCATTTCAAGAGAAACTGCCCCAAGAAGACTACATCTGATAACATCGGGAGAGTCCTAACCATGGGATGAGAAGAGGCAGTCGCCGATCCCACCGTTGTTTTAGGTACGTTCCTTCTCGACAACTCTTATGCTACTATCCTTTTCGATTCTGGTGCTGAAAGAAGCTTTATTAGTCATACGTTCAAACATAATCTAAAACCTAATCCCCAACCATTAACCGAAACTTTTACCGTCAAGATGGTTAATGGTGAGAAAGAAAACGCTAGCGATATCTTCATAGGCTGTATCCCTACCTTGAACGACCACTCTTTTCCCATTGATCTTATGCCAGTTTCCATAAAGAGCTTTGATGTCATCATTAGCATGGATTGGTTGAGTCCCAATCATGTTGATATCCTTTGTTATGAAAAAGTGATCCGTCTCAACCTCCCCTCTGGTCAGACTCTCATGATCTATGGAGATAAGCTTAGCTCCAATCTTCGTATCATTTCCTGCATCAAAGCTCAAAAGCTTCTGCGGAAGGAGTGCCACGCATTCCTAGCTCATGTAATCAATGAGAAACAGGAAGTTAAAGACCTCGCGAGCATCCCCGAAGTCTGCAACTTTCCTGATGTCTTTCCCGAAGAGCTCCCGGGAATTTCTCCTGAACGTCAAGTTGAGTTTCGCATCGACCAAATCCCTGGAGCTACCCCCATATCCAAGTCTCCATATCGCTTAGCTCCAGCAGAAATGCAGGAATTGTCCAGTCAACTCAACGAGTTGCTCAGCAAAGGGTTCATCAGACCGAGTTCCTCACCCTGGGGAGCTCCGGTATTGTTCGTAAAGAAGTAAGATGGATCCTTCCGAATGTGCATCGACTATCGTGAGCAAAACAAGTTGACAGTCAAAAACGGATATCCCCTTTCGTGAATAGATGACCTCTTCGATCAACTTCAGGGAGCTAGCTACTTCTCAAAGATAGACCTTAGGTCAGGGTACCATCAGCTACGAGTTCATGAGAGTGATGTTTCTAAAACAGCTTTCAGGACTCGGTATGGACACTACGAGTTCGTAGTGATGCCCTTCGGTCTAACAAATGCACCAGCTGTGTTCATGGACCTGATCAACCGGGTGTGTCATCCCTTCTTAGGCAAATTCGTCATCGTGTTCATTGACGACATCCTTGTATACTCCAGAAGTGCAAAAGATCACAAGCAACACTTGAGGTCAGTGTTGGAAACCCTTAGATCCGAAAAGCTGTACGCAAAATTCTCCAAGTGTGAAATCTAGATTCGGAAGGTAACTTTCCTAGGTCACGTGGTTAGCGAAGAAGGTATACACATGGACCCTTCCAAGATCAAAGCAATAGAGAATTGGTCAGCACCGAAGACACACACAGAAATTCATCAATTCTTGGGTCTCGCCGGCTATTATCGAAAATTCATCCAAAAATTTTCTAGAATCGCCAATCCTCTATCCACTCTAACACAGAAAGGTGTACCCTTTTGTTGGAGTGAAAAGCAAGAATCTGCGTTCAAAACGTTAAAGCGAGCCTTGTGCAGCGCGCCTGTTCTGTCCCTGCCCGAAGGGACGGAGGACTTCGTTGTTTATTGTGATGCATCTAATCAGGGCTTAGGTTGTGCGCTTATGCAAAGGGGAAAAGTAATTACATATGCCTCGAGACAGCTGAAGGCACATGAGGGAAATTATACCACTCATGACTTGGAACTAGGAGCTGTAGTCTTTGCACTAAATATTTGGAGACATTATCTCTACGGAACCAAGTGTATGATTTTCACTGACCATAAGAGCCTGCAGCACATCTTCAATCAGAAGGACTTAAACATGAGGCAACGACGATGGGTAGAGCTGCTTAGCGATTATGAGTGCGAGATTCGCTATCATCCCGGCAAGGCCAATGTGGTAGCAGATGCCCTTAGCCGAAAGGAAAGTTCGAGCCGTAAAGTAAGGACACTAACGATGGCTATCCATTCCCATTTATCTATGCAAATCCGAGACGCCCAGTTAGAAGCCCTAAAACCAGAAAATGTGTCAAACGAAGCCTTGAGGGGAATGGATAAGAAACTTGAGATCAGAGGTGATAGAGTCTACAGTTTCTTGGACTGTATTTGGACCCCAAAGTTTGGAGGATTTAGGGAAGTTGTCATGGAGGAAGCACACAAGACCAGATACTCTATTCACCCGGGCTCGGAGAAGATGTACCTGGATCTCAAGAGACAATATTGGTGGCCAAACATGAAATCCGAGATCGCTACTTTTGTGGGCAAGTGCTTGACTTGCGGCAAGGTAAAAGTTGAGTACCAGAAATCCTCGGGTCTACTCCAACATCCCGGAATACCTAAATGGAAATGGGAGATGATTACCATGGATTTCATCACCAAGTTACCTAAATGTCCGAGTGGGTACGATATCATTTGGGTAATTATCGATCGTCTGACAAAACCTGCTCACTTCATTCCGATCAAAGAATCATTCAAGATGGAAAGACTCGCGCGGATCTACATGTAGGAGGTAGTCCGACTGCATGGTGTACCTGCGTCCATTATCTCCGACCGAGATAGCAGGTTTACCTCAAGGTTTTGGCAGTCCCTTCAGAAAGCTCTTGGAACTAAGCTAGACATGAGCACGACTTATCATCCTCAGACCGAAGGACAGAGTGAGAGAACTATCCAAACCCTGGTAGACATGCTTAGAGCATGCGTCATTGATTTCGGAAAGTCGTGGGACACACATCTGCCTTTGATAGAGTTCTCATATAACAACAGTTAAGATGCCAGTATCAAAGCTGCTCCATTCGAGGCCCTCTACGGTCGCAAGTACAAATCCCCTCTGTGCTGGGCCGAGGTAGGGGACACGCAGCTAGTCAAGAGTCAAATCCCCGACGGTGCTCTCACTGGTCCTGAAATTATCCGCGAAACCACAGAGAAGATTATCCAAATCCGGGAACGATTGAAAGCTTCACGAGATCCCCAGAAGAGTTACGCCGATATACGACGAAAACCTCTGGAGTTCCAAGTTGGAGATCGTGTCTTGTTGAAGCTCTCACCCTTGAAAGGCACGGTACGCTTTGGAAAGCATGGGAAAATTAACCCAAGGTACATTGGACCCTTCGATATCCTCACCAGGATCAGTCCTGTAGCCTATAAACTCCAACTACCTCAAGAGCTTAGTAACATCCACCCCGTCTTTCACGTCTCTAACCTTAAGAAGTGCCTATCTGATGAAACCCTCGTGATTCCTTTGGACGAAATCGAGATCAATGAAAACTTGAACTTCGTGGAGGAACCAGTCGAAATCATGGATCGAGAGATCAAACGTACGAAGCAAAGCCGCATCCCGATAGTGAAGGTTCGCTAGAATTCCAAGCGGGGACCGGAATTCACTTGGGAGCGTGAAGACTCGATGAAACAGAAGTATCCACGTCTATTTCCAGATACATGATTTGTATCTTAATCTTGAATTTTGGGACGAGATTCCCTCTAACGGGGGGATAATGTGACAACCCGAGATTCTTTCCACTATTGTAACTCGTTCCGTTAATAAATTCGTCATTTTCAAATTATTTTTGTTTAACGTTATTAAATTAAGTCATAAAAATTTGGGACGTTTATTATGACTTAATGGGTGTTCAAACATGATAATAACACAAGAAAATATGCTAAATTAACAATTAGAAAAATTTTAGTTTAGACAATATTGAGTTACGACAACTTTATCGGGTGCGACCAAAAGCATCGTATAACGTCAGTATCGGGTAGAATTCCACCGAGTCTCAAACCTAACCCCTATATAAAGGTTGAGTGGACAAATTTTGATGACTTTTTCCCATATCACAACTTTGTCTCACTTCTCAAAATTGGTCCAAAAATCCTCATTTCAAGCTTCATTTTGGTAAGGAATATATCCTAGCATGTTTCTAAGCTTGTTTATCTTTAAAATTTGTTTTTAAATCACTCAAAAACACCATGCACATGTGTTCTACGGTTTGGGGACCCTCCCAAAACCGTGAACTCCTCTAAAGAGGGTTTTGAAGCCCTAAAACCCCTCCAAACCTCTTATAGTGCTTTGATATGGCTTACAAAACTTGCATGCATGAGCTTAGGACCCCAAAATCGCACCAAATGAGGCATGGACATGAGTTTACGGTCCAATAACATGCTTGGACCGTAAACCCTCATTCATAGGCCTTAAACACCTTTTAGGGTGTTAGTTTGCCCCTAAACACCTCCAATGAACTTCCATGAGTGCATAAAACCTTAAAATCCTTCTAGAAATGCACCAAATCATACACAAATGGGACAAACGTGATTATACGGTCCAATAACATTCTTAGACCGTAAGCTCATCTCCTTAGACCATAAACTCTTCAAATGGGTGTTAAAGTGCCTTTAACACCTTGTATGTCTTGGAATTGAACCTAGAACCTTGTATGCTTAACCTTCAACCACTAAAACCCATGAATCTTGGACAAACATGAGTTTACGGTTGTAAACTCATGTGTTTAAGGTAGTAAACTCCCAAGAACATCTTCATAGACCGTAAAATACTTTTCCAAGGTCAATTCAAGTCCCAAACACTTCCTAAGCCATAGAATCAACACTAGAACCTTCCTTTGTGCATTGTAATTAACCTAAGACCACCAAAACACATTGAATCATGTCACACAATAGTTTACGGCCGTAAACTCATAGTTTACTGCCACAAACTCCTCAAATGGTCCTTAGGTTGTTCAATTCTCATTCAAAAGCCTTGAAACCAAGTCTAGCATCAACCCACAAGTGTTATAAGGCCATTTAGCAACCAAGAACACCCCACCATGAGTTTAAGGCCATAAACTCATGGGGAATGGGTAATTTGGACCATAAACTCCCAAACGAGATTACTCTTGGGGAGTAAACTCCATATCCAAACCATACTCGTCCATAGATGCTACCTGGGTCACTCCAAACACTTGGATTGAAGTGTTTTCACGTCTAGAAGTGTTTACTCGTATCTAATTAGTGGTTTGAAGTCTAATTAGATACATTTGTGTATCATTCCATATTACATAGGAACCTCGCGCGTTATCAATCCCCGAACTGACACTTAGCATCCAAATCGACTCGTTTTCTCGACTGGTGAGTTCATACCCCTACCCTTTTTCAGTGTTTTCAATTGTTTTCAGGGGGAGAATACAAGAAAAAGTACAAGAATATCTTATACTTAAAGTAGTTATTACATTTAAGTTGTTTGATATTCACATGATTTTAATAATGGAAAACAGTATTAACTAAACATTAAACCTGTACAGTCAGTTTTCAAACTATTTGTGAAACTCTCTATAAATTGTTATGTGTTATATTTGACAAATGAATAGTTTCGTATCATTACTGTTAAAAGCAACATATTGGTACAAATGAATAGTTTCATATCATTATTCATTGTTTGTAATAGATACGCGAGGGGAGGACCGCCTCCGTAACCAGAATCTCTTAGATAGGGAGCGTGACTTGAGTGTATAGATCTATACGGGGCTGAGTACCCCACACGTGGCTGCTAGCTACAACCGAACCGAAAGGTTCAAGGGTGACGAAAGTCATAAAGTGATGTGGACTACATATTGCCATATTTAGTCTATAGTATGGTTATGGAAGTCGCAATTTGGATAACAGAGATTTACTTGTTAGTAATAATGGGTTAGTAATTTTTTTACTTTATATTTATTAGTTTTATGTGCATGTTAAAACTAATACACTTCACAGGGATAACCAGGTTTTCAGTATACATCTTTTACATTACATTTCAGATCGGTAACCAACTTTTAGGAAAATATGGGATTTTCACGGGATAACAATTATTCATAACTAGATTTGTGTAACAAGACAACCAAACTTTACATATAAGAAAATATGGGATTTTCTTGGATTCGTAACTTTTTCAGAAATCGAAAGGAAACTTGTTCATTTTTCACAAAACAAAACCACTTATGAACTCACCAGTTTTATGCTGATTTTCAAACTGCTTGTATTCTCAGGTCCACTTTAGACAGGTACCCAGCGATCCTTTTTGGTGAAGACGGAGTGCGTAGAAGATGCGTCTTTACTTTTGTTTATATATACATATGTATAACAACTGTAATACTTAGTTTTCAAACAAATGTAAATTCTAATATGTAATGTAATGTTTGTTTACTTCGCTTACTATGCACATTGGTTATGATACATACATGAAGTCACTTCCGCTCCGGAACGTTTTCGCCCTGGGTTTTGGGGTGTGACACAGAAAAAACAATAAAAGAGTGAACATTCTGAACTAAAAATAAAACAAAACTAAAAACTAAAAATTAAAATAAAAAAGTAATGACTACTTCAACAAAATAGTTTAAGCGCACATTCTCCTCGACAACGATGCCAAATTTTGATTTTTTTCGTATCAATCAAAAATAAACCAACTAACCTACGTAGATAGGGTAAGTCGGGCCGAATCCATAAGGAGTTCGTAGTCAAACTATGTGTCAAAATAGTTAATGGAAAATAGATTACTTGTACTTGTGACGAAAAGTTTTAAACAAAGATTAACCAAAAATACTTGAAACTTTATTAATTAAAACAAAACTTTAAATGAGACAACTAAGGTAGTCCCGGTTTGGTTGTCGGAAAAATCAAATTCACACACTTTCATCCCTAAAATCCTAGTTCAGTTACCTGGATGTAATTGGGGTTTATGATATTGCAACACTTAACTTTGGGTGCACAATATGTTCATTCAACTAGTTGTCTTACTCCCTACATCTATTTGGATTAAGAATAACTAGTGAATTCGCAATAAAGTGTCTTGTAAATACCTATTACAATATTAAGATCTAATATCACAAGTTTCAATAACACATGTGGATTTAACAAATTGTCTATGTTCCTAAACTACTTGAACTTGGAACAATCAGTGAATTGACAATGCACTATTTTAATTAGGAAATCAAACAAATACATACTACCCAATTTCAATCATTATTACCAAAAGATTATCATATAAAACATAAAAGAACAATCGAAATTAACTAGAACCAAGTAATAATCAAGTGTGTTCATCCAAAACTACTAAACATCCCCGGAAGTAACCCTAATGGTTAAGCTTTCCATACAATACACAAAACCAAAAATTTGAAGAAAACCAATAGTAATTATACTAAAATTTATAAAACAAATTGAAATTATAAAACTAATGAAGCCTAATAATCAACCAAGTATGAAACGATGAAAGCATGAGGAAGAAATAACCAAATGTGGAACTTGTTGAAGATCCATCAGTTGAACGACTTCAATTGTTTAATGATGATGAACTTGATGATCTTGTAGTCTCAGATTCAAAAATTGATGATCAAAAATGATTTTAGAGAATGTTTGAATGTGTTTGGTGCGACATCCCCCTTTTTACGGCTAGAAAAGACCCATTTTGTCTATGCTTTATATAAATCAGAGTACCCCTTTTAATAAAAAAATGTTGCGGAATTTGTTCCCAGTAAAATATGATAAATTCGTTATAAAAACATTTCCTAAGAAAAGTATTTGTATTCATTTTAAAACATTTGGGATGTCATCGTCAGTACAGAAACATAAGCATAAACAGAACTTACATTCATTATCACTAGTGATTTATATCTCCTTAATCTCACGGTGTAATGTGACTTCATATCAACACCTATGATACAAATAAACCGAGTGGGTCAAGTTGGGAAACCTGGTGAGTACATAGGGTTTTCAACCCACAATAATATAATTATTATGTTTAATCATCAAACAATTAACCCAATAACCAATCCCCACTATCTTATTTACTATTAAGGATGTACCCTAAGAATCAACTATTTCTTGTTCATTCATTCCTAAGGATCATCCTAAGGAATAGGCACGAAATCCATTGTTGCCAGGGTTTACTCAACGGGCACTAAATCCATAGTTGTCAGGGTTTGCTCAACAGACACTAAAACCATAGTTGCCTGGGTTTACTTAGCAAGCACTATATCCATAGCTTCCAGAGCTATTTTGTTTATCACCAGTATCGTTTCCGAGAATCCACTCGCAATACATGTTAATGGGTTTTTAGAGTACACCGGTGAACACATCATTCACAACACCTATAGGTTGCAAACCTGCTAGTGCTCCACAGGACTGTCTAGAATGGTCCGTGGTTGTCATCTATACTCTGCTAGCTGACGGGGCCAACATTTGGGTACAAGGCTTCTCACATCGTCCACCTCTCAACCTATCAGACCCCAAAACCATGAACGGCGGAAACGTTCTGGGGCGGAGGACATCATGTACAGTATCTCAACAATGAAAAGTAGTAAACAAGCAACAACATCATCCATTTTATTAATAATATAATTTTAATACAAGTGCGTTCTGTCAATATAAAATAAACACTAAAGTATAAATCAAAATGAAAGATGAGTCTTGAACGAGCACCATCTCCTCTGAACCTTGCATCGGTACCTGTGTATGGTTAACCTGAGGATACAAGTTATTTTGAAAGAGAGTATCACCTTTAAGGCTGGGGAGATAATAAGTATTTTAGTGTCTTAATTTGTATGTACGTATTTTTGTATCTATATGAACTGTAGGTGTTGAAAATGTATATGAACTGTAAGTATGAAAATGTTTTGAATGATCCTAGGAAGCCCTATGTTTCCTACTAATCATATCCTTCTACCAAGGCATCTAGTGTTTGTGTGTGGGTCTCTTGTAAGAGTGTGTACTTTCCCAAATCTGACTATCACTAACCAAAAATATAGTTTCTACATTACCGTGCATCGTGTGAATATTCACGAAGTGAATGTAATGGAAAAATGAAACAGTACTATGGTGTAGTATCTAACTACAACCGTACTAACTACCTTAAATCTAATGTAATTTAAAGTAACATGTGATCGACCTGTATCCTGCTACTGACTATAGTAAAACGACGATGTAAGACGTCGTAAGAAATGACATTTGGCACCCGTAGACTTGCAAATCCCACTGTAGCGAGCAGCAAGGTGTAGGATAGTCAAAACAGTATAGATCTATACGCAAAGTCATACTCTCCCTAATTAAGGAGATTCTGGACACAAAAATGGTCATGGCAGGTAGTGCCATGACCCGTTTAATGGCTCACCTGACTAGATGTAATGTATATGTAATGTATGTGCTAGCTGTATTGTGTGTTCTTCCTGTGTCTAGCCTGTATGTTTAATTCTCATCAATAAGTATTATATTTGTTTCTCATCACTAAGTATTATGTTTATTTCTCATCACTATGGTTTATGTTTCTTTCTCATCACTAAGTATTATGTTTGTTTCTCATCACTAAGTATTATGTTTGTTTCTCATCACTATGTATTATGTTTGTTTCTCATCACTATGTTTTATGTTTGTTTCTAATCACTAAGTATTATGTTTGTTTCTCATCACTAAGTATTATGACTCATGTATGAACTGACTCTTTGTGTGATTTATTATTCTAGTATTAGTATTAGTATCATCCTAAACTACCCATATGGTAGCTTACTAGTAATATAATGGTACGTATGAACATGGAAGTATACCCTTGTTACCCAAGGGTATTGAATGAACTAGAAGGACCTTTATGGCTATATACCTATATATGATATATAACTAATATTTAAACAACCTTCAGACGGATACCCGATGTCCCACCAGACCACATCTCAAGCGCGAAAAGGAAATAGGGTGAATAGCCTTCCTAAGTCTTTTAAACATTTCTTATATAACTATACATATATAGGCATGCAAGTGATAATATAAAAGCATAAAATAAGTTTTGTAAAACCTTTGAACATAATTATTACCTTATAAAAGATTGACTTGATGTCAATCTATAAAACGGGTTGAAAGCATGTGTTTGATAAAACAATTTAAGTATAAATAAACATTGGGTTGTAACACAATTGTAAATGAGTTTGAAATGAAACACACAGAGTAAAATGTACAGTTTAATAAGGAGTTTTAAACATATAAAGTGTTTATGAAAAACATTTGAAGGAAACTGTTTGGTAAAACGGCTAATGTGTAGCAAATCATTTGAATGTTGCTTATTAATCACATGCGATTGATATAATAAGTAGCATGATTCTACTTGTATCCCCCCCCCATAAAATATTTAAAAACATTTAAAAGATTGATTAAGGGGTATGAACTCACCTGTTGTGAGTGGTACGAATGAACTGAAGAGGTAGGATGGCTAGGTGTCAAGTGAAGTCATGAACATACTCCATGATCCTAGTTAACGTATAATATCACATATATGTATCAAATTAGTCTATAAACAACTAATAAACAAGTTAAGACACCCTAGGACATGCTAAACACCTTTATTTAGTGTTATTAGCCTCTAGGATTGTATCTAAGTGTTTGTAGGGGAAGCTATTGTGTGTAGGGTTCAAGGAAAACTCCATAAGGGAGTTCACGGCCCTAATATCACTAACAAATGAGTTTATGGTCGTAAACTCATGAGTTTATGGCCGTAATCTCATACTTATATGACCATTTTGTGTTTGATGCTCTACAAGACCCTAAGAAGCATTTCTACTTAATGGCTTGTTCTATGGAAGTGTTTAGGGCATTATATAACTCCTTTTAGGAGTTTACAGCCCTGGGACCAAATCCCTTGGAAATTACAACCGTAATCTCCCTTGGGAGGGTGTTTTTGGTGTTTTCAAGTCCCTAATTTAACTAGGAACTAAACTAGGCTAGTCTACAAGGCTTTAGAAGAGTTTATAGCACCATTTGGCCCTATTGTTTGGAGTTCACGGCCCTGGAACTTCTTGGACCGTGAACACCTTACTCTTGGTGTTCTTATGGTGTTTGCTAGTCCTAAACACATTAGGGTACATGTCTAAACTAGTTTCATTGCTTAAGGAAGGGACTAGGCACCATTTGACCCTTATAAAAGAGTTTACTCCCCAAGGTGTTCATGGGCGGTAAACTCTCAAATCTTAGTGTTTTCCTATGATTTCTAGTGTATTAAGCATATAAGAAGCTTTAAAACAACACTAGATAGAAGTACTCACTTTCCGGAACGAAAGTCCGAAGACCCTTGAGAGAGAATTCGGATTTTCTCTAGTTGGACTCTAATATCAAAGAGTTTTGAAATAACAGTGTTGCACAAAACCCCAGTGCATCCACTCTCCCGATATCTCCTTAAGTGTAAATCCTGAATTACTCAAACTTATACCCAAAAGTCTGGAAATTCACTGTAACTGTTCTAATCTTCTACTGACTTGATATGGTTTGTACATAATGGAAATTTCGGGTTGTCACACAACCTCACCTCATGGTCTATTTCACCTCTCACCTCATCATCCGACTCATATTTCATCTACCCATGTTTTACCCAACATATTTTGTAGATATAAAATATATAGAGAGTTTAAATCATTTAAAGCATGTATAAAAATCTTTCACCCAACATAGACAAACAAGTATACAGACAATATGCCTAGCTCACTTACAGCGGGTTTTTCGCAAAATCGGGCTTCGCCGGAGCAGAGTTTCTGATCCGAAGGGCTCTTTTCTCAGGGCTTCCTTCGGGTGCTAGGGGTTTACCTAGACTTTAGGGGGGTGGCTAGAGAGAGAGTTTAGAGAGAAAGAGAGAGAAGAAAATGGAATGGTGTGAAGAATGAGGGAGCCCGACACCTCTATTTATAGGATGGAAAATAGCTCTACTCGTCGAGTCCATGCCACATGTCACCTTCTGGTGGCTTGCCTTGGGGAGAAAGCCTTGGCCCATATTCAGCCACGTCACCTGATTTCGCACAACACGTTGTTGACTTCTAAACCTTGTAACATTCGCATACGAGCTTTGTTTTCGACGTTCTTTTTATTCACGTGTAGGTAAAAAGAAGATCTACAGCTTTCATTTAGACTCCATCGGCTAATTCTCTACCGATCTTAAATTTAGTAGTAGGAAGAGATTATATTGTTAAATATCCGCGTAAAATTAATAACTTCTACATACGGACTCTGTTTTCGTATGTCTTTTTATCGTTGAGTTCCTATTAATGAGATCTTCAACTCTTATTTAGGTCGTGTAGGCCAAAAACCACTCGAACTAAAATTCGAGTTTCGAGTCGTGCACTGCTATGCCAAATCTTAGAAAATTCATAACTTTCTCATACAAAGTCAAATTTTGGCGTTCTTTTTTTGTATGTTCTCGGTTTAACGTATACTGAAACTTTTGTTTAGATCACTAAGGCTAAAAAGTGATATATCGTAAATTCACTATTTACATCTTCCTGGTGTCGTGTCGGTTTAGCCGTAAAACTTCGACGGGCCATAACTTCTTCGTTATAACTCGGATTTCGGCGTTCTCTATATGAACAGAACCCTTGACACATATTCTACAACTTGATTAATATTATTTACTCTAAAAAATATTTTGTTGAAAATTCGTTTTCGACCCCTATTAACTCTAAATTGACTAGCACGGATATGCGGGCGTTACAATTATCTCCCCCTTTGGTTGATTACGTCCCGGAATCATCAACGAAACAGGGAAGTATAATGATTCCATATGTTATCTCTTCATCTTAAGTAATAATCGTAACTTCCTTGTTTCTTCGAATAAGTATCTAACTCTTGGACTCCTTGACTGCAGGCGGTGCTCGATCTTGCACTTGCTCCCTATCTCACGTTAGACTCCAAATTATGACCTTCAAGTCACAATCTCGATCCTCACTGGATACGAACTTAAGATAAGTTCTTTTATTACTACAATGGAACGATGTGTCATATTCTAATGACCTATCATCGTATGTTGCAACGCTTAGACTCGGGTCTCTTAGAGTCTTCCGGAACAGACTATACTTTCCTTCATGTTCTAATCTCATCTTAAAAGTTAGCATTTCTAGCTACAAGTAACCGTCTTGATACCTCTACGGATCGCTTTGATAAATTCTTCCGACTTAAGTCATGTGCTGCATCGAACTTGGTTCTCGGAGCCGCATAACATAATCGTCGAAGTCAGACTCAATTTGGTATGACCCCTAGGGTTGGAAAAACAATCATATTCTTAGTCGTTACCGAAATGATGGTAATGACATATTTGAATAAAACGGAATCAATTACTAGCTTCTTGGTAACCTTGCGACTTTCCCTAATCCAAGCATGAGTCCTGTGCTTCCGGTAGTATAGGACTCTACTACCATTCATACCTACTCATACTCGTCCCAAGTATTGTCTCGCACCTTTCCAAGTTACTATCACAAAAAAATAAAAAAAAAATAACACATAAAAATGTGTCCAATCAATCTTAAAATTTTCCCTAGACTCTACTAGGATTTCTTCCATGTGTATCTTCAATAATCAATTCTGCTACAACTCGGTGGTGAAAATGTTGGATTAATGTCTAAGTCCATAACTATAATTGGTAAGACTTGACCCGACCCGGCATGGTCCATTTGGGTTGCATGGCATCATGCACTTGGATAGACTATAATGAGAGAAATAAGACACTTATGGTTATTAATATATTATAAGTTCTAGTATATTAATAATAAGAATAATAAGATTATTTAATTAGTATTGCTCAAGAATTAATCTAGGATTAATTAAGTGATCAAAAGAAGACTAATTAAATATATGGGTTGATTGTGTAAATCATCCATACTTGTATAGTGGGCTAATGCTCCATGGATAATCATGTTGGGCTAAAACCCATAGGACGGTCCATGGATGCTCCATGGTGTATTTGAACCCGTGGATCCAAGGAAATGGAAAGTCATGACAATTAGGGTTTACCCTAATTGTAACACTATATAAAGATCTTATTCTTGACAAAATCGGCCACTAGTATCATTCTAGAGAGGGCAAGCCGATTTCATGAGTTGTGGATTTCTCTCAAGTTATTCCAAGTGTACTTGGTGTTGTGTGAACCATTTGAGGTGCCACACTTGGGGCACTAGGCACTCAAGCTTCATGAAGACTATCTACATCAAGAGGTATGTATTCTATCTTGTTATATTCATTGTTTTGTATGCTGGATTAGGATAACACCTTGGATGTTCATATTTGCATATATAATAGAGAAAACATAGATCCAAGGTATTTAGGGTTGCATGTACACTTAGGAGTGTTAGAATGCTCAAAACCCAACAACATCATGCCCAGGTTGTGGAGGAGAAGAACCCCCAGGAGCACAAGAACTCCCGACTTCAAACGAAGATCTAACGTTACTTGGTCCTTTTAGGGTCGATTGAGTTGGTGTAGCAGCTATGGAGGGTTGTTGGACTGGTGGTTCTTGATCTTGAATAAACACTCCATGCCTCGGATCGATTCGACTTCTTTTTACAGACGGCAGGGAGATTTGTGTCGGTGTCGAATTACTTGTGGATGGGACAGATGTAGGAATAGCAGAATTAAGGGGAGGAATCCTTAAATTTGTATCCATATCGGTTGTAAGGTGTTGGCCATCTGATCAAAAGTTGGAGACGTCACTTTGAGAACACCACTAACTCCTTCTGTCAATGATCAAGCAACAAACAATCAGAATAGAATAAGAAGATGAAAAGAAATCGAGCTTGCACACGTTTATATCAGAAAAACGTCAGGTACAACTCGATGGAACACTCTGTAAACACTATTGCAATAGTGTTTAAGCAGTGAAGACCTCGATGCAATAGTGTTTACAGAGTGTTCCATCGAGTTGTACCTGACGTTTTTCTGATATAAACGTGTGCGAGCTCGATTTCCTTTCATCTTCTTATTCTATTGCGATTGTTTGTTGCTTGATCATTGACAGAAGGAGTTAGTGGTGTTCTCAAAGTGACGTCTCCAACTTTTGATCAGATGGACAACACCTTCCAACCGATATGGATACAAATTTAAGGATTCCTCCCCTTAATTCTGCTATTCCTACATCTGTCCCATCCACAAGTAATTCGACACCGACACAAATCTCCCTGCCTTCTGTAAAAAGAAGTCGAATCGATCCGAGGCATGGAGTGTTTATTCAAGATCAAGAACCACCAGTCCAACAACCCTCCATAGCTGCTACACCAACTCAATCGAACCTAAAAGGACCAAGTAACGTTAGATCTTCGTTTGAAGTCGGGAGTTCTTGTGCTCCTGGGGGTTCTTCTTTTCCACAACCTGGGCATGATGTTGTTGGGTTTTGAGCATTCTAACACTCCTAAGTGTACATGCAACCCTAAATACCTTGGATCTATGTTTTCTCTATTATACATGCAAATATGAACATCCAAGGAGTTATCCTAATCTAGCATATAAAATAATGAATATAACAAGATAGAATACATACCTCTTTCATGTAGAGAGTCTTCATGAAGCTTGAGTGCCTAGTGCCCCATGTGTGACCCCTCAAATGGTTCACACAACACCAAATACACTTGGAATAACTTGATAGAATTCTACACTTCATGAAAAATGGCTAGCCCTCTCTAGAATGATACTAGTGGCCGATTTTGTCAAGAATAAGATCTTTATATAGTGTTACAATTAGGGTAAACCCTAATTGTCATGACTTTCCAATTCCTTGGATTCATGGGTTCAAATACACCATGGAGCATCCATGGACCGTCCTATGGGTTTTAGCCCAACTTGATTATCCATGGAGCATTAGCCCACGATACAAGTATGGATGATTTACACAATCAACCTATATATTTAATTAGTCTTCTTTTGATCACTTAATTAATCCTAGATTAATTCTTGATCAATACTAATTAAATAATCTTATTATTCTTATTATTAATATACTAGAACTTATAATATATTAATAACCATAAGTGTCTTATTTCTCTCATTATAGTCTATCCAAGTGCATGATGCCATGCAACCCAAATGGACCATGCCGGGTTGGGTCAAGTCTTACCAGTTATAGTTATGGACTTAGACATTAATCCAACAGCTCCCACTTGGATAAGTCTAAAACTAATATTGCGTATGACTTCAGGAACCGACTGGCAATCGAAGCTCTCAAAAGCTTTTGTCGAACTCTGACCTTGTAGATGAACTCTGACCTTTGTCAGTGACTTGTCCATTAGATAAGGGATCATACATTCCTCCATTCTAGATATCATATGTACTGAGACATGGATTATAATCATTCTCTCTGTCCATTTGTTGTTTCCCGATTTCCGATTTATGACGACTGACTAATTGAACAAATTAAATCAGTCCTGGCCCGGCCGAGCACTTCCATTTGTCATCATCAAATCATCGAGGGGCCCACAGATATCACTTTTATCCCGAAGGTAAAAGGAATGGATAAACTTCGACTCATATGGCTTGTTCTACTACTTGTTGAAGCATACACAAAGACACGTTTTATAGCACCGAGTTACCAAATGCGTTTTCGTGCAATCAATGTACAACCAACTCATAGTAACAACTCATATCTCTAGGTTTGAAGAATATAAGATATTATCGTCTCATGATCACTCGTGATAAAATCCATGAAGTGATTCCAATGAGCGCGGGTTGAATCCAATACTCAGAACTTATGAGCACTCATGAGTGTTGTAGCCCTTTGTCCAACACCTTAGACCTCTACAAGCCAACCCATGACAGTCTTAATTCATATGTACTTCCAACATATGACCAACTGTGGATGGTTTGAATAACTTAGTCATTCCGGAAGAATAACCCAGTTTATTCGGGAAGTCAAAACATGCAAAGTGAAACACAATAATAATTGAATCCAATATGGTATCAAAACCTATGAACATAAATAAAACACATTTTATTTATCACCATATGATTACACAATATTCATTGTATACTATTTCAGCTATCAACTTTATTCTTGAATTTAAAACAATAGTTGTCCCATGCTCCAAGCATGTACACTATGTTTTCTAAACACTAGTCATGCCATACACCAAGTATGCATACTATGTTTGTCTATGATCTTTACTTTGTGAACTAGATCAATTGAACATAACTTCAATGATTCTTTTTTCACACTCCCAAATCCTTATTGCAAATGCAAGAATTCCAAATTCATACCATTTACTGAAATCCGTCAAATTCTAAACTTATATGCATTGAACCTTTTGTAATGATTATGCACAAAGTCAGAAGGACTTGACAACAATCATTATAGAGTATTCCAAAAGAGATCAGCTCCATGGAAACATCCTTCTTGCATTAAGTATCCTAATCTTAAACAAATTGAAAATTCTAACTTTGAAACATTTCCAGATTCCATTTTGACTATCACTTCTGAACAAGAGTTGCCTCCTTACAGATTATGTCAATATGGTCCTTCCAGAATTATCACTATACTTCCAACTGTCCTTGAGCAACTAATCTTTGGTAAACCTTATATTGTCCTCGACAATTGTTTAATCCTTTTAGTCATATCCAGTTCTAAACCTTTTCCCTTCATAATGCCCTACGCATTTGGAAAATTTTATAAAGGATGAATATAGCACATGTAATCGATCCAATGTCCGAAGCATATGGAACACGATTCATGATGTCTCACATAAAGACTAAACCAGTCTTTTGCTATAATATGTCCATATCAATTTGCCAAGTTCTCATAATTCAGATTATGAAAAGGGATGTCGTAATCATAATCGAATTTTAGAACGCAAATAATGGACTCGTATACAAAATTTCCTTATGTTGAGCCATTCCAACATGAAATTCATATATATCCTTAACTAAATGATTAAAACCTCACGATCTAAGCTTATAGATTTGAGATGAAGTATAATTTCCTCTCCCTTAATTATAGCAAAACAACTCTTTCCCAATTGAAACTTTTGTTTTCTATAATTAACATTGCTAACTTGCAATACTTATCATAATTATCATGCTCCCACCAACATGATGATTATTAACATAACACTTATGCTCCCACTAGCTTTGACATGTACTCAGAAATCAGCTGACTTTCTTACCAAAGTTCAGATTTCTGATACTAGATTGTTTTGATAAGACTTTATCAAAATCATACACCTTCCCTTAGATAGCCCACTTGTGTGTCTAAACAATTATGAAGAGGGATGCCGTAATCATAATGGTTAGACCTTTTTTCCACTTCTCACAAGTCCAGGTTAGTGTGCCGGTAAACCACACACGCTCCACTAACGACTTTGAAAATGCAAATATCACAATTGCTATCTAGCTAAAATCTACTTAGTGAAAGTGTTTCCTCACCATCATTTTCATGAATCGGAGAGAAACCTTATGACACTTAGATTTACTGGTGTATGTGTTCTTATCCATGTGAATTGTCAAAACCATAGTCACAAGACAGGGATAATGACAAATCCAAACTCATATGGACTTAACTCAATCTTAATTTCTTGCCACCTGGCAGCTCAAGGGCCTGCCATTGCTTCCAAGTTGTTGTGCAACACATTGAGAACTCTAAGAACTCATATGCAAAGCCAACTTTAACTGGAATGGGCACAGAATATGTCAACACGATAGGTTATAAACCTCAACTCGTGTGCTAGTGAAGAACTTTAGGTTTTATTCTTGATTAGTTCTTGAGACTTTCAAGACCTTTAAGACTCCCACTGTCCTCTTGACATATAAGACTCCCTTGTCAAACATCCAAGAGATAGTGCGGATTCTAATCAAGACAAACACTTCACACAATTGTCCTTAGTTGGTCTTTGTTTTATCCAAAACATCACAACTTACCAATTTCAAATGTACAAGAGTAGGAACTTTTACTCTTACATTTGACAAGTGTTTTAAACCTTCTTTAAGACATGTCACTCAAGTTACAATCTTGGAGTATGACTCTAAGACTTGTATTGGAATGAAGTATGACTCATCTTCTTGATTTAACCATTTCAACAATTCAAGATCCCTCTTCTTAGTCATAAGAATGCACTAAGATTTCCTTAGAGAACTAATTGTGCTATGGTTTCTTAATCATTAAGATGATCACAAAACTGATACTAAAGTACTCTCCCATCTTTTCAGATTTGAGAAACTTTTATCCTTCAGCCTAATTTTATTCTTCTTATTCGCTCTGCCATACATTGGAACCTTTTCCAATGTCTCAGAGTTACACTTAAGCTTGTAATTATAATCATATTTACTAAGCTTTTGTAAACTATGACGAATAGTTTTATCATTCTTTTGTGGTGGACTCGACCAGTGCACAAGAATGTGTACTCGATCCCTTAGTCCTTCACTTGACTCACACATCCATGTGAACAAGTAATTAGTCTTAATTTTCCAATACTTGAAAGTTCTCATTCATCATGCTATACAACTTGCATGATTCCAAGTTCTGGTCCAATTGAAACTTGGATGATGAGAATCTTTCCTTATTTGGTAAATTTAGACATTACCACAAATGAAAGAATCAATTTCATATTTCCACTCTTGCTATTAATGGAATCTTATAAGCAACAAAAATTTCCACAAATGCTATTGTAAGGATATTTTTAAAATAAATAAAATCAAAATTTTCCTTTTATTTTAAAACTTTGCAGAAAAACTATCCTTACAGTGCAAAAGCACATGAAAACTTTGTTGCTATCCATTCCTAAGCAATATATCATAACTCCTAAGAAGTAGCTCAAGAATCCGATCTTCAAACCCTGCGATAGAAATCCATCTACGCGATCAGATTCAACATATTCTTTCTTTAAGTTTCTCCACTTTTTCTTTGATTCTTAAACATCAACATGTGACCCAGTCACATCATGTATCAAGAATCTCAGAATGGAAACTTAGCAGAGTTAGATAGTGGACTTTACCTGAGGTAGAGTCAAACTTATTGACTTTAACATCCTTAGGTAAATTTGGCAGCTTCGCAACCAATGCCCCTTTCTTTGGCAATAAAAACATATGGACCCTTTGATAATGGTACAAGGGACTATCACAGACTTAGCTTTTCTCTTTACCATTTGGTCAACCGAGTTGACTATGGTCGATCCCTTTCCATTGGGAAGAGAATGCTTTCCTGGATTTCCTGTGTCACTATTGTCAATGTCCATCAAGTTTTAAGGAAGTTGATCTTAACAAATAGATAAGATCATTAAGGGTCTTGTCATAGTCTGTTTCATAGGTGTCCCAAAGAAACTCACTATGTGACTTAGAAAGTGATTGAACCACCAACTTTCTCAAGACTTTGACACCTAACTCTCCCGACTTGTCAATATGTGACTACATCTCCAAGATGTGATCACACCTAGACCTTGCCTTGTTAATAGGGCCTGAGTGACCTTAAACTTTTCAAGAACTTGTGGGTTAGGGAGAATAATTTGAAGAGGTCAAGAAGTATGATTTCCATGGGACAGCATCTTCATTTAGGAAAGTTTTTTTCAAGAGATTTGGGATGATCATAAATGTCTAAACCAGACATCTTTTAGGAGATATTCAAGATAGTTGATTTAAAGTCCTTAATATGACACCCAATATGAAATATTAAGGCTAGGACCCAACAAACTATTTTATAACTTAGAAGAGGGATGCCGTCATCCAAGCTATAAAATATTTGAAGGTAGGTGAATGTCGATTCACCAATTTCCACCAAGATAAACGAAATGTATTATTAGGTTTTAATTGGTTTTGAAACTCCTAGATCTTTTGAGATTCATTGAATTGTTCAATGGCATGTTTCAATCTCGAGTGTGCTCTTCAGGTTTTGTCACTGGGATGCCGAGGATCACAAAACAAGGTGTGAAGTAACCATGCAAATTACTTGGTACCCTTAAGTATTTACCCCTCAATCGATGTGCCGGTCAACCACACACGCTCTACCGATACTATGATAAACATTAAGTTACCCTTTGCCTACCTTGTTAAATACGAGTTAGTGTGCCGGTTAACCACACACGCTCCACTAACCGACTTAAACAAAGTGCAAAGTGTAATTTCATGGATTAGCACCTTATTCACATTTTCCAAAGTAACTAAGATTGGGTATTATTAAGAGTTTAGTTACTTAGTATTTATCATTAATACTTTTAATGAAGGGAGAATTCTAGTCCTGTCAAACCCGTTCGGCTAACGACCCTCCACCAGTGAAGCAAGCGGTGGGTGAGAGTGGCCACCCATTAAGTTTCCATTTTATAGGCAACAACCTTATACCCACCTTATAGACCGGCTTCGTGAATGAGGTGTACTAGCGGTAAGACTGACTTTACTCTTATACATATATATTATTAACTTATAATATTATAAAGTATAAGGGTTGACTTTTAACTCTTAAAATTCTAATGGATAACTTGGAATTAAAGTATTCATGGGAAAACTTTTCAAATTCCAAAACTTGAGGGCATGTTTTGAAACTATTCAAAACTAATTAATTCCATGATTTATGTTTTTAAAGTACTTTTAATCCAAAAACTCTTCAAGTTCCATAACTTGAGGACAAGTTATGGAAGACTTTAAACTAATAAAAGAATTACTTAAATTTATTTTATAACTTATGGAATTAATTAAGGTTACACTTTATTTATTTATTTATTAATGAAGTGACTCTTGAACCTCCATAACTTAAGGACAAGACTCTTCATCTTTTGTAACCATTGCCAACTTTTATGTGTTTTATGAAACTTAAATGTGACTTTTCATATAACTTGAGGACAAGTTACAAAAACACATTTTAGAATCAACTCTTAGATTAATTTGGATTGAAAACAACTATTTCACTCAACTTTCTATTAATCTAAGCAACTCATAAGAACAAGATAATTCAAATCAAACTTTTTCATGTAATTAGTCTAAACCTTAAACTAATACAAAACATGAATCTATTGACAATTATCTTTGAAATTGGATTAGCATGAACATTACCACATCAAAAACAAGTTTATAAGTTCAAAAACATCTTAGGGTAATGTTCCTAGTCCAATTCCAGCCAAAAAAGTCGAGATTATGCTGTCTGGGGGTCCAACTCGTCGAGTGCATGAACCAACTGGGCGAGTTGGATCGATTTGATCACTTTTTAGGCATGGACTTGCCGAGTCTCCTGATGGACTGGCCGAGTCTGATGATCAGACAGCAACAACTTCAATTTTTTTAAGCAGTTTTGCAAGTATAACAAGAAAACAAGCCTAGGCTCTGATACCACTTTGGGTTTTGAGCATTCTAACACTCCTAAGTGTACATGCAACCCTAAATACCTTGGATCTATGTTTTCTCTATTATACATGCAAATATGAACATCCAAGTTATTATCCTAATCTAGCATATAAAATAATGAATATAACAAGATAGAATACATACCTCTTTCATGTAGAGAGTCTTCATGAAGCTTGAGTTCCTAATGCCCCAAGTGTGACACCTCAAATGGTTCACACAACACCAAATACACTTGGAATAACTTGAGAGAATTCTACACTTCATCAAAAACGCCTAGCCCTCTCTAGAATGATACTAGTGGCCGATTTTGTCAAGAATAAGATCTTTATATAGCGTTACAATTAGGGTAAACCCTAATTGTCATGACTTTCCATTTCCTTGGATCCATGGGTTCAAATACACCATGGAGCATCCATGGACCATCCTATGGGTTTTAGCCCAACTTGATTATCCATGGAGCATTAGCCCACTATACAAGTATGGATGATTTACACAATCAACCCATATATTTAATTAGTCTTCTTTTGATCACTTAATTAATCCTAGATTAATTCTTGATCAATACTAATTAAATAATCTTATTATTCTTATTATTAATATACTAGAACTTATAATATATTAATAACCATAAGTGTCTTATTTATCTCATTATAATCTATCCAAGTGCATGATGCCATGCAACCCAAATGGACCATGTCGGGTCGGGTCAAGTCTTACCAATTATAGTTATGGACTTAGACATTAATCCAACAGATGTTGCCTGTTTGAGGCTTTCCAGGTTTCTTGCTCAACAAGATTCAGATCCTTTACCTCGTGGAAAATGAATATCAATAGGTGAAGGAAGTTCAGAGGGAGCAGGCCCATCTATCTCAGAGCTCAAGGAAGAGATCACTACTCTTTAATAGAAGATCATCGAGAAAGACAATCTGATCGGAAACCTAGATATTCGAGTTTCCGAGCTTGAAGAAGAAAACTTTCAGAAGTCTAAACAGATCTCTGATCTCCAGCTTAATCCTAGTGCCATATCAGCAAGCTACTCTGACTTGAAGAACAAACTTATTGTAGAATTTGGTGACAAGATCAAGACCCCAGTCGAAGAGCCTTGCGCCACTGCAGTGATCAAGTTTCAAGATAGCGATTGCGCTATTCGTCTTGTTTGATGCTAAGGATCTTTTGAAATTCAGGAAGCGATACATACATACCTTTGTGATGCTGATTAGAAAGACTGAGTCTATGCTAGCCACAATCCAAAGGGGAGACTGTTAGGTCAAAATTTGTTGGTTTGGGCTACGCATCTATCTGTATAAGTCTGACGTGCTTCTGATCAAAGAAGACCTGAGTCCATGCTAGCTCAAACCAAGGGGGAGATTTTCAGGTCAGAATTTTGTGGTTTGAGCTACGCATTCATCTTGTATAGGTCTTGGTAGGGTCTTGGGGTTTGCTATGTTGGTTGTAGTATGTTAGCGAGTGTGTGCGGCCATACACGCCGCACACAGAGTGTGCGGCCGCACACTGTGTGTGCGGCCATCACGTGTGCGGCTGTACACACGTGTGTGGCTGGTGGTCCTATAAATAGAGTGTGTCTGTGTCAGTTGTAAAGAGACGTCAGTGACGTATGTGTGTGTTTTCCCAAGGTGTACTTGATATTTACTTGCAATAGATGTGTGCATGCTTGATTTTAATTCTTCTTCTTCTACATCTCACCTTAATTGCAATTAACTTCATTGATTACTGAATTGGATCCTTAGTTTTGGGACTTACACACTTTTTGAAACTTCTCAAAGTATCAGAATTATGCTTAATCTTATAAACACAACCATATTTACAGAAAGCATCAGTAAATCATGACGAATAAATTTAGCATCCTTCGTGGTGGATCTAAATAGTCCACATCAATGCATACTATATCCTTTAGTCCTTCACTTGACTCACATAAACATGTGATCAGTGAATTTAGTCATAATCTTCCAACAATCAAGATTCTCATACATCACACTATTCAAATTGCATGACTCCAAGTTTCTATCCAATGGAAACTTGGGTGATGAAAATTCCTTTTCACTTGGTCAATCATGACACTACCACAAAAAATATAATTGAGGATCAAATCCCCATTTAACATTGCTAATAATAGAAATGTAACCACCAATTTTCATGCATGCCATTGCAAGGAAACATAACTTAAACTCGATAAATCAACAATTCACATTTATTTATAATAAGCGGAATTTTTTTTTCTTTACAATGCAAAAATATGAAAACAATGTTTCTAGACATTTTCTAAGCAATCTATTAAATTATCATAACTTCCAAGTAGGGATGAGCAAAAGCGGGTACCCGCCTCTTTTATTGGCTCCCGGAACCGTCGGTTCTTAGACATTTGGAACCGCTCCCGGAACCACCAACACCGGTTCCTAGAAATTTGGAACTGCTCCCAGAACCGCCAAGACCGGTTCCGGTTCTGGGTACCGGTTTTTTGAATATTTACAATTTTTATTTTATACATTTTATTGAAATAAACATTTATAAACATTAGGAGGCTAGTAGTACAAGATATAAAACTAAAATAATCATAAAAACTTGATCTTAAAACACCATGCCAACACAAGGGTAATTTAGAAAGTATTGTTACAAAATGATAATTGTCAGCAATAACAAAAGCCAAAACAGCAACATCAAAACAGCAAAACAGCAAACAATTTTCAGCAAGTTTCAAAACAGCACAAAAACAGTTAAACATCAACAGCAAAACAGCAAAACAAAACAACAAAACGGCAACAACAAAACAACAAAAACGACATCAAAAACAGCAACACAACAACAAAACAACAATCAACAGCCGCAAAAACAATAACATCAAAACATTAAAAACATCAACGACTTCACTTATTCTCTCCACGTGTATCTTCCATACTGTGAGTGATTTCTGTAATGAAATTAAGTATAAAAAGTCAAATTAGAATATAAAATATTATACAAGAAATATAAAATGAAATGATAAATAAAAGTGTATCTTCCACATTACCTTCCTCATATTTTTTTCACATCTTCTAATAATTGTTCAAGGTCAATACAAACACGTGATGCCCTCAACCAATCTTGAGTACAAATCAAAGCTTCCACCGTCTTTGGAAGCAAAGTACTATGAAAGTCATTCAGCACATGACCGGACGTACTAAAAGTGGACTCACTAGCAAACATAGAAACCGGAATAGCTAGAATGTCCTTCGCCATTGATGCCAACACCTTGTATGTTGTGCATTTCTCACTCCACCACTTCAAATTTTCAAATGTTTGATTATTCATTTTTTCAGGTGGAGCATCATGATATTCGTCCAATTCAGATTTTTCCATAGCATCTTCAATATCATTTTCAAAGAACTCATCATATATTTTTCTCATTTGCTAATTCTTAACCACACCAACAAAATTTTGACCATCACTATCATTCGTATTGAAAGAACTAGAACCATCATTCTTTGTTATTGAAGAAACATTAGAATAATAACTATATAGTTTGTTCAAAACCTCTAACACTTGAGCATATAATTCTTCAACCTTCTTAAATTCTAAAGGATACATTTTTTTAAAGAAAACTTCAAAAACCTCATCTTATACCTTGGATCAAGAGCAACCGCAACTAACACCATCACATTTGTTTTTCCAAACTGTCCATAATACTTGTCAAACTTTTTTCTCATTTGAACACCCATAAGAACAATATTGATGTCATCAACTTGTGTCCACTCCAACAAAGAAGCAAGTAAACCTAATATCTCATGATAATGCATCTTAGCCGAAACATACAAAGTTCCCGACATCCTTTTTGTGGCTTCAAAAAACTGCTTCAAACAAAGAGATAAATTTATAGCACTTTCCCAATCTTTTTCGGATGGAAATCTATCTTTAAGATCCTTCTAAAATGCATGGTCTTCTTTTCTCATTCTTTTACAAGCTCTCTCAAACTTAAGTTTATTTTTAGGATGGAAACCAATATATCTTATTACTATTTATGATTATACAACAATAAATCAGTTATTTTGGATTATTGTATCTTCAACAAACCACAAAGCATAAAAATAAAGTGAACTTTTGATATATTCTAGTCAAAAATTGAAATTTTGATTACAACCAAGGTAACAGTCAAAAAAATTGAAATTATGTATCTTCAACAAACCACAGATTACCTAACAGCATACAACTAATTGACCAGTCATGCAGGTACCAGCTAATAATCGAGATACTAATGATATTGATGGTAAATGATAGTATAAATTATGTTGATCATAAGAAAACCTAACAACATACAACTAATAGTCTAAAGGGCATATTTTGTGGCTATGTATCGAATTATTTCATCACTTGATCTCACTTCCCTCAATGATATAGATAGTAATACATGGAGGTAACATTAAGAGACTTCGAGAATCTAACCTGAAGATGAAGACTCGTAGTTGGAGGCTTGGGTTTCTTCGGTCGTCGTCTTCTACTCCAGCGAATCATAGGTACAGGCTAGCGATGGTCGGCAATTGGGAACAACGTGAGTGGGAGATACGAATGAGGTCTAAGAATCGAATGACTCCACCTTCGTCTTCTACTCTAGCGAATCAAATGGAAATTTGGAAAGCATGGAGCGTCAGCATCTGATTGCGAGAAGAAAGTCTAGGGTACTTCCTTTTTCTGATTTTTCTATACACGAAATCACCAAAATATAAATATTATATATATATATATATATATATATATATATATATATATATACATATATATATATATATATATATATATATATATATATATATATATATATATATATATATAAAGAGGCGGGTACCCGGCGGTACCGGTTCCCGGTATTGGAACCGGAACTGACGGGTCTCCAACGGGTATCGGTTTTGTAAAAATGAAAATTGGAACCGGAACCGCTTAAGGCGGTTCTGAAACTTTGAGAACCGGAACCGCTTAAGGCAGTTCCAATTCCAGAACTGGCAGTTCCGAGGCGGTTCCGGTTCTGAAAGCAGGTACCCGCTTCCGCTGCTCATCCCAACTTCCAAGTAGTAGCTTCCAAAATCTGAACCTCGAGGCATGCGGCAAAAATCCATATCTCACGATCAGATTCAACTTACATTTCCTAAGCAATCTATTAAATTATCATAACTTCCTTCTTTCTCTTAGATCCTGCAAAATATCAAAATGTGATCATTATATCATGTATTAAGAATCTAAGAATAGGAACTTATGAAAATAATGGAGTTAGATAATGGATGTACATGAAGCAGAGTCATATAACTTGACTTTACCATCTCTAAAATCTTTCAGGTAGTCAGGGTAGCTTCGCAACCAATACCGTTCCAATTTGAAATAGAAACATATGGACCTTTTGGGATTGGCTAATGGAACTATCTCAAAACTAGCCTTTCTCTTTACCATATGGTCAAATGGTTTGATCTTGGTTGATCCCTTTCCATTGGGAAGAGAAACCTTTTCTGGACTACCATTGTCAATGTCCATGGAAATTTAGGAGCCATACCCTTCAAACACTTTTGTTTCACTTGTCCTCTTAAGAATTTCTGCTTCAGCAACAATCAACATATGTGTCAGATCAATTAAGGTCACGTCGTGGTCACTCATATAGTAGTCTTTAATGAACTGATTATACGACTCAAGGAGTGAAAATAGAACCAAGTCAATGGCTAGCTCCCTTGGTAAAATGAAACCCAACATACATAATTTGTCAGTGTATGATTTCATTTTCAAAAGATTCAGACACACAAACTTTCCATCTTGATGTTTACATGCCAATAAGGCTTGAGTTACCTCGTATTTTTCAGCTTGATGGAAACATGAGTTAGGGAGATTCACTAGAGGAGGAGGAGGAGGAGGAAGAGTTGAAGAAGCATGACCTCCATTTCCACCATTTCCAAAAGAAGGGAATATACTTTCACCTTTACTAGAATGTGTAAGGTCATCTTCAGAAGTAAAAACATTTATAGAAGAACGAGGAAGGCCATTGTTTTCTGAACTTGACATCTATGATTGGAGAAAAGAGAATTCAAGTTAGTTGATTTTAATTCTTAATTATTAACCCATAAATTTAAATTAAGGCTAGGATCCATATTTTCGCTTCGAACTTTGAAAAGGGATGTCGTAATCAAATTCCAATCTATTTTAGGTAGGTAAAGCATTTTCCAATTTCAATATTATGAAAATCCTGGATCATTTGAGATTCATTGAACTATTTAATGGCATGTTTGATCTCGATTATGCTCTCACTTTGAGACTAGGATGCTGAGGATCACAAATGAGATGTGAATAACCATGCAAATTAGCATGGTAATCTCAATGTCATTTATCATCTCCTTTTAATGTGTCAATTAACCACATGCGCTCTATTAATCAACGATATTTTTCGAGACACCCACTACCACCCTTTATTAGTCCCATATTAGTGTGTCGGTTAGCCACATGCGCTTCACTAACGACTTATAAAGTGTAATGTGTAATTTCAAGGATTAGCATCAAATTCACATTTTTCCTAAAGTAACTAAGAGTGGGATTTCAGAAAATAGTTTAGTTCTTTTTATCATTATACTTTTAATGAGGTTATGTCCTATCAAACCCGTTCGTTAACGACCCTCCACCAAACAAGGGAGCGGTGGGTAAGAGTGGATACCCAATGGTCGTCATTTTTTAGGCGGCTTCCTTAAACTCCCCTTATAGATTGGCTTCGTGAATGAGACGTACTAGCATTTCGACTGACTTATTCTTATACATAGAGTAAACATTAAACATTTAATTTTACATATAGTGTAAGGTGTATTTTAAAACTTTTAAAATTCCAAGGGTTTAATCTTTTAAAAAATTAAACTTTTAATTTAATTAAATTTAAAATATCTTATGGATTTATTGATTAATCATTTAATTAAATTAATAATAAGATCCATAGGGATGTATTTTAAACTTTTCAAAATATTAGGGTTTTTAAATTTTAATTTTAATTTTCAAAATTAAGAGAAATTAATTTAAAATTAAAATTCAAAACAAATGATTTAATAATTATCTTATTAATTAAACATGTGATTAATTTATTAAATCGGATGAGGATTAGCCAATTAAATTAATCAAGATAATTTAACCTAATCCACTCCTCCTAAAATTTGAAAATCATGAGCGATAAATAAAATTTTATAATTATCTAGTTAATCAAATAAGGAGATAATTACCAAAAATAAGTAAATCCATATCATATCTATCAATTTTTGAAAATAGGACTTGGGGAGGAAGGTAAGGATATCAATCCTTGCCATTTTCAAAATTATGGAGGGTTAAGGAAACCCTAAATTTCAAAACTTGTAGAGCAAGGGAAAGGGTTAAAACCCTTTCCTAATTTTCATCCTAATTTTCAAAACATAGGGCCAAAGCAACCCTAATTTTGAAAACCCTAGTCCATTAGGGTTTAATTTCCATAAACCCTAATTGATAAAATTCAAACAATTGCAATCAAATTCAATAGAAAACAAGTCATGTCTCTGATACCACTAATGAGTTTTGAGCATAACGAACAAAAACCTATGTGTACATGCAACCCTAATTTTCCCGGTTTATGTTTTCTCTAACTGAACATACAACATTTGAACATAAATTGGGAAACCCTTGGAAACCTATGTTATTTTTGAAATTTTGATCCAGGGTTAGAAAAGACAAACCATTGATTGTTATATAGCTATAATAATGAAATCCTAGTCTTCTTGAGAGCAAGTGTCACAAGTGTCACGCCTCTAATGGTTCACACCTATACTAGGAAAGAGGATGAGAGAGGAGAGAAGAGAAGGAGAGCTAAGAATTTTGACTATTCCTCTAAGGAATCAAGTGGCTAAAACTAAAAAGGGGTAAGGACATTTAAATAGGCGAGGTAGCTTAGAGCCAAGGCAAGGATTTTAGGAGGAAACCCTAATTCCCTTATCTTAGGGACCAAGCAGCCCATAAACTCCCATCCAAGAGCCCTTGGACGAATATTATATGGCCTTCCTAGAAGTTTTCGTCCATCCCCTTCTAGGGAGGTACTAGAGCTCATTTCGTTAACTATGAGTAAATTGTCGAACAACCCCTGCACATTATTTTATTACTTTTTTATATTTTCATGATGTAATTTATAAGATTTATCTTCATTTATTTTAAACAAATATATTTATTTTTATGAAAAAAATATGACATGTTATTACAAAAGAAATGTTATTATAGAAATAATAGTATGTTGTTGTAACATCTACTTTCACGTATTGCTTTTGGAACATTATTTATTTAGTTATTTCAAATCTTCAAAATTTAAGGGTTTTGGGTTAACCTTAACGCGGTTATGAAAGTCGCTACTGTGCGACCACATCATTTATTGAACATGTGTTTCTTCCCACCACGGTGTAGTCATGTAATGAGCACGACAAGGTGTCGATTGGGTGCAAAACCCTAGGTCTCGGGCCTTGGGCCCTATTTAATCATCCTTATGATTAGGGTTTGCCCTCAACTACAACGTCTATCCCTTTGAAATAAAACCTATGTTAGAACAAAGTTCTAGTAGGATCGATAGATTCTAAGTAAAAAAACAATTAAAGATGTAATGAAGAACACAAGAATGGTTTAGCTGATGTTGAATGATTAAGCTTTAACACCTTAGAAGAGCTCGATTAAGAACTTCTACTGTAGAGGTGTTTAGGGTTACAAAAATAATAAAGATAATAATTACTATCGTATCTAAGGCATACATGCATGCACTATTTATAGCATAACCCTAATATATAATCACGGAAGGACAGGCCCAACCGGATATACAAAAGAAAAGCCCACGACGCAACACATAATATCCTACGATCTCCCCCATTGCGTCAATGGAGCCGAGAGCTCAATTCGGTTGAGCTATCACAGACTTCTTTACAGTCTAGAACACACTCGGTATAATGGCCAAAAGAGTTTGTCTAAAAGTGATGTACCACCGGAGCATGTCTGTAAAGTTCTTCTTTTCTAAATCAAAGTTCTTCTTACACCGATGAATAAGATTAATAATGTGTTCCAGACAGTCAGTGGAGAACAAATGCTTGTCAACAAGAGCAAATAAGATCCTTTCACCTTTGGCTCTTGTAAACTTAACCGTGAGGTGAGCATAATCAATTTGGCCGAGAATCATTTTGTTGACATCTCTTGGCTTTTCAGTAGGCTTTACCGTCGGTTTCTTGCACAAAATATTTGCAACTTCCTGATCCATCTTCGCAACTTCGTAGATATAGGAAGCCAACATCCTCTTTAGATTCTCTAAGATTGGTCCATACTCCTTCGCATTAGTAAGCAAAATGTTGAATAGCAGGATCCAATCATGAGGATTTAAGTTGGGAAGGTCTGCCAGGGAAATCATAGAAACCGAGTTATCCGAGACTCGGTTTATTTTGAATGGGACATTAACATATTTCCCTGCAGGCGATGGTTTCAGCACCTTGACCTTAGTAATCTTTTGCGCACTGCAGGTCAGATACTGAGGCTGACCGAACTTGAAATAAAAATCAATGACTTCACGGTCAACCTGAGGATGGGGTGAAGGGACTTCAACTATCGATTCAAAACAGTGAAGAATAAATGCCTTTCAAGTAATAGGCATGTCGAACTGTGAGTCCGTCATATTCTCATAATCAAACAAAGTTACAGGCTCCAGCCAATAGGTGC
Organism: Lactuca sativa; assembly: GCF_002870075.4. NCBI lineage: Eukaryota > Viridiplantae > Streptophyta > Magnoliopsida > Asterales > Asteraceae > Lactuca > Lactuca sativa. The sequence continues at coordinate 297,617,606 of NC_056630.2, read as the reverse complement.
TTGGGAATTCTATAGCTTCTTTGATCAATGTTTCCCTAGTTCAAGGAGGGAAAAGAGCTTGTTTGCAGACAAGAGTGTCATGCTCTTCTTTCTTCTTTCGCTCCTTCTCTTCCTCTTCCCTTGTAATGCCAAGAGTTTCATCTAACTCCTTATCCCTTTTCTTGCGTTTCATGGCATCAATGATAGTCTCTTCTTCATCGTCAGTAACATCAGCAGAAACATCTTTCTTCTTTTCTTTATTACCAGAACTTGAAGCTACATTAACCTTCGGTTCGGTTTTGACGATGACCTTCGGTTTAATAGGAGGAGCTTGTGGCTTACCTTCTCCCCCTTGTTGCGAAGAAAGAATCCTCTCTAAAACACCATTTACTTCTCTTAAAAGATCAATTGCTAGAAGGAGCTTGGAGTTCTGGTGATTCCAAATATTAAGAGTTAGAATGGGATTGTGGGCACAAACAACGTTGTTCAGCATATTGAGCACATCACCTGCACAGCTGCGAAAAACAACATGCTCGGTCTTTAACAAAGCAATCTCCCGTTCTGCTTGTGCAAGTTTAACCTTTTGGACTTCAATGGTAGTGGCCTGTTGAACAAGATCTTCGCATAATTTGCGTTCCATTGCGAAATCAGCAGCAAGCTTCTGTTGGGTTTTGAGCATTCTAACACTCCTATGGTGTACATGCAACCCTATAAACCTTGGATCTATGTTTTCTCTATTATACATGCAAATAAGAACTTTCCAAGGCTTTAATCCTAACTAGCATATTATGATGTTCTTAATCTAAAAAGTACTAGTTATAAGACATACCTTTTGATGTAGCTTGATGTCTTCAAGCTTTAAGAGCTTAACCCTAATAGTGTGGAAGCCTCAAGTGGAATCACAAATCACCAAGACACCTTGGAAGACTTTAGAGAATATGAATACTTGGTTCTCTCTTAGTGAAATCGACTAGCCCTCTTAGTGTATCACACTAGTGCCTATTTCACCAACCAAAGACATCTTTATATAGTATGGAGGATTAGGGTTAAACCCTAATACACATGACCTTTCATTTCCTAGGATCCATGGGTTAAACACTCCATGGACTATCCATGAAAGCTTAGCCCAACCTAAATGAACTTGGCCCATTCCATATATATAAGAGTCCATATTTAATTAGTTCCTTTTGATCACTTAATTAATTATAAATTAATTCTTGATCAATACTAATTAAATAATATGATTCCATATTAATATATTAGAACTTATAATATATTAATATTAATCATAAACATACTATTCTCAAAAGATTATCCATATAAATTGTGTCGGTGAAGTGCAACCCAAATGGACCATGCCAGGTCGGGTCAAGTACATACCAAATATAGTTATGCACTTAGACACTAATCCAACAGTCTCCCACTTGGATAAGTCTAAAACTATTATTGCGTATGACTTCAAACCTAACTGGCAATCGTAGCTCTTAAAGCCGTTGTCGAACTCTGATCTTGTCAACGAACTTGTCCATTAGATAAGGGATCATATATTCCTCCATTCTAGATATCATAAGGACTGAGACATGGATTATAATCATTCTCGCTGTCCATTTTCTGTTTCTCGATTTCCGATTTTTGACGACTGACTAATTGAACAAATCAAATCAGTCCTGGCCCGGCCGAGCACTTCCATTTGTCATCATCAAATCATCGAGGGGCCCACAGATATCGCTTTTATCCCGAAGGTAAAAGGAATGGATAAACATTGATTCATATGGCTTGTTCTACTACTTGTTGAATCATACACAAAGGCACGTTTTATAGCACCGAGTTACCAAATGCGTTTTCGTGCAATCAATGTACTATCAACTCATAGTAACAACTCATATCTCTAGGTTTGAAGAATATAAGATATTATCGTCTCATGATCACTCGTGATAAAATCCATGAAGTGATTCCAATGAGCGCGGGTTGAATCCAATACTCAGAACTTATGAGCACTCATGAATGTTGTAGTCCTTTGTCCAACACCTTAGACCTCTACAAGCCAACCCATGACAGTCTTAATTGATATCTACTTCCAACATATGACCGACTGTGGATGGTTTGAATAACTTAGGCATTCCGGAAGAATAACCCAGTTTATTCGGGAAGTCAAAACAGGCAAAGTGAAACACAATAATAATTGAATCCAATATGGTTTCAGAACTTATGAATATAAATAAAATACCTTTTATTTATCACCATATGATTACACATTATTCATTGTATACTATTTCAGCTATCAAATTTATTCTTGAATTTAAAACAATAGTTGTCCCATGCTCCAAGCATGTACACTATGTTTTCTTAAACACTAGTCATGCCATACACCAAGTATGCATACTATGTTTTTCTATGATCTTTACTTTGTGAACTAGATCAATTGAACATAACTTCAATGATCCTCTTTTCACACTCCCAAATCCTTACTGCAAATGAAAGAATTCCAAATTCATGCCATTTACTGAAATCTGTTAGATTCTAAACTTATATGCATTGATCCTCTTGTAATGTTTATGCACAAATTCACAAAGACTTGGCACTAATCATTACGGAGTATTCCAAAGGAGATCAACTCCTTGGAAACATCCTTCTTGCATTAAGTTTCATAATCTTACACAGATTAAATAATTTCTAACTTTGAAACATTTCCAGATTCCATTTTGACTATCACTTCTGAACAAGAGTTGCCTCCTTACAGATTATGTCAATATGGTCCTTCTAGAATTATCACTATACTTCCAACTATCCTTGAGCAACCAATCTTTGGTAAACCTTAGATTGTCCACGACAATTGTTTAATCCTTTTAGTCATATCCAATTCTAAACCTTTTCCCTTCTTAATGCCCCGGGCATTTGGAAAATTTTAGAAAGGATGAATATAACACATGTAATCGATCCTATATCCGAAGCATATGGGACACGATTCATGATGTCTCACATAAAGACTAAACCAGTTTTTTTTGCTATAACATTTCCATTTCAATTTTCCAAGTTCTCATAATTCAGATTATGAAAAGGGATGCCGTAATCATAACCGAATTTTAGAACGCAAATAATGGACCCATATACAAAATTTCCTTATGGTGAGCCATTCCAACATGAAATTCATATATATATCCTTTGACTAAATGATTAAAACCTCACGATCTAAGCTTAGAGATTTGAGATGAAGTATAATTTCCTCTCCCTTAATTATAGCAAAACAACTCTTTCCTAATTGAAACTTTTGTTTTCTATAATTAACATTGCTAACTTGCAATACTTATCATGCTCCCACTAACATGATGATTATTAGCATAACACTTATGCTCCCACTAGCTTTGACATGTACTAAAAAAACCAGCTAACTTTCTTACCAAAGTTCAGATTTCTGATACTAGATTGTTTTGATAAAACTTTATCAAAAGCATACACCTTCCCTTAGATAGCACACTTGTGTGTCTAAACAATTATGAAGAGGGATGCCGTAATCATAATGGTTAGACCTTTTTGCCACTTCTCACAAGTCCAGGTTAGTGTGCCGGTAAACCACACGCGCTCCACTAACGACTTTGAGAACGCAAATATCACAATTGCTATCTAGCTAAAATCTACTTAGTGAAAGTGTTTCCTCACCATCGTTTTCATGAATCAGAGAGAAACCTTTTGACACTTATATTTTCTGGTGTATGTGTTCTTATCCATGTGAATTGTCATAACCATAATCACAAGACAAGGATAATGATAAATCCAAACTAATATGAATTGAGCTCAATCTTAATTTCTTGCCACCTGGCAGCTCAAGGGCCTGCCATTGCTTCCAAGAAGTTGTGCAACAAATTGAGAACTCTAAGAACTCATATGCAAAGCCAACTTTAACTGGAATGGGCACAAAATATGTCAACACGATAGGTTATAAACCTCAAGTCGTGTGCTAGTGAAGAACTTCAGGTTTATTCTTGATTAGTTCTTGAGACTTTCAAGACCTTTAAGACTCCCACTGTCCTCTTGACATATAAGACTCCCTTGTCAAACATCCAAGAGATAGTGCGGATTCTAATCAAGACAAACACTTCACACAATTGGCCTTAGTTGGTCTTTGTTTTATCCAAAACATTACAACTTACCAATTTCAAATGTACAAGAGTTTTAAACCTTCTTTAAGACATGTCACTCAAGTTACAATCTTAGAGTATAACTCTAAGAATTGTTTTTGGAACGAAGTATGAATCATCTTTTTGATTTAACCACTTCAACAATTCAAGTTCCTCTTCTTAGCTAAAAGAAGGCTCTTAGACGATGAATTGTGATAAGGTCTCTAAATCATTAAGATGATCACAAAACTGATACGAAAGTACTCTCCCATCTTTTCAGATTTGAGAAATTTTTATCCTTCTGCCTAATTTGATTATTCTTATTCGCTCTGTCATACATTGGAACCTTTTTCCAATGTCTCAGAGTTACACTTAAGCTTGTAAGTATAATCATATTTACTGAGCTTTTGTAAATTATGACGAATAATCTTATCGATCTTTTGTGGTGGACTTGACCAATGCACAAGACTATGTACTCGATCCCTTAGTCCATTACTTGACTCACATATCCATGTGAATAAGTAATTAGTCTTAATTTTTCCAATACTTGAAAGTTCTCATTCATCATGCTATACAACTTCCATGATTCCAAGTTCCGGTCCACTTGAAACTTGGGTGATGAAAATCTTTCCTTATTTGGTAAATTTAGACATTACCACAAATGAAAGAATCAATTTTACATTTCCACTCTTGCTATTAATGGAATCATATAAGCAACAATTTTTCCTCAAATGCGATTGTAAGGATATTTTAAAATAAATAAAATCAAAAATTTTCTTTTATTTTAGAACTTTGCGGAAAAATTTATCCTTACATTTCATACGAAAACTTGTTGTTATCTATTCCTAGGCAATATCTCATAACTCCTAAGAAGTAGCTCAAGAATCCGATCTTCAAACTACGCGATAGAAATCCATCTACGCCATCAGATTCAACATATTCTTTCTTTAAGTTCCTTTACTTTTCTTTGATTCTTAAAACATCACCATGTGACCTAGTCACATCATGTATCAAGAATCTCAGAATAGAAACTTAACAGAGTTAGATAGTGGACTTTACCTGAAGTAGAGTCAAACTTATTGACTTTAACAGCCTAAGGTAAATTTGGCAGCTTCGCAACCAATGCCCCTTCCTTTGGCAATATAAACATATGGACCCTTTGATAATGGTACAAGGGACTATCACAGACTTAGCTTTTCTCTTTACCATTTGGTCAACCGAGTTGACTATGGCCGATCCCTTTACCATTGGGAAGAGAATGCTTTTCTGGATTTCCTGTGTCACTATTGTCAATGTCCATCAAGTTTTAAGGAAGTTGATCTTATCAAATAGATAAGATCATTAAGGGTCTTGTCATAGTCTGTTTCATAGGTGTCCCAAAGGAACTCACTATGTGACTTAGAAAGTGATTGAACCACCAACTTTCTCAAGACTTTGACACCCAACTCTCCCGGCTTGTCAATATGTGACTACATCTCCAAGATGTGATCACACCTAGACCTTGCCTTGCCAATAGGGCTTGAGTGACCTTGAACTTGTGGGTTAGGGAGAATAATTGGAGGAGGTGAAAGAAGTATGATTTCCATGGGACATCATCTTCATTTAGGAAAGCTTGTTTCAAGAGATTTAGGAAGATCATAAATGTCTAAACCAGACATCTTTTGGGAGATATTCAAGATAGTTGATCTTAAGTCCTTAATATAACACCCAATATGAAATATTAAGGCTAGGACCCAACAAACTATTTTATAACTTAGAAGAGGGATGCCGTAATCCAAGCTATAAAATATTTGAAGGTAGGTGAATGACGATTCACCAATTTCCACCAAGATAAACGAAATGTATTATTAGGTTTTAATTGGTTTTGAAACTCCTAGATCTATTGAGATTCATTGAACTTTCAATGGCATGTTTCAATCTCGGGTGTGCCCTTCACATTTTGTGACTGGGATGCCGAGGATCACAAAACAAGGTGTGAAGTAACCATGCAAATTACTTGGTACCCTTAAGTGTTTACCCCTCAATCAATGTGCCGGTTAACCACACACGCTCCACCGATACTATGATAAACATTAAGTTACCCTTTGCCTACCTTGTTAAATACGAGTTAGTGTGCCGGTTAACCACACACGCTCCACTAACCGACTTAAACAAAGTGCAAAGTGTAATTTCATGGATTAGCACCTTATTCACATTTTCCTAAGTAACTAAGATTGGGTATTTATAAGTGTTTAGTTACTTAGTATTTATCATTAATACTTTTAATGAAGGGAGAATTATAGTCCTGTCAAACCCGTTCGGCTAACGACCCTCCACCAGTCAAGCAAGCGGTGGGTGAGAGTGGACACCCTTTAAGTTGCCATTTTATAGGCAACAACCTTATACCCACCTTATAGACCGGCTTCGTGAATGAGGCGTACTAGCGGTAAGACTGACTTTACTCTTATACATATATATATTATTAACTTATAATATTATAAAGTATAAGGGTTGAATTTTAACTTTTAAAATTCTAAGGGCTAACTTGGAATTAAAGTATTCATAAGAGAAAACTTTACAAATTCCAAAACTTGAGGGCAAGTTTTGAAATTATTCAAAACTAATTAATTCCATAACTTATGTGTTTAAAGTAGTTTTAATCCAAAAACTCTTCAAGTTCCATAACTTGAGGACAAGTTATGGAAGACTTTAAACTAATAAAAGAATTAACTTTTCTTTATTTTATAACTTATAGAATTAATTAAGGTTACACCTTTTTTTATTTTATTTTATTTTATTAAATGAAGAGACTCTTGGTCCTCCATAACTTGAGGACAAGTTATGAAGTCATAAAACCATTTAATTAGAACTAGACTCTTCATTTTTGTAACCTTTGCCAATTTTTATGAGTTTTATGATTCTTAAATGTGACTTTTCATAAATTGAGGACAAGTTACAAAAACACATTTTAGAATCAATTCTTAGATTAATTTGGATTAAAACCAACTATCACATAATTTTATTCATTAATCTAAATTCACTCATAAAACAAGGTAACACAAAAAACTTTTGGTGATCCATAACTTATTCTTAAGTTATGGAATCCTTTAAAACATTAACACCAAATTTTGTAACTCCGTAAAAACTTTGAATCAATTTTTTTTTTAAACCTTTTCATATCCATAACTTTTGGAGGTTTCAAAAAATAAAACTCTTTAGATCAAACTTTTAAAACTAATAAAATAATCATATCATTTTATCTTTTATTAAATTTGACCTAATTCAACTCATAAAGCAAATTATTCAAATTTTACAAATAATTAGTTTTTCACAAGAACAAGTAATTATCATAAAATTTGACAAACTTCATGTTTTTTTTCTTTTTTTTTCAACTTTGAAAATAAAATATTTGCATCAATATAACAGATAACAACCCGTGTCTCTGATACCACTGTTGGGTTTTGAGCATTCTAACACTCCTATGGTGTACATGCAACCCTATAAACCTTGGATCTATGTTTTCTCTATTATACATGCAAATAAGAACTTTCCAAGGCTTTAATCCTAACTAGCATATTATGATGTTCTTAATCTGCAAAAGTACTAGTTAGAAGACATACCTTTTGATGTAGCTTGATGTCTTCAAGCTTTAAGAGCTTAACCCGAATAGTGTGGAAGCCTTAAGTGGAATCACAAATCACCAAGACACCTTGGAAGACTTTAGAGAATATGAATACTTGGTTCTCTCTTAGTGAAATCGACTAGCCCTCTTAGTGTATCACACTAGTGCCTATTTCACCAACCAAAGACATCTTTATATAGTATGGAGGATTAGGGTTAAACCCTAATACACATGACCTTTCGTTTCCTAGGATCCATGGGTTAAACACTCCATGGACTATCCATGAAAGCTTAGCCCAACCTAAATGAACTTGGCCCATTCCATATATATAAGAGTCCATATTTAATTAGTTCCTTTTGATCACTTAATTAATTATAAATTAATTCTTGATCAATACTAATTAAATAATATGATTCCATATTAATATATTAGAACTTATAATATATTAATATTAATCATAAACATACTATTCTCAAAAGATTATCCATATAAATTGTGTCGGTGAAGTGCAACCCAAATGGACCATGCCGGGTCGGGTCAAGTACATACCAAATATAGTTATGCACTTAGACACTAATCCAACAGCTTCTCTAACCGAGAATCAACCAAAGACAGAAAAGTCTTGTTATCAGCAGATATGTTGGATCGAAGAGTCTCAAACTTGGCTTGCTTGCCTTGAAGTGACTGAGAAAGAGTATCAATGGACGCATTCACCTTGGCAGCATTTGTAGCAGCATGACCAGAGAGAGATTCTAAGAAAACTCTTGAATCATGAATAAAATCTTTGATGCCAGATGTTGCTCGTTTACATAAGGAAGTAGACTCATCCACAGTTGACGTGGATTTATCAATGGACTCATGATATTGATGCAGGGATGTATCGAAGAACGATTTCAAAACAACATCATTATACTTCTTCTTGGAGTCGATCAGTGTATCAAGCTTTTCATTAACACTGTCGAGCTATTGCTTGGTCACTGGAGTAGTCTCATCTTCATCACTTGGAATTCTATATGGGCTATAGTAAGTAGAATCGAACTCGAATTCAGCTCCTCCAAGAATAGGACTAGACTCACTGGAATGAATTGGGGAAATTGGCTTATTTGTGACTTTAGGAGGATCTTCAGTATTCGCCCCCACATCAGATATGTTGATTTTTACTGAAGAATCGGTTGTTGTGGTGATGATGGGTGTAGGGGTAATAGTTGCTTTTGTTGCTTGGGAAATAATGGGAGGTGGTAGAGGAGAAGTGGAGATTGGTGTAGTGCTTACAGGTGGTGGTGGAGCAACTGTAGAAGTAGGTTCTGATGTAGTTGGTGGTGGAGGAGCAACCGAAACCTGAACAATTGTCTTCGGTGGAGATGGAGGAGGTGTTGGAATCTTTTCACAAAGTTTTTCAATAGGAGTTGGAGAACGAGGAGGTGTATTACCTCTTGGTGAACCATGATGCTGAAGTTCTTCTTCCGCATCTGCCAATCACTCCTCATCATGTTCTGAGCATGAAGGAGAAGGACTTTTTTATTTCCTAGCCATCTTCTTAACTCTCTTTTTAGTTGAAGGATCAGCGTTTTCAACCTTTCGCTTTTTAGACTTGACAGGCTTAGACGAAGGACTTTCGATTGGCACTTTCTTGATATCTGCCCTTTTTCCTCGCTTGGCTGGCTTCTCCACGACATCTAAAGTAGCTTGTTGTTTAGGAGTCAGTTCTCTTGGTCCTTTGGGTGTAAGCTTTTAGTAGGCAACCATCACTGTACTTTCGCTTGTCACACACCTATACATCGTTTCGGGTATTGAACCATTTTGAGAGAACTTGGTGGCATCTGAGAAGATGATCTTTTTCGTATGAAAAGTAGCCATAGAGGAGAGGAGACCAATGCATCTTTCATGACTGGAAGTTGTAAAGTGTCAATGTTCCGTCCAGTGATGATGGTCCAGAAACATCCACAAGAAATATCAGAATGTCTCATCGAGGTTAGTTCCATTGTAGAGACTTTGCACCAATTGCGACCAAATAATCGACCCATAATCAAGGTTAATTCCATTGTAGAAACCATAGAGAATGGTCAGAAAACCCTTGATTGTACCATCTGACCCAGCAACCCTCTTCACTAAACCCTTTTTGATAAGAGTGAGCAACCTATTCCATTGTAGCGGCAAACACGATTTCTTAAACTTCGTCACTGTGGTAAGAACATCAGTGTACCCCATCTCATAAATCATCGTAAACAGTTGGGTTGTGGTGATGGAATTACGAGAAATAACAGAAGCATCGACGACAAGCTGTAACAGGGAACATAATCTCCCTTTCAAAGTTGATGCCTTGTGAGAGAAGATTTGTAAATAGATCTTCTCCTTGTTCTTATCATAGGATGCAGTAAAATAGACTTGGCATAGTAAAGACATTGGAACATATTCCAATTGCGTGAGTGCGATAACCAGAGGAGAGTACTTTAGACATTCGACAACTTGTAGCATGTACGAATCATACATAAAGGGGTTCAGTTGAATGATCAAGTTCAAATTGGGTTTGATCACATGCAATGATGATGAAGCAGTTTAATCCTGAACAAAGGATGAGTCCGCCAATGTTGATGTAAGGAAGAAGAGAACAATTACTGATTGCCTTGTGTATTTGAGAGAGTTTGAAGAAGATAAGAAGGTACAATTGTGTGAGAAACCCTTCATATACTGTTGCAAGGAGAGAGAAAGTATCTTCGTGATGATGATACGATCTCTGAAACATCGCCTGAAAAAGCGCTATGTGACAGCTTGGTTTCCCCATATGGACGTCATCAAATGTGGGTTTAGGAACCGTTCAAATTCACGCGCCCAAAATCTTATCCACATATCGTCTTTTCGAATTCACTTTCGCTCCAGATGTTAAAATAACCATTGTCGCGCCAAACATAAACTTTAAACGAGCCATAAGGAACATCAATCAGAATTTTGAAAAATCACAAAGAATTTTCGTGTAAGAGTGTGTGAAAAATAAAGAAGTAAAACAAAATGTATATAGGATGTGTGTGATATCTTTAGTAAGATATAAAGCAGATGATTCCGGGCAAGAATCTCTTCCTTCAAAGTCAAGAGAGACTTGAAGTGCTTGCGTGGTTCCCCGAGAAAATACGATCTAGTGTTTGGAAAGAAACACTAAAAGGCCTCTTTTAAATAAAAGTCTAAAGGGTGGCTTATCTTCAACCGAACATCGATTCTTAACATAAGACCGAACGTTGGATGAAGTACTTGTGAGACCGATGTAGTCTGTTGAACAAGTAGGGTAGATATAATTTGTTGTGACTAAAGATGTTATAAAATCTCAAAAACAAAAACATACTAGATCTCTTTGGGAAGAAATGCCTCGGTGTTAGACAATTTCCTAAATTACCATTCAAAAATAAAATGAGATTTCATTAGGTAACAAGTGAGATCTTGAATATAAATATTCACCATCAATTCATTGTAGGTGTAGGATTTTGGATCTCACTTAGTACGTGGTATACGCATCTAAGATCATAAACATATATTTTGTGTAACCATACACCTCAGTGGTAATAACTGAGAGTCTCAAGGGTTACCTTGTTGAAACGAAAGTTGATGGAGAATGTAAAGTAGGTAGTTTAAGAACTGAAAGTACCTCTGCTCTAGAAACTTTACAAAGCATAAAACTCTTAACTCATTTGAGAAGAGTAAGGTAGCTCATGACTTGGGTGGATTTATCAGCCTGATTGGGAAGAAACGATAGGTATAGATCGAATCATTAAGGCTTTGCTCCTAGTCTTAGAGGCTTCGATCTACATGCAGCAGGATGCTTCTAGGGACACTTAACTAGTTCATATTAAGATAACCATACCTGTCCTAGCTCCAATTTATGATGTACTTGGTACCTAGTAAAGAGAATAAACAAACAAACAAACCACACAAACAAAACAAAAAAAATAAGTAAAAATAAAATAAATAAATAAATCTTTAAAAAAATATCTATGGATTTTGAAGTTTCTGAAAAACAAAAAAATAAACAAAATGAAATTAACACTAAACACACTTGAAAGAGAAAATAGAGTAAAAAACAGACTTACAAGAGAGAGTAAACAAAGTACACAACCGAAACCAAACCTTAAATGAATGAAGAGAAATAAGCCCAACGTTCGTTTTATTTCGGTTCCCTAAGATTCTGGAGATGAAATAGACCGAGCGTTCAGTTCATTTCGGTTCCCGAAAATTATGGAGCCGAAATAGACCGATCGTTCGCTCTATTTCGATTGTCTAATTTTTAGAGAAAGGTTTGAGGGTTCGGTACTGACTTTACTTCCATCATTCCCAAACCTTGTAAAATTTAATTGAAGCTTGCTTCTGGTAAGGCTTTAGTGAAGATGTCAGCCAGTTGATCAGAGGATCGAACGAAATGTACTTCCACGTTTCCATCTTCAACATGGTCCTTCATGAAATGATATCTCATTTGCAATATGATTTGTCTTTGAGTGTTTCACTGGATTGTGACATATTCTTATTGCGCTTACTGAGTCACAATAGAGAGGTATTTTCTTCATACTTAGTCCATAGTCTCTTAGTTAGCTTTGTATCCATATCACTTGTGAGGTACAGGATGCTGCAGCTATATACTCAGCTTCGGCTATTGAAAGAGACACACGGGTTTGCTTCTTGGACTGCCAGCTTAGAAGTTTACCGTCAAGTAATTAGCATCCTCCAGTTGTGCTCTTTCGGTCTAGACCGCATCCTCCAAGATCTGTGTCAGAAAAGGTTTGAACAAGGAATCCGAATCTAGCAGGGTACCAGAGACCGAGAGAAGAGGTTCGCTTCAGATAACATAATTTTTTTTTCACTGCCACCATGACAGGTTCTCTTGGATTTGCTTGAAACCTGGCAAAATAACAAACTGAGAACATAATGTCTGCTCTACTAGCTGTTAGATACATAAGAAACCCTATCATTTGACGATAGTGTGTTACGTCAACAACAGGTTTTTCCAAAGATGGTGTTAACTTTATGCCAAACGCCATGGGAACCTTCACCATCGAATCCCCCGACATACCGAACTTCGCCAGCAAGTTCTTCGTGTAAGCCTCTTGATTGATAAAAATGCCTTTTGGACCCTGTCTTATATTCAAACCAAGGAAAAATTAATCGGACCCATTGCGCTCATTTCAAATTTAGTCTCCATCAATTTCTTGAATTCAGTCGTTAAGCTAGGATTCGTGGAGCTGAAGATGGTGTCATCGACATAAATCTGAACTATCATTAGATGCTCACCTTCTTTCTTTCGTAAGAAGGTTGGGTCAACCGAACCTTGATTGAATTTCAACATTTTAAGAAAGCGAGTTAAAGTTTCATAGCAGGCCCTTGGTGCTTGCTTCAGACCGTATACAACTTTATCCAACACATAGCAATGATCAGGGTATTTCTCGTTCACGAACCAGGTGGTTGCTCAACATACACTGTTTCTTCTAGTTCTCCATATAAAAAAGCACATTTCACGTCCATCTGGAAAATTTCGAAGTTTTTATGAGCAGCATATGCCAGAAAGATTCTAACTGATTCCAACCTTGCTACTGGACCGAAGGTTTCCTCATAGTCTATTCCCTCTTCTTTGGCAATATCCCTTCACCACCAACCGAGCCTTATTGTGTAGGACGTTCCCTTCTTTGTCCAACTTATTCCTGATGACCCATTTTAAGCCGACCACTGAAGCATCCTTTGGAGTGGGAATCAGCCTCCAAACTCGATTACGTTCAAACTCATGGAGTTCATCTTGCATAGCTTGTACCCAATCAGCGTGATCAAGTGAAACATTGACCGTCTTTGGTTTGACTTTGGAGACAAACGAATTACACATACATAATTCAACATTAGAGAATAATGCAGTTTGTTTCGCTTTCAATTGAGAACGTGTGAGAACTCGCTCAGATGATTCACCAATTATTTGCGCTTTGGGATGATCCTTAGTCCATTTCGTTAGAGGAGGTTAATTAGGTTCATAGGCAAGATCCAACTCTGCATTTATCTCTTCTTCAAATTCTGATTGAACATCTTCATCATTTGTATTCTTATTCTCCCCCTCAAATAGCGAAGCGTATCCCTTGTCAGTTTCAGGATCCTCCCCCGAGTTTGGAGTTCGATTCTCCCCCTCGACTGGAGTTGGATTCTCCCCCTCGACTAGACTATTATAGCTTGGGGATGGAGTTGGATTCTCATCTTCGAAAGACAAATCGGTTGTTTTTGGTGCAGAGGAGCCCTCCCCCTTGAACGTTGAGCTGTTGTTTGGAGGGCCTGTTGAGGGTTGACCATCAGTCGGTTTAGGAGATTCATTCTCCATTTCTTTTGCAGCTTCATCAATGATCTTTTTTAGATTGTCGATGTTGTTTTCTGCTGCTTTCACCTCTAAGAGTACGGCCTTTTCTGGTTCATCAAATAGACTCATGTACTTTTCAAACAAGTTGGAAATGGGAACCGAGACTTGTCCTGATTCATGAAGTATTTCCCCCAAGGCACTTTCGCTTCTTTGAACTTTCTTTATGTTGTTGTCATCAAAGGTTACATAGTATGTTTCTTCAATACGTTTGGAGCGTTTGTTCAAACCCCTGTATGCCTTTGAAGTGAGCGAATAACCAAGATAAATTCCCTCATCGACTTTGACGTCAAACTTGTTTCGGTTCTCTTTGGAGTTGAAAATGAAGCACCTTGAACCAAACACGTGGAAAAACTTAACGTTGGGCTTTCGATTGTTTTGAATCTCATACGGAGTGATGTAGAATCATTTGTTAAGTAAGGATTTGTTCTAACTATAACATGCGGTTGCAACTGCATCGGCCCAGAAGTATAGCGGAAGAGAAGCGAAGCTTAGCATAGTTTCGTCTTTCAACAATTCCATTCTATTGTGGTGTATAGGGGGCCGAGAAGTTGTGATTTATCCCCTTTTCAGCAAGAAAATCCTCAAAATCTTTATTCTTGAATTCAAGCCCATTGTCTTTCTAATATTCCTCACCAGCTTTCGCAGCTGAAGTTCCACTTGCTTGATAAACATCTTCAACTTGGGAGTTGCGTCTGATTTCTGTTTAAGAAAGAAAACCCATGTGAAGCGTGAAAAATCATCTACTATGACAAGAATGAACTTACTATCGCCCAAGCTTTCGATAGCCGAAGGTCCACATAAGTCAATATGCAAAAGTTCAAGAGCTTCAACAATCTTTGTATTGATACATGTAGGATGGCTCTTTCTGCTTTATTTGTCCATCTCACACGCTGCACACAGGTGTTCCTTATCATACTTGAGAAGAGGAAGGCCTCGAACATGATCACCAAGTACCAACTTATTTATGTCTTTGAATTTTAGGTGCGATAGGCGTCGATGCCATAACCAACTTTCATCAGTATGCACCTTTGACAGCAGGCATATTGCTGGTTTTCCTCGAATTGGGTTGAGATTTAATGAATACATCTCTCCCTTGCGTTCAGACATCAACAGAACTCTTTTGGATTGCTTCTCAATTATTTTTGATCCCTCATCTTCGAATGAAACTT
The DNA here is from genome assembly GCF_002870075.4 of Lactuca sativa. NCBI lineage: Eukaryota > Viridiplantae > Streptophyta > Magnoliopsida > Asterales > Asteraceae > Lactuca > Lactuca sativa. The sequence continues at coordinate 297,602,375 of NC_056630.2, read as the reverse complement.
TCAAACCAATTCCCACAACCAATTGAGATACACTGATGAGGTTGTGCTGCAACCATTCCACATAAGCCACTTTTTGAATCGTGAAGTCTCCGTTAGATATCATTCCATATCCTATGATTGTGGCAAAAGAATTGTTTCCGTACTTCATACACCCACCATCCTTAATGGACCGAAACTCCCTCAGCTCTTCCCTCCTTCTTGTCATGTGACGAGAGCAGCTACTCTCAATTGGGCCGTAGTGAGTCTTTTCTTTTATAGAAACAGGAATAGCAACAGAAAAATCAACTAAATAATTTCTTTTTATGATAGTTGTTTCGTCTTTTCTTTTGATGGTATACACCTTGATTTTGTTTTTAAATTGTGGTGCATTAGATGGTGTGTTATTAGATGGTTTTGGAATCTTCTTTTGAGTCCTAGGGTTAGCTGACTTTATCTTATTATTGATATCAGAATTCGAATCAAGCTTTCCCTTTCCTTTGATTTCCTTCATTAGATTCGGATTTTATTGGTAGTAGGAAGGACCAAAGCTTGACTTTCGGTTGTTAACCTTGAAGTTGTGACCGAAACTGGTGTTGGAACTAAAACTGGATGTTCGGTTCTGAGCATTGGTGTTGGAACCGAAACTGGATGTTTGGTTCTGAGCTTTGGAATAATAGGAGCTTGGACTAAAACTTTCCTTTTGGTTTGGCTTGATGTTTAACTCTTTCTTGGAAAGAACGTAGTTAGGGTTTTGAGTCTGCCAAAACCGTTTTCGCTCATTCAGATTCCCTATGTATCTCTGATTTATTTGGCGTTTCTGTTCAGCCAGCTATTTTTGAGATTTATGAATATTAAAGCTTGATTTTGGCTTCTCCTTTTGAGTTTTGGTTGTCTTGCCAGATTCACTGAATACTTTTTTCACACCCCCAAACGCGAACGGCAGAAACGTCCGGGGGTGGATGACTTCATGTATTGTATCATAACAACGAGTATAATAGTGAAGAAAGCAAACACAACCATCATCAATATAATTGACAGAGTTACATCAGAGAGTAAGTTTACATGTTTCAAAATCAATTACATCGTGATGACAAAACAAGTTTTGAATTTAACGCCTTAGCGTCCCGTCCTCGAAAGCAGTTGATTACCTGTTTAGTGATTTCCTGAGAATACAAGTAGTTTGAAAAAGTGTCAACAAAAAGGTTGGTGAGTTCATAAGAGTTTTAATTGAGAAATAAATTGTTTTCCTTGTAAAAGCAATTAAGTTCTTCCAGAAAATCCGATATTTTCCTTAAATAGTGAATTGAAAGTTTCTATGTTATGAAATAGAGCATCCTAGAATTCCCTATACTTTCATTCTATAATCTCCAAGTATATATAAGTTATATAAAATTAACGTTAGATAAAACGTCGAATGTAATGGGTCTGCCCTAGGCCCACAACCAAACAACGAACATGAAATAAAGCGGACCCACCAATTCTAAGTCAGTCACGACTAGATTCTATATAACTCTAGCATATACACTTAGAAATTATATCTGAAACCTTACAATTCTAGATAGAATGTAGTCTTAAAACCAAAGATCGAAACCAAATCCTAGTGTAGTGTATGAAATAGTAGTAATGGCTGTGAACATAAACTATATATATCATAGTTCACCGAATAGTGATAGTGGTAGTGAACATGAACTATGCATATTATAGTTTATCAAATGTGATGGTGATGGTAAACATAAACTATACATCTCACAGTTCATCAAATAGCGGTAGTGGTAGTGAACATGAACTATACGTATTATAGCTTATCAAAAGTGGTGGTAATGGTGAACATAAACTATACATATCACAGTTCATCAAATATCGATAGTGGTAGTGAACATGAACTATGCATATTAAAGCTTATCAAAAGTGGTGGTGATAGTGAAATCCCTTCTTGTAATAAGTTCGTACTGTAGATGAAACATAAACTATACCTATTATAGTTTATCATATTGTTTGTAATGTATATGCAACCAAATTATACCGATTATAATTAGCGTACTTACTTGTGGGGGTGTAATAGACTTAACTATACTTATTATAGTTTATCATAATTATCCGTAGTGCTAGTAACCCTTTTGTATATGTAATACCTTTAGTAATGTGTTTGCTATGTAAATGAATCATAAACTATACTTGTCATAGTTTACCAATGTGTGTATTTCAATGGATATAACCTGGTAATACCATTTGTTTTCTGATGTATGTCTATATAACAAGACAAAATGACACATAATGTAATATTATATAATCACATAATGATACACACCTTGCTCAACAAGTTACAAGGTGTGAATGAATGTTATAAGCTGTTAACTAGTTTTTAAGTTTTCTGCACTTTTTTAGAAAAATCATAGGAAAATCATACGAAACCGAAAAATAAATCCGTAAATTCTGAGAGTTCATAAAATGTGTCTAGTTTATCCATAATTTCTATTATGATTTTTGGAAGTCTTTAACTTGTGTTAAAATGTCCATATGCTCATAAAATGTGTCTTGTTTTGTAAATATCACCATAAATCATAGACAACTCATTTGGAGATGTGCAAGTAGTCATTTTAAAGGTATAAACCTGAACTATTTAGGTGTAATACAGTTTTGAAAACTAAAATCTTTAAGTTGACCAAAAAAGTCAATGAATGGAGTTAACCTTTCTTGATGAAAGCTGTTGAAAAAGTTTAGTTGTGTTCTTGGTGTTTTTACTTGTATTCCCCCCCCCCCCTTAAAATTTAATAAAACGAGAAAATATAGGGGTATGAACTCACCTTGTGTGATTTCAGTGGATGGATGGTGAAGAAAGGAAGTATTCAATTCAAGAACACTTCGAATGTTGCTAGAAGATTCGAGAATCTAACACCAAAATGATGGAATTTGTGTAAGCAATCAATGATTGGAGTAGAAAGAAGTGTATCAATCATAAGGATTATGAAGATACTTACCAAAAGTAGAAAGAAAGCCTTGGAAATCTCGAAATTGAGAGATAAGGGTTGAGAGAAAAGTGTTTGATCATTTGGTGGAAATGACAGAAAATGAGTGAAGTGAGGAGAGAGGGTGTGTTTTTCCAACTCTTAAAACGTGAGTATGGCTGGGAAATGAGTAGGAAACGACATTGACATGACTAGGGATGGTGGGGAGGGGTGTGGGTTGGTCATGGAGTGGGTATGGGTGGTTGCTTGTGTCATATGACAAAGAAAGTCAACACTCCACCTCTTGTCCTTCGCCCACTCTTCTTGGATAAGATTTATCCCTAAAAACCTGATTATTTAATAAATATGGGGCCTTATATGTTAAAATATAATTTTGGGTGAAAATCCCACGTTAAAATAATTAAAAACGGGCTTAAAACGCAAAACTGGTCGAAAACCGGGAAGAAAAGGCGAAGTCTGCGAAGCCTCTTGCATAGGACCGAAGGTGCGAGGGTTCGGCCCTGAGAAAGCTGGAACCGAAGGCGAACTTCTCAGACTCGAGCTTGTCAGAAGCGAACCTAGGAGAGAAGCAAAATAGACTGAGAGGATGTTCGGTCCAAAGGGACCTTCAGGTTCGGTCCTTGTGGTTTCGGTCCAGTAGGGTTCGGTCCCTATAGGCGACCTTCGGCTCTAAGAGGGTTTGCTTCTTAAAAGGAGGTTTCGGTTCCTTAAGGCCACTCCACCTATTTTACCCCATTTTAAGTGGTTTTTGACCCGGTTAATGGTCGGGATGACCCAAATGATTTCAAAAAGTTACGGGAACTATTTAGAGAAATTTGGGAGAGATTTCACATAGAGAAGGATAGAGTGAAAACGATTAAGAGAGGTTTCGCTTGTGATATTTTAGAGTGTCCGAATTCAGAATGCAAGGTCCGTAAACCCCGTTAAGCCATGTTTTAGTGTCCTACACACTCCTGATGAGTGTGCAATAGTGTTTTATCGCTTGGTTCATTGTTTAGCATTATTAAGGCTAAGGAAATTCAAACATACGGATTTTCCAAATGATGTTTTCTCATTAGAATAACGAATTGTACAGTGATTACATAATGTAAACCCTAATGTACCCAGGTTAATTGAGTTGATCGGTGTGATTTGTTGGCTTTATTTGACTTGGACGTGACCGGAATTTGACGATTGTCACATCATCCCCCCGTTAGAAGGAATTTCGTCTCGAAATTAGTGTTTTGACTGGGACTTCAAGAATTTTGGGGAAAACATGTGTGTACTTTTCGGAGTACAAGAAATTAATATGGCGGGGACCAATCCACCTTATGTTAAATGTCGACCTTGCAATTTCTTAGTGTAATTAGAGCTAAGTCGATTTAAAGGAGTGATTGTTCTTGAATGATAGTGTATTCTGTGTATGCTTCATACTCTCTGTTTTATTCCTGTTGTTGCTACTACGACTGCTTCATGTTGTGGTCGGTGAGTACTAGCGCCATGAGTGCTCCGACAAATTTTATGACGAAATTTGTAGTATAAACCCTACCATTTCGTTTATAATCGCTTGGTGCAAACTAGTCGTATATAATTAAGATTGCAAAGGCAGTCGAATGAGTGACTCTGCCGTACACCCACAACCAAACAAGGAAAAGGAAATAAGGCGAAATTATACATTCTAAGTCCATAGAATCTTAATGATATATGGCCACAACGTTTACACTAGCCATCATTGATTCACAAGTACAAACCCAATGTTTTTATATACGTGATAAGACTTATTGAGTTTCATCGTGTTCGCAAGATTTATGGTTGATAAACCCTAAATTGATCCTAGTTTTAGTTAATTTTAAAGCCTACGTGAGGTGGTTAGGAGCGCGTACCACTATTCACGGGTAGTTCTGGGGAAGTTTCTCATGCGGTGATCATAATTACCCTTCCACCTTTACTAGCATTCCTTATCCTTGGACAGTCTCTCTTAAAGTGTCCCGTTTCACCGCACTCGTAACAAGTTCGGATTGCTCCAACGTTGGGGAACTGGCTGATGAGTCGTACCGGTGCCTTACAGAAACTGGTAGTGTGTCCCTTCCTGTTGCAATTCATGCAATGAAATTCTATGCAAGCCCAGTGTGATGGAAGCTACACTTTTCACATTTCGGAAGGGTTCCAACATATCAATTTATGGGTGTGGAAGTGACACGGGTTGTGGCAGCATGAACAGCGACGATCTGTTACTTATTGGGGGGGGGGGGGGCTTAGGCCAATCGATTCCTCTCGTTATCCCAAGACTTCCTTTTATTGTTTCCTTGGCCATCAAGCTCAGGGGTGGTTGTCATAGTGCCATGGCTGGCCTTATGGTCGATGAGTTGTTGTGCTAACTCCTTGGCACTATCAAAGGTAGTTGGTATTGAGGCCAACACGCTATCTTGAATTTGGGGAGACAATCCCCAAAGGTGTCGTTCCACCTTCTTTTCCTCAGGATTGACCATCGCGGGACAAAGGAGTTATAGATCACAGAATCGGTCGGTGTAAGTTGCAAGGTCAGAGCCCGCCATCTTGAGATTCCACAGTTCTTGTTCTAGTTTTTGTACTTCGCCCCTTGGGCAGTACTCTTTCAGCATCGGTGTCTTTAAGTCTTCCCACCTTAACGAGTTAGCCACTACAAGTGTCAGTGACTTAACGTGGCTTTTCCACCAAGTAAGGGCTCGGCCAGAGAAAGTGCAAGCTGCAAATTTGACCTTGCTTGCTTCGGGACATGTAGAGACCTCGAAGACTGATTATGTCTTCTCGAACCATTGCATCAGAGTAATAACGCCCCCGCTTCCAATGAAAGAATCCGGTTTGCTATTGATGAAGCCCTTATAGGAACATTCCCTCGTACGCCCCGTACTGTCCCCATGGTTAGAGTTTGTGGCACCAGATCTAGCACCACCGGTAACATTCGTACAAATTTGTGACATTGCGGCAGTTATGGATGCGGTTACTGCAGCTTGGAACATTGCAGAATCGAACTGTGCGGGTGGTGGTGGTGTTGCGCTGCTGGAAGGTATGGACTTTTTCTTTGGCGGCATAGTTCTGTCATAATTTTGCAAAGACGAACAGACGGTAAGTCTCTAATAGTAGTGACAAGTCGGGTGTTATTGTACTAAGTTTTTCCGTATTATATTCCGACTTAAAAGTATCTTGTATGCAAGTCGTAGTGAAAGTTCACCTAAATTAACATATGAATTTAGTGAGAGTGACTCGAATGAAATCTAGTGATTTGTTTCATGCCTGATCCACTCCTAAGATCACTCGATGTATACCAGTTTTGTGTAATTAAGGTCCAATGGGCCGTTGAACTTAATGGGTCTGCCATAGGCCCACAACCAAACAAGGAACAGGACCCAAGGCGAACTCACCATTTCTAAGTCAATTGTCTCTTAATCATACATAACCTTGAGGTATACATTAAGTAATCTTAGAGTTACTATAAGTAAGTTGTTTGCAATGCTGAGTTATGAAATACGTGGAAAATTCCCATTGAATTTTAATACGTGTCAATTTCTTTAATAAAATTTAGTGTATAGGGTTCGGGAAAGCTTGACCTTATAATAGGTCTACATCTCATTAATGTAAGGAAAAATTTTGACAGTGCCACGATTCCCTTGAATAGTGTAGTCTCCAGATTTTGGAGGATTCGAATGCCTCTATACATATATAGGGGTAGTCGTTAGATGCATGCTAGTAGTCCAATTCTATACTGATATGTCAGTGGCACACACCCTACTTGTGGCGGGTGATGCTCTATGAATCATAGAGTAAAGACATGAAAGTCTACATTGCCCTAACCTCCACTCTGACTTTTGTTCTTCGATGTTCTACTTTCATCACGCATTTTCTATAATGCTTGTTTGACGTTCCCATTCCTCTGCGATTCTTGGCTTAAGTTGTGGTCACTTCTATCTGCAGCCCTTGATGCGGTTCCTAGCCTGTCATGTCCTCTATCCAGGTGACAAAGGCACATTGCGGTGATCTTGGTGATATCGCTAACCTTCCTGATTCGGTTGACCTGTGCTCGTGTTTGTATCCTCTGGTAAGCGATGCGGTATACTATAACAAAGAGAGACTTGTCTACTGATCCTTCTCTATTGAGATTGTAGAAGCCTCCTTCTATACTCCAGAGGGTGTGTTTGATCTTGTTCCAGGTTCTATCTCTTTAAATCTACGGTTCGTCGAAGTGTCTGACCATGGAAGTTTCATCGGGGTGGGGACACTGGCGGGTGTGTTCCAGACATCGGGTTCTTCGTCTACTACTTCTTCAGGATCCTCTTCAGGATTTTCTTTGTTCTAGCCACCATTGTCCCAGTTAGGAGAATAGAGGTCTCTCGGTAGTTGGGTTACCTCCATGTTTTTCGCGTGAGAACAAGGGTAGAAGAGATAGTTAATAGACGTCTAATCCGATAATTACTTATAGGGGTGATCCTTATTAGTCACTCCTATAATCACATAGTGCACACCAGTTATACATAATCTTGAGATGGAATAGACCTTCGAATAAATGACTTTACTCTAAATCCACAACCAGACAAGGAACATGAAGTAGAGAAATAGTCATAGATTCTAAGTCTATAATATCGTTAATTATGTATAACCTTAGCGTATGCACTAGTCATTATAGACCTGCTAATAGGGGTCCTTAGTTCTCGCATAGGTTAGTGATAGTACCTCAAAATACTCCTATAGTACTTTAATGTTTGTCTTATGTTCTCGATGTTTCTTTGTAGATAGATTTGGTAATTTTTTAGACTTGTTGCAACACTACGACCATTCATGGGCATATGCTAATCAATTTTGGGTGAGACATAGTTCATCGGGCTATGTCATTCCCAGACCTGACTATACATCCCTAAGCCTACTCGTACTATTCAACAATCACCACTTTTGTCCCATCCCACCATGATACTGACCCTAGTGTGTATGCATGTGCTCATACTTTTTAAAAAGAAACTATTTGTTTCTAAAAGTATAGTTATTTGGAAGATGTTAAATCAGAGACTTTCAGTCCCAATGTATTTACAGTTTGTATATCTTATATGGTTCGATATACTTAGTTCGCTATAAACAATGCTCTGATACCAATCTGTCACACCCCCAAACCAGAACGGCAGAAACGTCCGGGGGTGGATGACTTCATGTATAGTATCATAACAACGAGTATAATATCAAAGAAAGCAAACACAACCATGATCAATATAATTGAAAGAGTTACATCATAGAGTAAGTTCACATGTTTCAAAATCAATTACATCATGATGACAAAATAAGTTTTGAATTTAACGCCTTAGCGTCCTGTCCTCGAAAGCAGTTGATTACCTGTTTAAAGATTTCCTGAGAATACAAGTTGTTTGAAAAGTGTCAACACAAAGGTTGGTGAGTTCATAAGAGTTTTAATTGAGAAATAAACTTTTCCTTGTAAAAGCAATTAAGTTGTTCTAGAAAATCCGATATTTTCCTTAAAGAGTGAATTGCAAGTTTCTATGTTACGAAATAGTGCATCCTAGAATTCCCTATAGTTTCCTTCTTTAATCTCCAAGTATATATAAGTTATATAAAATTAAAGTTTGATAAAACGTCGAATGTAATGGGTCTGCCCTAGGCCCACAACCAAACAAGGAACAGGAAATAAAGCGGACCCACCAATTCTAAGTCAATCACGACTAGATTCTATACAACTCTAGCATATACACTTAGAAATTACAGCTGAAAACTAACAATTTTAGATAGAATGTAGTCTGAAAACCAAAGACCGAAACCAAATCCTAGTGTATTGTATGAAATAGTAGTAGTGGCTGTGAACATAAACTATATATAGCATAGTTCACCGAATAGTGATAGTGGTAGTGAACATGAACTATGCATATTATAGTTTATCAAATGTGATGGTGATGGTGAACATAAACTATACATATCATAGTTCATCAAATAGCGATAATGGTAGTGAACATGAACTATGCATATTATAGCTTATCAAAAGTGGGGGTGATAGTGAAATCCCTTCTTGTAATAAGTTCGTAGTGTAGATGAAACATAAACTATACCTATTATAGTTTATCATATTGTTTGTAATGTATATGCAACCTAATTATACCGATTATAATTAGCTTACTTACTTGTGGGGGTGTAATAGACTTAATTATACTTATTATAATTTATCATAATTATCCGTAATGGTAGTAACCCTTTTGTATATGTAATACATTTAGTAATGTGTTTGCTATGTAAATGAATCATAAACTATACTTGTCATAGTTTACCAATGTATGTATTTCAATGGATATAACCTTGTAATACCATTTGTTTTCTGATGTATGTCTATATACCAAGACAAAATGACACATAATGTAATATTATATAATCACATAATGATACACACCTTTCTCAACAAGTTACAAGGTGTGAATGAACGTTATAAGCTGTTAACTAGTTTTTTAAGTTTTCTGCACTTTTTTAGAAAAATCATAGGAAAATCATACGAAACCGAAAAATAAATCCGTAAATTCTGAGAGTAGAAAGAAGGAAATATTCAATTCAAGAACACTTAGAATGTTGCTAGAAGATTCGAGAATCTAACACCAAAATGATGGAATTTATGTAAGCAATCCATGATTGGAGTAGAAAGAAGTGTAATATTTATAAGGATTATGAAGATACTTACCAAAATTAGAAGGAGAGCTTTGGAAAATGCCTTGGAAATCTCGAAATTGAGAGAGAAGGGTTGAGAGAAAAGTGTTTGATCATTTGGTGGAAATGAGAGAAAATGAGTGATGTAAGGACAGAGTGTGTGTTTTTCCAGCTCTTAGAACGTGAGTATGGCTGGGAAATGAATGGGAAAGGGCATTGACATGACTAGGTATGGTGGGGAGGGGTGTGGGTTTGTCATGGAGTGTGTATGGGTGGTTGCTTGTGTCATAAAACAAAGAAAATTCAACACTCCACCTCTTGTACTTCACTCACTCTTCTTGGATAAGATTTATCCCCAAAAACGTGATTATTTAATAAATATGGGGCCTTATATGTTAAAATATAATTTTGGGTGAAAATCCCGCGTTAAAATAATTAAAAACGGGCTTAAAACGCAAAACTAGTCGAAAACCGGGAAGAAAAGGCGGAGTCTGTGAAGCCTCTCGCATGGGACCGAAGGTGCGAGGGTTCGACCCTGAGAAGGTAGGAACCGAAGGCGAACTTGTTAGACCCGAGCTTGCCAGAAGCGAACCTAGGCGAGATGCGAAATAGACCGAGAGGAGGTACGGTCCGAAGGGATCTTCGGGTTCGGTCCTTGTGGTTTCGGTCGAGCAGGGTTCGGTCCCTATAGGGGACCTTCGGCTCTAAGTGGGTTCGCTTCTTAAGAGGAGGTTTCGGTTCCTTAAGGCCATTCCACCCGTTTTACCCCATTTTAAGCGGTTTTTGACCCGATTAAGGGTCGGGATGACCCGAATGATTTCAAAAAGTTACGGGAACTTTTGAGAGTGATTTGGGAGAGATTTCAAATAGAGAAGGATATAGTGAAAATGATTGAGAGAGGTTTTGCTTGTTATATTTTTTAGTGTCCGGCTTCACAACGCAAGGTCCGTAAACCCCGTTAACCCATGTTTTAGTGTCCTACACACTCCCGATGAGTGTGCAATAGTGTTTTATCGCTTGGTTCATTGTTAGCATTATTAAGCCTAAGGAAATTCAAACATACGGATTTTCCAAATGATGTTTTCTCATTAGAATAGTGAATTGTACAGTGATTACATAACGTAAACCCTAATGTACCCAAGTTAATTGAGTTGATCGGTTTGACTTGTTGACTTTATTTAACATAGACGTAACCGGAATTAGACGATTGTCACAACTTTCTTTGGTTCTTCTGGTATCTCTTTTGTTCCACTCGTTCTTGGTTTATCAAAACTTGAGGGCTTGTTGATGGGTTTAGCAACGTATCTACCTTTTATCCTCCACAAGGTTCGCTTCGATAATCTGGTGATTTCGTCTGCATTATGGATAAGGAGAGACCATCAGTAGTCGTCGCATCCTTCAGCATTGTCTATGTCGACCAAGATTTTCAATTATGCTGTTTGTTTTTCAGTGACCCCTGTAACAACATATACTTGATTTGGCACAGTTTGAACTTTCTGATATACCATCGCTTTCTCTTTGAGTTTCTGCAGCTTGTCCTTTGACAGGCGAGCATATTCAACCGAGTTTTCAGATATGAGGGGTTTTTCACTCTCGGTTACGCTCTTCATAAATTCAGAGCAATCAACTACGTCTGCCACTGAGATTTCGCTCATCTCACTTTCCTCATCAAATTTAGATGTGTTTTCTATATTCATTTTATGTTTCTGAAATTAATTTGACATTAGACGAGTCAAATGATTGAATGGTCTCGGTCTTAATTTTCAACCTAGCATTTTCATCTAAAATATTTTTTAGCATACACTTGTTTTCCTTAGAGTCAATAAAGGTCTCTATCTTATCTATTTCGATTTTATAAGTGATAGATGTCTCGTCAGAGGATATTATTGATTCACACTCAGCGATGAACTTGTTGGTTTTGAGCATTCTAACACTCCTAAGTGTACATGCAACCGTAAATACCTTGGATCTATGTTTTCTCTATTATACATGCAAATAAGAACTTCCAAGGTATTATCCAAATCTAGCATACAGAACAATGAATGTAACAAGATAGAATACATACCTCTTGATGTAGAAAGTCTTCATGAAGCTTGAGTGCCTAGTGCCCCAAGTGTGACACCTCAAATGGAATCACAATCATCAAAACACTTAGAATAGCTTGAGAGAATTCTACACTTCATGAAATCGGCTAGCCCTCTCTAGAATAATACTAGTGCCGATTTTGCCAAGAATAATATCTTTATATAGTTTTACAATTAGGGCAAACCCTAATTGTCATGACTTTCCATTTCCTTGGATCCATGGGTTCAAATACACCATGGAGCATCCATGGAGCATCATATGGGTTTTGGCCCAACTAGATAATCCATGGAGCATTAGCCCACTATACAAGTATGGATGATTTACACAATCAACCCATATATTTAATTAGTTTTCTTTTGATCACTTAATTAATCCTAGATTAATTCTTGATCAATACTAATTAAATAATCTTATTATTCTTATTATTAATATACTAGAACTTATAATATATTAATAACCATAAGTGTCTTATTTCTCTCATTATAGTCTATCCAAGTGCATGATGGTATGCAACCCAAATGGACCATGACGGGTCAGGTCAAGTCTTACCAATTATAGTTATCGACTTAGACATTAATCCAACAGTCTCCCACTTGGATAAGTCTAAAACTATTATTGCGTATGACTTCAAGAACCAACCGGCAATCGTAGCTCTCAAAAGCTTCTGTCGAACTCTGCCCTTGTAGATGAACTCTGACCTTTGTCAGTGACTTGTCCATTAGATAAGGGATCATATATTCCTCCATTCTAGATATCGTATGGACTGAGACATGGATTATAATCATTCTCTCTGTCCATTTGTTGTTTCCCGATTTTCGATTTATGACGACTGACAAATTGAACAAATCAAATCAGTCCTGGCCCGGCCGAGCACTTCCATTTGTCATCATCAAATCATCGAGGGGCCCACAGATATCGCTTTTATCCCAAAGGTAAAAGGAACGGATAAACTTCGACTCATATGGCTTGTTCTACTACTTGTTGAATCATACACAAAGGCACGTTTTATAGCACCGAGTTACCAAATGCGGTTTCGTGCAATCAATGTACTATCAACTCATTGTAACAACTCATATCTCTAGGTTTGAAGAATATAAGATATTATCGTCTCATGATCACTCGTGATAAAACCCATGAAGTGATTCCAATGAGCGCGGGTTGAATCCAATACTCAGAACATATGAGCACTCATGAGTGTTGTAGCCCTTTGTCCAACACCTTAGACCTCTACAAGCCAACCCATGACAGTCTTAATTCATATCTACTTCCAACATATGACCGACTGTGGATAATTTGAATAACTTAGTCCTTCCAGAAGAATAACCCAGTTTATTCGGGAAGTCAAAACATGCAAAGTGAAACACAATAATAATAGAATCCAATATGGTATCAAAACCTATCACCATATGATTACACATTATTCATTGTATACTGTTTCAGCTATCAACTTTATTCTTGAATTTAAAACAATAGTTGTCCCATGCTCCAAGCATGTACACTTATGTTTTTCTTAAACACTAGTCATGCCACACACCAAGTATGCATACTAGGTTTGTCTATGATCTTTACTTTGTGAACTAGATCAATTGAACATTACTTCAATGATTCTCTTTTCACACTCCCAAATCCTTACCGCAAATACAAGAATTCCAAATTCATGCCATTTACTGAAATCTGTTAGATTCTAAACTTATATGCATTGATACTCTTGTAACGATTATGCACAAAGTCAGAAAGACATGAAAACAATCATTACAGAGTATTCCAAAGGAGATCAACTCCTTGGACATATCCTTCTTGCATTAAGTTTCCTAATCTTAAACAGATTGAAAATTCTAACTTTGAAACATTTCCAGATTCCATTTTGACTATCACTTCTGAACAAGAGTTGCCTCCTTCCAGATTATGTCAATATGGTCCTTCCAGAATTATCACTATACTTCCAATTGTCCTTGAGTAACCAATATTTGGTAAACCTTGGATTGTCCTCGACAATTGTTTAATCCTTTTAGTCATATCCAGTTCTAAACCTTTTCCCTTCTTAATGCCCCAGGCATTTGGAAAATTTTAGAACGGATGATTATAGCACATGTAATCGATCCTATATCTGAAGCATATGGGACACGATTCATGATGTCTCACATAAAGACTAAACCAGTCTTTTGCTATAACATTTCCATTTCAATTTGCCAAGTTCTCATAATTCAGATTATGAAAAGGGATGTCGTAATCATAATCGAATTTTAGAACGCAAATAATGGACCCATATACAGAATTTCCTTATGTTGAGCCATTCCAACATGAAATTCATATATATGCTTGACTAAATGATTAAAACCTCACGATCTAAGCTTATAGATTTGAGATGAAGCATAATTTCCTCTCCCTTAATTATAGCAAAACAACTTTTTCCCAATTGAAACTTTTGTTTTCTATAATTAACATTGCTAGCTTGCAATACTTAACATAATTATCATGCTCCCACTAACATGATGATTATTAGCATAACACTTATGCTCCCACTAGCTTTGACATGTACTCAGAAATCAGCTGACTTTCTTACCAAAGTTCAGATTTCTGATACTAGATTGTTTTGATAAGACTTTATCGAAATCATACACCTTCCCTTAGATAGCGCACTTGTGTATCTAAACAATTATGAAGAGGGATGCCGTAATCATAATGTTTAGACCTTTTTGCCACTTCTCACAAGTCCATGTTAGTGTGCCGGTTAACCACACGCGCTCCACTAACGACTTTGAGAATGCAAATATCACAATTGCTATCTAGCTAAAATCTACTTAGTGAAAGTGTTTCCTCACCATCATTTTCATGAATCGGAGAGAAACCTTATGACACTTAGATTTAATGGTGTATGTGTTCTTATCCATGTGAATTGTCAAAACCATAATCACAAGACAAAGATAATGACAAATCCAAACTCATATGGACCAAACTCAATCTTAACTTCTTGCCACCTGGCAGCTCAAGGGCCTGCCATTGCTTCCAAGTTGTTGTGCAACAAATTGAGAACTCTAAGAACTCATATGCAAAACCAACTTTAACTGGAATGGGCACAGAATATGTCAACACGATAGGTTATAAACCTCAAGTTGTGTGCTAGTGAAGAACTTTAGGTTTTATTCTTGATTAGTTCTTGAGACTTTCAAGACTTTTAAGACTCCCACTGTCCTCTTGACCTATAAGACTCCCTTGTCAAATATCCAAGAGATAGTGTGGATTCTAATCAAGACAAACACTTCACACAATTGGCCTTAGTTGGTCTTTGTTTTATCCAAAACATCACAACTTACCAATTTCAAATGTACAAGAGTAGAAAACTTTTACTCTTACATTTGACAAGTGTTTTAAACCTTCTTTAAGACATGTCACTCAAGTTACAATCTTGGAGTATGACTCTAAGACTTGTATTGGAACGAAGTATGACTCATCTTCTTGATTTAACCACTTCAACAATTCAAGATCCCTCTTCTTAGTCATAAGAATGCACTAAGACTTTCTTAGAGAACTAATTGTGCTATGGTTTCTTAATCATTAAGATGATCACAAAAATGATACTAAAGTACTCTCCCATCTTTTCAGATTTGAGACACTTTTATCCTTCTGCCTAATTTGATTCTTCTTATTCGCTCTGACTTACATTGGAACCTTTTTTCCAATGTCTCAGAGTTACACTTAAGCATGTAAGTATAATCATATTTACTGAGCTTTAGTAAACTATGACGAATAGTCTTATCAAACTTTTGTGGTGGACTTAATCAGTGCACAAGAATGTGTACTGGATCCTTTAGTCCTTTACTTGACTCACACATCCATGTGAACAAGTAATTAGTCTTAATTTTTCCAAAACTTGAAAGTTCTCATTCATCATGCTATACAACTTGCATGATTCCAAGTTCCGGTCCAATTGAAACTTGGGTGATGAGAATCTTTCCTTATTTGGTAAATTTAGACATTACCACAAATGAAAGAATCAATTTCATATTTCCACTCTTGCTCTTAATGGAATCATATAAGCAACAATTTTTCCTCAAATGCCATTTTAAGGATATTTTAAAATAAATAAAATCAAAAATTTTCTTTTATTTTAAAACTTTGCGGAAAACTTATCCTTACAATCCATATGAAAACTTGTTGTTATCTATTCCTAAGCAATATCTCATAACTCCTAAGAAGTAGCTCAAGAATCCGATCTTCAAACTATGCGATAGAAATCCATCTACGCGATTAGATTCAGCATATTCTTTCTTTAAGTTTCTTCACTTTTCTTTGATTCTTCAAACATCACCATGTGACCCAGTCACATCATGTATCAAGAATCTCAGAATAGAAACTTAACAGAGTTAGATAGTGGACTTTACCTGAAGTAGAGTCAAACTTATTGACTTTAACATCCTTAGGTAAATCTGGCAGCTTCGCAACCAATGCCCCTTCCTTTGGCAATATAAACATATGGACCCTTTGATAAAGGTACACGGGACTATCACAGACTTAGCTTTTCTCTTTACCATTTGGTCAACCGAGTTGACTATGGCCGATCCCTTTCCACTGGGAAGAGAATGCTTTACTAGATGTCCAATGTCATCAATGTCAATGTCCATCAAGTTTTAAGGAAGTTGATCTTAACAAATAGATAAGATCATTAAGGGTCTTGTCATAGTCGGTTTCATAGGTGTTCCAAAAGAACTCACTATGTGACTCAGAAAGTAGTTGAACCACCAACTTTCTCAAGACTTTGACACCCAACTCTCCCGGCTTGTCAATATGTGACTACATCTCCAAGATGTGTTCACACCTAGACCTTGCCTTGCCAATAGGGCTTGAGTGACCTTAAATTTTTCAAGAACTTGTGGGTTAGGGAGAATGATTGGAGGAGGAGAAAGAAGTATGATATCCATGGGACATCATCCTCATTAGGAAACCTTGTTTCAAGAGATTTGGGAAGATCATAGGTGTCTAAACCAGACAACTTTTGGGAGATATTCAAGATAGTTGATTTAAAGTCCTTAATATGACACCCAATATGAAATATTAAGGCTAGGACCCAACAAACTATTTTATAACTTAGAAGAGGTATGCCGTAATCCAAGCTATAAAATATTTGAAGGTAGGTGAATGACGATTCACCAATTTCCACCAAGATAAACGAAATGTATTATTAGGTTTTAATTGGTTTTGAAACTCCTAGATCTTTGAGATTCATTGAACTGTTCAAAGGCATGTTTCAATCTCGAGTGTGCCCTTCAGGTTTTGTGACTGGGATGCCGAGGATCACAAAACAAGGTGTGAAGTAACCATGTAAATCACTTGGTACCCTTAATAAATTACCCCTCAATCGATGTGCCGGTTAACCACACACGCTCCATCGATACTATGATAAATATTAAGTCACCCTTTACCTACCTTGTTAAGTCCAAGTTAGTGTGCCGGTTAACCACACATGCTCCACTAACGACTTAGACAAAGTGTAAAGTGTAATTTCATGGGTTAGCACCTTATTCACATTTTTCCTAAGTAACTAAGATTGGGTATTATTAAGAGTTTAGTTACTTAGTATTATCATTAATACTTTTAATGAAGGGAGAATTCTAGTCCTGTCAAACCCGTTCGGCTAACGACCCTCCACCAGTCAAGCAAGCGGTGGATGAGAGTGGACACCCATTAAGTTGCCATTTTATAGGCAACAACCTTATACCCACCTTATAGACCGGCTTCATGAATGAGGCGTACTAGCGGTAAGACTGACTTTACTCTTATACATATATATATTATTAACTTATAATATTATAAAGTATAAGGATTGAATTTTAACTTTTAAAATTCTAAGGGCTAACTTGGAATTAAAGTATTCATAAGGAAAACTTTTCAAATTCCAAAACTTGAGGGCAAGTTTTGAAACTATTAAAAACTAATTAATTCCATAACTTATGTGTTTAAAGTAGTTTTAATCCAAAAACTCTTCAAGTTCCATAACTTGAGGACAAGTTATGGAAGACTTTAAACTAATAAAAGAACTAACTTTTTCTTTATTTTATAACTTATGGATTTAATTATGGTTACATATTTTTCTTTAATGAAGTGACTCTTGAACTTCCATAACTTGAGGACAAGTTATGGAGTCATAAAAAAAAATTATTCAATGACACAAGACTCTTCATTTTGTAAACATTGCCAACTTTTATGAGTTTTATGAGTCTTTAATGTGACTCTTCATGTAACTTGAGGACAAGTTACACAAACACATTTTATACTCAACTCTTAGATTAAAATGGATTGAAAACAACTATTTCACTCAACATTTCTATTAATCTAAGCAACTCATAAGAACAAGATAATTCAAATCAAACTTTTTCATGTAATTAGTCTAAACCTTAAACTAATACAAAACATGAATCTATTGACAATTATCTTTGAAAATGGATTAGCATGAACATTACCACACCAAAAACAAATTTATAAGTTCAAAAACAACTTAGGGTAATGTTCCTAGTCCATTTCTAGCCAAAAACCTCGAATATATGCTGTCTGGGGCTCCTACTCGGCGAGTGGCAGCAACCTACTCGGCGAGTAGGATGATTTTACTCATGTACTCGGCGAGTTCATCAGTGGACTCGGCGAGTACAGTGCCCAGAAAGCCAGAAAATCGAGTTTTTCAGCATTTTTCAGCAATCTGCATCAAGTATAAGAGAAAGCAAGCCTAGTCTCTGATACCACTGTTGGTTTTGAGCATTTTAACACTCCTAAGTGTACATGCAACCCTAAATACCTTGGATCTATGTTTTCTCTATTATACATGCAAATAAGAACTGCCAAGGTATTATCCTAATCTAGCATACAAAACAATGAATGTAACAAGATAGAATACATACCTCTTGATGTAGAAAGTCTTCATGAAGCTTGAGTGCCTAGTGCCCCAAGTGTGACACCTCAAATGGAATCACAATCATCAAAACACTTAGAATAGCTTGAGAGAATTCTACACTTCATGAAATCGGCTAGCCCTCTCTAGAATAATACTAGTGCCGATTTTGCCAAGAATAATATCTTTATATAGTGTTACAATTAGGGCAAACCCTAATTGTCATGACTTTCCACTTCCTTGGATCCATGGGTTCAAATACACCATGGAGCATCCATGGAGCATCATATGGGTTTTGGCCCAACTAGATAATCCATGGAGCATTAGCCCACTATACAAGTATGGATGATTTACACAATCAACCCATATATTTAATTAGTCTTCTTTTGATCACTTAATTAATCCTAGATTAATTCTTGATCAATACTAATTAAATAATCTTATTATTCTTATTATTAATATACTAGAACTTATAATATATTAATAACCATAAGTGTCTTATTTCTCTCATTATAGTCTATCCAAGTGCATGATGGTATGCAACCCAAATGGACCATGCCTGGTCGGGTCAAGTCTTACCAATTATAGTTATGGACTTAGACATTAATCCAACAGAACTCATCCTCCTTAAATTCAAGGAAGGGTAAGATCATCTTATGAATCTTTTCCCTATTTCACAATTTAAGTGCAACTGAGCAATATTCGTATATAAGCGTTTAGCAATCATGCAAAAACCATTCTGTTGTTTCAAAAACTTTAAATTGTCTCATTCCAAATATATAATCTCATCCTTAGCCCTATTTAACTCTGTCTCGTTCAGCTCAATCCTCATCCTTCTCTCCTTACTCTTCGAAGACACCCTTCTAAGTTGGTCAGTTAGGTTAGAGCTCACTAAGCGAGTTTGCATGAGACTACCACCTAAGTTAGAAAATTTAAATTTTAGTTCATTTAATTCTTCTTCATAATTTGTTACCGGAACTTTAAGTGATTCAAGAATGTATTGTACTTTTTTGATCAATCGATCACAGTCGTTGATCTTCTCACTCACGGGCTTGGCTGCAAAGCATTTGTCCTCAGTCAGGTTCGGCTCCTTAGGCTCACCTTCGGTTGATCTTCCATCTGTAACCATCAAACATTTTCCAACCGAACCAGTCTCTCTCACCACATAAGCTTTTCCATATGTAGGTTTTCTCACTTCTTCATCCTCAGAGTCGGTTGACCAGACTTCAACGCCACCGAACTCATCTTCTTCCACATTTTCCTTCACAATCAACGCATTCATAGAACTATTAGTCGCCTTCTTTCTCTTTATTTCTTCCAACTTTTGTATGTAATACGCCTTATCATCTTCACCGTCCCTTTTCCCAGTATCTTCCTCAACATGCAATCTTTGGCAAAGTGGTTCTTACCATGACAGTAGTTGCAGTCTCCTGCAAGCTTTCTTTCCTTCTTGTCGTCATCCTTTTGAGAGGTATTCTTCGTTTCTTCTTTCACCTTCTCGGAACTGTAACTTGCTTGTTAGTTTATGTTCTTATTGACAGTGAACTTCTTTCATGCAAACTTCTTTGGGTTGGAGACCATCATTGCATATTCTTCGCCTGTAAGATCACACTCAGACATATCTGAATCCTCCTCTTCTTCTACAACACTTTTTCCTTTTGAGACAAGGGCCAGCGATCCCAAACCCGAAACTATCTTCGCCTCCTTGGTTTCCACACTCTCATGGGATTTAAGTATACCCACCAGTTTCGCTAGCGAGTATGATTTAAATTGTTCGTGAGCTTTCACTGTTGAAACCACTGCCATCCATTCTTGTCTTAAGCCATTCATGAACGTTACCTTTTGCTCGATCAATTTTCTTTCAATAACATGCTTGATCATCTTGCTAAGGAGATGATTGAATCGATCGAAGGTTTGAATTAGTTTTTCTTTAGGTTTCTGTTCAAAAACTCCAAATTCTGAGAGCAACAAGGTTTGGATTGAGTGTTCTAGATCTTCATCGGTTGAGTAGTGTTCTTTTAACCTATCCCAAATTTCTTTAGCCATCGTGCATGAACCAACTAACTAAAAAGTATCAGATTGCAATGTGAATCTGATCATTCTCATGGCTTTCACATTACATAGGACCTTGTCCTTTTCATCTTGTGGCATTTTATCTACGTCCGCCACAAGCTGATTGTATTCTTTTTGAGTCTTCACTATCCTGTTCGTTCCAGAGTGAACAAACGGCCCTTGTGTGATAGTTTCCCATATGAGATAACAATTATCATCAGATCCAACTACGTAATCTTCAAAGTGATGTGCCCACACTTCATAGTCTTGAATGTAAAGAATGGGAACCCTTGTAGTGGATCCAATGCTGTTGGAGATGTTAATGGGATTTGTTTGAGAATCGTCATGAGACATGGTGAGTCTTTCCTTAGAACTGCTACAATCAGATGCAAACTTGAGATTAGGGTTTTATCAAACACAAGAGTTACCGTCAACAAGAAGAATACGACTTCTTTATATTCGATAAAAGCGGAAACCCTGAAGAGAATTGTTATCGAGATTTAGGAAAGCAAATATGATTTGAGTGATTGAAAAGTTAGAACACGAAGAGTAAATATTAATCAGATCTTATATTGATGAAGACTGTTTACAGAATAAGCAGAAAGGATATTTGTGTTTCCGAAAGTTATCCTCTACTTATATCCTCAGTCCCTATTTATAGGGAACATGAGTGTACAAAAAATATACTAAGTCTAAAACATTGCACTTCGCACAAATATGACTTAGTAAAATAACATAAAGATGCGAAACTATACAAATACAATATTCGACTTTTACAATTTTGCTTCTACAATCTCCCCATTTGTAAACAGTCGAAGCCATTCGGTCCATAAGCTTTTGAACAGCAGAGTGAATTGTCTTTCGCACTTCTCCATACCAGGAAATCACCTTCTTGAGATCCTTCTTGTCTCCTTCATTGTTCTTCTTGCAATTGTTCATACGAACAATAAAGTGCGTATATTGTGAAGAAGTATATCTTTCCACTTCTAAGACTTTAAACAAGAATTTCTCAGGCTTCCCCTTCGTATCTCTTCCTGAAAACACCATGCCGAAAGGTTTCAGGCATATTTCCCCAACAACATATTTCGATAATGCTGACTGGGAAAAGGTTTCTTCCCAAGGACTATTAACTTCTCTTCCCACCACAGTCGCCAATTCTTCATCAGTCAGAACCAAACAATCGAAGTAATTGTCGATGTATGTTTTAACATGTGCGAAGCCTATCTTGAAGACTTCAGTCTCAGAGCCTTTGAGCTTATTCTCTTCCATATGCTACAAAATCAGGGCCACTTGAATCAAATCGTTGCAGTTCATCAGAGGAAAATCAGCTACAGTGAAGACATACTGCTTGTTATCTGCTCGAATAACAAAGTAACGAAAATTTTGAAGCATGTCTTCAAACATCGCATCTTTCTTGATTGTTAGCACCTTTTTGATCTTCATTAAAGACCAAAATTCATCCGGATTCTTCCCCAATACAGCATGAAATCTGATTTTCATGTGTATATAATCATCAGGATTATCAAACTTCTCGCTAATCTTGTACTGAGCAGTAATGAAGAGCATTTCGTTGATTGGAAAATCTAGCTAACAATTGTCTGAATTCGCAATGTCATAACTTCTTTTTTGCTTCTCGAATTCATACATTTCCCTCCCCACAACTTTTGACTCTATGGTTTCGTAAGAGTACAGCTTCGCAGGATCTCCATTGTTCATCGTGGGAGGATCACTTGCCCTTTGCCTCATGATGCTTTGTACTTGTCTCATTCTTTCCAATTCAGCCTCTGCCTCAGCTTTCTTCTCCTCCTTCGATTTTTCATACAATATCCCTTTTCCTTTTCCCACAACATCTGTTTGAGGTTTTGAACTCGAACCTCCTTCTTTTTCCCCAATAGAAATTCCTTTGGCAATCGGTTTAGTGGTTATTGTAGTTGAGGAAATTGGCTTCGTAAGTATTGGAAGAGTAGATTTAAGTTGGGTAGATATAACTTTTCCCACTGTCTTCGCATCCTCCTGTTTACTTGAATTCTTCTCTCCCCCTTGCACCCCTGTGAAAGCAGGTGGGGCACTCTTCGGTAGTAAAGAGGTAAAATTTGCGATTGGAGCAAGAGCTTTCTGAATTGCTTGTTCTAAAGTATTAACCTTTAGAGACAAGAACTCAGGAGTGAGAATTTGAGAAAACGAAGATTGCGAAACTACGGTTTTCAGTTCAGTCACCATCTTGATCAGCTAATCAAACTTCTCCTGGGTTTCTTTGTGATTAGTATCAAGTATAGGAACAGCAGCAACCTTTTGCACTTCTGTAGCAACCACATCAATCTTGTTTTGAGTTTCGACATGTTGAGAAGTAATATCCCTGAGCTCCTTCACAAGTTCGGTTTTCAACTCTTCAAGCTTAAAGTTGACATCCTCCCGAACTTTCTTCACATCCTGTACAAAGAGAACATGACATTCTTTTGCAACAGTTTTCAAATCCTGGACCACCGAAGAGAAATTACTCCCTTGAGCTTTAATGTGAAGCTCATTATTTTTATCAAACTGATAAACCTTTCCCATTATACGCTTCTCAGCACCCTTAAGCAATATATCAACCTCCATTGCTGAGATAGAAGACATCCTGCCAGAATCAGCTTGCGACTGAATAATGGCATTCAACTTATGATTCAGGATTTTCAACTGCTTTCCTGTCATAAGCATATGATCAAGAATATCCTCCTCCTTTGAATCAAAATGAATGTCTTCAAGTACTCCTCCAAAGGCTCCTCCTTCAGTTTCATTATCAGATAAAGGTTGCGAAGGTTGAGGAGTTTCTGGGGATTGTGAGGGAAAAAGGGTTGTAAATGGGTTTTGAAGTGGATGATCAAAAATTGATGAGGTTGTGGATAGAGTTGTTGATGGAAATGAAACCAGTGGTAAAGAAATGGGTAAGGTGATTGGTAAAGTGGTTTTAACACTCGTGATAGGTGCCCCCATATCAGATACGTTGACAACCGTATCAGAAATAGGTACCTCCTCAGAAACTGATTTGGTAGTGACTATTTCGAGTGGTTCTGTGAGTGGTGTTGTGGTAGATATTTGCGAAGTAGGAGTAATGGAAACGATTGGTAAGGAAACATTTACCGTAGAAGACACCAGTGGAGTTTCTGGAACTATCTCTTCATCAGATGATTCATTGCGAACCACCAGCTTCCGTCTTTTTATTATAGTACGTTGCATGTTTTTTGCAACGTCTTCAGCTCTTTGCCTTTTCTTTCTTGGAGAGACCGGAGCTGGAATATTGCGAATGGTAACCCCTTTACTGCTCACCTCAGTCTTGCGAATCTTTTTCAATACCCCAGACTTGGAATGTATTGTTTCTTTCTTCGATTTAGATGAAGTCTCTTCAATATGAACATCTTCATCCTGAGCTTGTTGCGAAGATGGACCTTTCGCATCCTTCTTTGTGGGCTTCTTCTTCTTTAATGGTGCAACAACATCTAATAACACTCCAGTAGGCACCGATTGATCGATTGTTTTCAAATATCTCACCAAGACATTGTGAGTTTGAGAGACCTTGTGAAGCATCGCATCTGGAATGCGAGCAACATGAGTAAAAATTTCCTCATCATCTTCCACTACCTTCGGAAATTGATATAGAGAAAATTCAGCAACTTCAACATCCTCCATGACTGGAATCCCTTCTTTTTCATATACCTTCTCCAGAATTAAGCTCCAATACCTCACACACGAAATCGCTTTTTCAGAATTTGTGTTTTCGAGACTCTTAACAAATTCCTTCCATAACTGGTTTGCATAATCGACGTTGATATCATAGTACAAGCCCATAACCATGGCATATACTTCCATTGGTCCCCTATCCAAACCAACTGTGCGTCCTGTTAGGCATCTAAGAAAAATACCAAACAAGAAATTCCATATGCACGGCAACCCAGACTTTCGAAAGTCACTTATCTTCTCAAGCTCTGGTTGATGGCCCATCTCATTGAACATGTGAATGATTTGAGGGTTAACAGGTTTGAAAAATGGAGGATTGTTCGGAATCTGCAAGAATTCAACAAACATCTTCTTGGAAGGTTTTACCTGTTTGTTGTTTATCAGGTTGAAGGTTATCACATCAGTAGTTTGGTTGTATGATGCTGTTGAAGCTGCCAAGGATAACCATGTCATCGGAAGGGAGAAGGAACTAAACATGGCAGTGGACAGAGGTGATCGTTTCAGGGCAACGATGAGCATCTTCAATCCTTCGGGATACGAAGATACATTTGGATTAACTTGATAATTGGTGCTTTGGATTTTCATCAGGGATTGAGAAAGAACTTAATCAGTGTTGGATTGAGTGGCCGCCATTGTTAGGGTTTGAAAGAGATAAAGTTTGATCAAGTTTGAATCTTTGGAGGTTCGTGAGAGTTCTGTTCGCGTAACCGTATATAGTGTTCTTGATCCCCCTTTTATACTTTACCCAAATTGATTTGAAATTAAAGTGGGATGCATTTAATGTTATCCGATGTGGCACCTTGAAAATCGGATTATGACTGCAAAAGATAACCATGCTTCAAAAAGTAACTGTCACATCTCCTTGAAAACCGGATAGAATACCAACCATCTCGAGTACACAGCCTGTCAAGTTTCCCTCTATAGAATCTGAACCGTTAAAACCCTTCGCATGGAGGCAAGGCTCTTTCAATTTTGGGATGTAAAGTGAAGTCATATGCCAGATTTGCGAAATCATCAGCCTGAGTTGGTTTACTCAGAACCTCAAAGATTTCGTGTGTGTAAGTGTGTCAAAGAAAT
Source organism: Lactuca sativa (assembly GCF_002870075.4). Lineage (NCBI taxonomy): Eukaryota > Viridiplantae > Streptophyta > Magnoliopsida > Asterales > Asteraceae > Lactuca > Lactuca sativa. The sequence continues at coordinate 297,576,980 of NC_056630.2, read as the reverse complement.
AAGATAAGAATCAAGAAAAAAAATTGGATTTCTGTGGTGTCAAAAATAAATTTTGACACAAAAGCAAATGAACCCCAGGCAAAGATTGCTTCGTTAATTATCAAGAGAGATAATCAACAGATTGTGTAGTTTCCCGTGCATTACAATCGAATACTTTTAGATAAGTATCGAAGGGCTTCTTTTAAAAGAGATTTTTGGGTTGGTTTCAAATTTCATTACATATTAGCCTTAACATAAGGTGAGAAATTTTAAATGAAATTACTTGTTTGACCAGTGTAGTCAGTGACAAGTTGGCTTTTGAAAACATTTATCATGACTAGGATTTGCGAATAAAACCCACACAGAAATCATATTCATAAAAAAATTAGAACAGGATCTTGTTGGGTAACAAACATCGTGGGTTGCGAATGTTTGATCAAGACCACACATGAGAATTTAATATGATTTGGAGTCTCGAAATTTTGGTACTGAAACAAAAGTTTCGTTAAAATCTGGAATGATGTTCCCCATCAATTCCTTAAGGATTATGATTTTCGGGTTTCACTTTCATCACGGTCTCATGATGTTAGATCATAAACACAGACTTGTGATTTGTCTAGGTTTTGATTGGTTTGATCAAAGACCTCCAGGACAAATCTCTTCGAAAATTTGGATTGAAAGAATTGTTTGGTATAAAAAGATTGGTTAAGAATCGAAGTGTACCTCTGTTATAATGGACGAAACAGAAAACTCTTAACTCATTTGAGAAGAGTAAGGTAGCTCTGTTGACTTATGTGAATATAAGCCTTTTGGGAAAAAAATTTCATGTGATAATTTCATTAAGGATTTCTTTTCTCACACATAGAGTCTTGTTGAGGCTTTTGGTCTACATACAGCAGCATGCTTCTAGGGACATCCTAACTAGTTTAAAAAAAAAATTGATACCTTCCTGTAGAAACACATAAGCATAACCTCTTCGCATTAAGCCCTGTACTAAACTCACAGCACACAATGTTTAAAGAACAAAGAAAACAAAAATATTTTTGTGATTTTTGAATTTTTCAAAATTAAAAACATAACAAAATAAAATCTTTTTGGATTTTTAAATTTTCAAAAACAAAAATGAATAAACATAAAATCTTTTTGGATTTTTGATTTTTCAAAAATTAAAAACTACAAAATGAATTGTAAACCTAACCTTAGTTGTTATGATCGCAAATGCGACAAGATGTGGATGTGAAGCCATGCGAAGCCTCTGGATGAACAGTAACATCTGAACAAGTTTGACTCATAACTGTTGAACGAGACTTTCATGCTTGAGTTTTTAGAATTGAATTCGCATCAATCATCCCCAAACCTGCTAAAATTCTAACAAATGATTTTTAATCAAGAGGTTTTGTAAAAATATCAGCAAGTTGTTCAGTTGTTTTAACAAAATGAATTTCAATATTCCCATCTTCCACACGATCTTTGATAAAATGATATCGAAGAGCAATGTGTTTTGTCTTTGAATGTTGTACTGGATTATGACAAATGCGAATTGCACTTTGCGAATCACAATACAAGGGAACCTTTTTCATATTTATTGCATAGTCACGAAGTTGACTCTGAATCCAAATAATTTGCGATGTGCAAGCAGCAGCAACAATGTATTCAGCCTCAGCAGTTTATATAGCCACACAAGTTTGTTTCTTCGATTTCCAACTCACCAACTTCTCATCCAATAGTTGACATCCGCCACTCGTAATTTTCCTGTCGAAAGTACATCCTCCTAGATCAGAATCTGAAAAAGCTTGAATGAAAAACCCCGTTTTCGAAGGATACCAAACTCCCAACGAAACTATTCCCTTAAGATAGCGAAAAATATTTCTCACTATAGTCAAATGAGGTTCTCTAGGATTAGCTTGATATCTATCACAGTTGCAAACCGAAAACATAATATCAGGTCTACTTGCATTTAAGTACAATAAAGACCCTATCATGCTTCGATAAAGTGTTAAAACAACAGCAGGTGCATCTAACGAAGGAGTTAATCTTGTTCGTACTGCCATTGGTACTCTTAGTTTCGTGCTATTGGTAATTCCAAACTTTTCAAGCAAGTTCTTCGTGTATTTTTCTTGATTGATTAAGATTCCATCCCTGTTCTATCTTATATTCAAACCAAGAAAATTATTAATTTTTCCCATCATGCTCATTTCAAACTGACTTTTCATTAGATTTTCAAATTCTATTGACAATGCTAGGTCAGTCAAGCCAAAAATAATATCATCAACATAAATTTGAACAAGCATTAGATGATTCCCAACTTTCTTGCGAAATAATGTGGGGTCTACTGATCCTTGTTTAAATTTAGATTGTTTCAAGAAATTTGTAAGTGTTGCGTACCAAGCTCTTGGTGCTTGTTTTAATCCATATACAGCCTTATCTAGGATGTAAACATGATCAGGATGTTCATCATTTATAAACCTTGGTGGTTGTTCAACATACACAGTTTCTTCTAGTTCTCCATTTAAGAATGCACACTTAACATCCATTTGATAAACATCAAAGTCTTTGTGAGCTGCATAGGCTAAAAATATGCGAACTGCTTCAAGTCTTGCAACAGGAGAAAATGTTTCTTCATAGTCTATTCATTCTTGTTGCGGATAACCTTTAACCACTAGTCTAGCTTTATTACGAATAATATTGCCATCTTTGTCGGTTTTATTTTTAAAAATCCATTTTAATCTGACAATTGAAACATCAGAAGGTTTAGAAATTAATCTCCAAACCTTGTTTCGTTCAAATTCAGCCAGTTCAGATTGCATAGAAACAACTCAATCTGAGTGTTCCATAGCATCCTTTACTGTCTTTGGCTCTATTTTTGAAATAAAGACATTAAACATACATAGTTCTTGGTTCGCATCCAGTACCTCATTTTTCCCACGAATTTGCGCTCTTGTCAACACACCATCTTGTGGATTACCAATTACCTGGTCTTTTTGATGATTTCTTGTCTATTTCTCAAGTGGTGGAAAATTAGGATCAAATTCCAATGGTGCATCTTCATACATTTCTTCATTTTCAGATTCTTCAACAGAAAAATTATCATTTAGTTCATGAAACTCATCATTTTCATCAAGATTAATTGTCTCTGTTTCATCATGCTCCCCCTCAACATGATATTCATCTTGATGCTCCCCCTCAAAATGATGTTCATGTTGATTTTGCGAATGCTCCCCCTTAACTTGATGATTCATATTTTCAGTCTCCCCCTCGAAAGTTGGCTGACAAACTTCATTGTTACTCGTATGCTCCCCCTCCATACGAGCATCAGGCATACTTTCGCAAGATATTGACCTTGTAGTAATTGTGGAATCATCAGTATGTTTTGAGGATTCTGATGTTTGATTATCATGAGCATTATTTTCCGCTTCAATTGCCCTGTCAGGAATTCCGAAAATTAAGTCATAATCAAAATTATTTATTTCAGAATTATCAATTTGTGTATCTGAATTAACAAGAATAGATACATTTTCAAATTTACTATCCGTTTGTTTAAGATAGTAATCATCAAATGTTAAATTGAAGGTTTCTTCAACTTTTCTGGTTCTTTTGTTGAGCACTCTGTATGCAACTGAATTGTGCAAATATCCTAAGAATATGTCTTCATCAGCTTTAGCTTGGAACTTGGACAAATTATCTTTGAGATTCATGATAAAACACCTGCAACCAAAAACATGAAAGAATTTGACATTAGGTTTCCTATTATTGTTTATTTCATATGGAGTAACATTGAATCTTCGATGAATGAATGATCGATTCTGAGTAAAACATACAGTGGAAACTGCTTCAGCCCAAAGATATTGAGGTAGATTCGTATATGTTAACATGGTTCTGGCTGATTCGCATAGTGATAGATTTCTTCTTTCAACAACACCATTTTGTTGCGGAGTATATGGTGATGAAAAATTATGCGAAATGCCTTTGCTTGTGAGAAAAGAATCAAGAGTTTGATTTTTAAGCTCGGAACCATTATAACTTTTAATTTTGCGAACATTCTTTTTCAGACTAATCTCAATCTTTTTGATAAAATCAATCATCGTCTGATTAACTTCAGATTTTAACCTGAGAAAAAATACCCATGTAAATCGAGAAAAATCATCTACAATAACAAAAATGTACCGCTTTTTATTGATTGTAGCAATAGTCGACGGTCCACATAAGTCAACGTGAAGAAGTTCCAATGGTTCTACGATTTTTGAATATATCACAATCGGATGACCTTTTCTATGTTGTTTTCCTTGTTCACAAGCTGCACACAGAGAATGATTGTCAAGTTTTAGTATAGGTAACCCTCGAACTAAATCTTCAGTAACAAGTTTGTTAATATTTCGAAAGTTCACGTGTGACAATCTTCTATGCCAAAGCCATTTGACATCAGTAGATGCTTTTGAAAGTAAACATACAGCAGGTTTTCCCACAATTGGTTTGATGTCCAGTGTAAACATATCACCGTATCTTTTCGATTTGAGAAGTACTTCATTTGACTTCACATTTGAAATGATACTTCCTTCTTCATTAAATACAACTTGATTTCCAGTACCAACAACATGTTGTGACACACTTATCAAATTATGTTGAAGTCCTTCAACATAAGCAACTCTGTTCATAGTGAATTGTCCATTTGTGACTTTCCCATAGCCTTTCACTTGACACTTGTGATTATTCCCAAATTTGACTACTCCTGCATTTTCCAAGCTTCTATAATCTCGCAAGTTTTCCTTTCTTCCAGTCATATGACGAGAGTAACCACTATCAATAGACCATTTCGTATCATATTGCTCGTCACACATCACCTGCATTTATTGGAAAAATTTAGGAACCCAAGACTTGTTGGGTCCATCATTACTAGAATGAAACAAATTCTTTGAATTTAAAAACCATGTTTTCACGTTGTTTGTGACAGAATCCATTATATCAACATCATCAGATCTAGATATTGAAATATAGTCGTTCAATAGTTTTGGATTTCCATTGATTGTAATCTTATCCTTCACAACATTCTCATTTTTGATAACTGGTTTCCATTTTTGAACCGGAACTTGCGAATGATGAGATGATGAACTAGCAGTGGAAGAGTTATTAGCGAACTTGTCAAATGCATTATTGATTTGTTGCTCTAAAAACTTCCCACTTTGATATTTTCTTTCTTTCCCTTCAAACCAACGATTGATTGTACTTACATCAGATTTTCCTTTTGTATATGAAACTTTGGTCGGTTTTGAGACTAAAGGATTTGGAAAATTTGGTTGTTTTGGTGAAAATTTCACTTTTGCTTGAGTTGAATTTTTCAAACTTGACGAAATATTCGTGAATTTGCCAACATTTTGAAACTTTTGATTATTTACAATTTTTTGTGAATTCTCAAATTTTCTATTGTTGTCATATTTGTGAACATATGGAATTTTGTCAACAGAATTTATTGGTTTATGAAAACTTGAATCTGTTTGTTTATTTTTGCTTTTAAATTTTGATGATGTTGTTTTTGAAATTTGTTCTTTTTCTGCTCATAGTTTGTCATTTGACACAACTTGCCAGAAAATTGGTTTTCTTGCTTTTCTTTTTGAAACATTATTTTCTGTTGAATAATTTCCAACCATCAATTTGAATTCATGAGAATTTAATTTCACTTCAGCCTTTGGTTTTTTAACTTTTTCAAAAACTTTGTTTGATTTTTCACCTTTAACCACCCATTTTTGTAATCATTTTTGTTTTTGAAACACATAAGAATTTTGAGTTAAATTGTTTTCTTCTGTGTTTTGATTTGCTAAAAAACCTTCAGTGGTTGACCTTTGATTATCTTTTACAATCATTTTGTTGAATTCAGGATGAATTTTCTTAGCATTTCCAGTAGTGACGAAAACTTGATTTGGAAAAATGGTTTTATCAGTGCATACAAAATTTGGATATACCACAGTGTTGGTTTCCAAATAATGTGCGCCTTCGTCATTTAAAATTTTTTCAAATTCTTTTGTATTCTCAAACACTTGATCACCCACAACTCGTGGAGGTATTTCATGTGAATCTTTCACTTCTTCATTGTTTTCTTCAGTATCATCAGATTTCCAGGTTTCAACTTCCACATTATCAAACTTACAATGTTGCGAAGTTGAAGGTTTATCAATTTCATCCTCTACTATCGAATCAACTATAATATCTTTACCTTTGATCTTAGATGTGATATTAATGATTGACAATTGAGAACAATCAACCTCTTCTTCCTCTTCTATCTCACTAATTTCACTCACATTATCTGAATTGTCAGTATCAGCATAATTGAATTGAGAGGCGAGAGTTGAAGTTTCTGTTTTCTTTAAGATTTTCACTTGTTCACTCATTGTCAAACTTTCATTGACAATGTTAACCAACTCATCAGCATTCAAAAATTCATCAGCTTTGACAATACCATATGGATGTCTATCATCAGGTATTTTGTCAAATTGAGCAATTGTACTTTCGCAATCATAAGAAACAACATCAACTTTTTCACGTTCATACTCAAGGAAAGGTAAAAGTTTCCTATGTTGTTCTTTGCTAATGTCAGAAGAATGATGTAAAGCAGTTAATTTTGCATACAATCGTTTGGCAGAATTACAATATATGTTCCTTTGTGCTAGCAACAACCTAACATCATTTGTAAGATTATTCCTATCAAAATCTACATTTTTGATCTGCATTTCAAGTTTATCTACTCTGCTCCTTTTTATTTCTAATTCTCTTCGTGTCTCACCAAGTTGCATATTTAATTTTTGAGCTTCAGTACTAGCAGACACAATAACAGAATCAAAATAAGCCACAGTATCATCAAATGAAATGATTTCAGCATCATAAGTAGATAAAGGAATATTAAAAGATTCAAGTATTGCACGTACCTTGGTGGTCATGGGTGATTTGTCCGTGGATTTAGATACAAAACATCTCCCTGAAATGTCCTCTTCACAATCTTCAAAACTTGCGAACATGGCTCCATGTGTGGGATGCCTCATTTCTTCATCATCAAATCCTGATGACCAGATCTGATACGTTCCACTCTCTTGATCAGCATATTCACCCTTCGCAACTAAACACACTCCTTTTGTTTTAGCGCGCAACTCTTCAATCTTTTCAGAATAGTATGCTTCATCTTTAAATTTTTCTTTCTTCTCTTCTATCTTTCGCAACATGCAATCGGCTGTGAAGTGATTCACACCATTGCAGTAGTGACAATAGATTCCTGAGTCACCTTTCAGCTTTTTAACTTCTTTCACATCTTTTTGTTTCTCATCAGCTTTCTCCATTTTCTTCCTCTCCTCTCCTCCAATTTTTGTGAATCCTCTCTTCGCATCACTAGCCTTTCCTTTTGGATTAAAAGGCTTTTTGAAAAACTTCTTAACTCTGTTCTTTGAGTAGAATGCCACAGCTTCATCATCAGAGTTCATCAAAAATCCTTCATCATCTGAACCATCTTTTTCATTAATATCAACTTCTGATACCTTTGAAACAAGAGCCAAAGGACCTCCAATACTCATTTTTAATTCTTCATACATTTCTGAAACTTCACTTTCATGTGTTTTCAGCTGATTGTAGAGATCATTCAAATGTGTTGTATCAAAACTCTGTTGATTCTTAATCATCATGCTCACACTTCGCCATTCCTTGCGAAGGCCCATAATGAAATTTAAATTGAACTCTATGAGAGACCTAGTGATTCCATACCTATTGCAGCGAAACATAAGCTCATTCAGACGATCATAGTAATTTTCAAGAGTTTCAGCATCCTTTTTTCTGAATTCCTTAAGTTCAACTAGACATTGCTTCACAGAGTTGATCTTCGTCTTTTCACTACCTTGATACTTCTCTTTTAGAGTGTTCCAGATATCCTTTGCTGTTTTACCACTACGAATGTAATTATAAACCACAGGAGGAAGAGCACCTCTTAGTTCCCTCATGCACCTCTTTTCATTATTCTTCAACCGTTTTTGTTGATCAGCAACTTCAGCAGATGCAGTAGAAGGTCCAATTGGTTGAACATTAGTAGGAGTTTGCACTGTTCCATCGACACAATTCCAAAGTTCTTCATCAATTCCATTTAAGTAATCTTCCATTCTATCAGCCCACTGATCATAGTATTCTGGAATTAACATCGGAATTTTGGTTGAGGAACCAAGCAAGTGAGAGAAGGAAGTCGTTGTATTCATGTTGAAGTTCGCCATTGATGAACACATAAATTTACAGAAAGCTTGAAAAAATTTGATGAAATTGAGAATTGATCAATTGAATTGATCACAAATCACTGATCGATTACTTGACTAAACAATTCAAAGACATAATCAATTCAAATCTGAAGATCAAATTTGATTTTCAAAACCAAAATGCGCGGAAAATTTTGAGTAAAGTTGCAACTCAAAAAGCAAATGATTCTAACACGAAAATCAGATCGATGCAGTTTGAATCGTGCTCTGATACCAATTGAAGAGAATTGTTATCGAGATTTAAGAAAGCAAATATAATTTGAGTGATTGAAAAGTTAGAACACGAAGAGTAAATATTAATCAGATCTTATATTGATGAAGACTGATTACAGAATAAGCAGAAAGGATATTTGTATTTCTGAAAGTTATCCTCTACTTCTATCCTCAGTCCTTATTTATAGGGAACATGAGTGTACAAAAAATATACTAAGTCTAAAACATTACACTTCGCACAAATATGACTTAGTAAAATAACATAAAGATGCGAAACTATACACACACAATATTCGACTTTTACAATTTTGCTTCTACAAACCCTAAGGAATTCTTCAAACAGAAGGGATGTGTATTGATCACACAGTCTCCTGCTCTGATACCAATTGTTAGAACAAAGTTCTAGCAGGATCGATAGATTCTAACCAGGAAAAAAAATTAAAGATGTAATAAAGATGGTTTAACTGATGTAACAAAGTTCTAGCAGGATCGATAGATTCTAACCATGATCGATGGTTTAACTGATGTTGAATGATTAAGCTTTAACACCTCAGAAGAGCTTGAATAAGAACTTCAACTGTAGAGGTGTTTAGGGTTACAAAAACAATAAAGATAATAATTACTAGCGTATCTAAGTCATACATGCATGCACTATTTATAGCATAACCCTAATCTATAATCACGGAAGGACAGGCCCAATCGGATATACAAAAGAAAAACCCATGACGCAGCACATAATATCCTGCAACCTAGTTTTTGTGTGTGTGTGTGTGTGTTCTTAGTTTATAAGTGAGTGTTATTGGCTTCTCAAGGTTCTTTGAAGAAGAAGAAGAAGAAGAAGAAGAAGGTGATATACTCTATTTTGGGGAGTGTTTCTTGTTGAGGGGTTGCTTCTACAAGCTTCTTTGACTCCAGAAGGTATAAAGTTTATACCTTCTTAACTTATGAAATGCTTTTGATGTTGTTAAGTCCCTTTTTGGTTGAGGAAATCGAATCTTTGGAGTATGGATCAACTACTAAAAGTGAGAAATAATAGGGTGAATCAACATATATATACCACCGCTAAGAAATTTATGGTCGATTGCATAAATTAAAGGTCAATTAAATGTTGATTTTAAAACTTGAGGTTCATATTTCAGAAATTAAGGGTTCAATTTAAGAAATTCAAGGTTCGATTACAAAAAATTAAGAGTCGATTTAAAAAATTGAGGGACAATTTCATAAACCGAGGGTCGATTTTCAAAAATTGAGGGTCGATTTCACTAAGTGTTGCTTAGCGCTTCATGAAAAACACTAAAAAGTGGCGATTATGGTCGAGATGAGGAATCACATCACATTATAGGGTCTAAAGCGCTTAACCTGATCGCATCGAGGCCTAGTGCTTTAAGCATGCATACTTTGTAACGCCCGTGTTTCAGGACTAAGCATTTTAGATAACGTAATAGTCTAGGTCATTTATTGTAACCCTTTTGGAAGTAATAAAGATGAAATATTTGAATACTATGTGAATTATGTGTATTTGTGTGCTTATAACTTAATTATAGAGGTATAATTAATAAAGAATAAAAATAAGAGTCGAAATTAAAGTGTGAGATAACCCCGATATCTTTACATAATGTTGTAGTGGTCGAAACAAGGATTCCAGAGATATAAATAACGCCGAAATCCAAGTTATAACGAAGAAGTAATGACTCGTCGAAGTTTCGCGACGGAACCGGCGTGACACCGGAAAGCGTAAATAGTGATTTTACTATATAGCGAATTTTAGCCTTATTTATCTAAACAAAAGTTGTAGAATACGTTAAACAGAGAGCATCCATAAAAAGAACACCCAAATCTGACTTCTTATGCAGAAGTTATGATTTTTCGAAATTTCGGCTTGGCAGTGTACAGCCCGAAGTTCGGATATTAGATCGAGCGGTTTTCAGCCGACACAACCTAAATAAGAATCGAATATCTCGTTAATAGTAGCGTAAGGACACAAAGACAGGTGAAAATGGACGTCAGATGAAGAAGTTATTAGATTTTAACAGACCAATCCTGTCTCGGCCTGTTAATAATATAATTTTTAAAATAAATTCCAAATTAGCTGACAGAGTCTAAACGAAAGTTGTATAGTACGTTCCCGCCTACGCGTGGATATAACGAACGTCAAAAATGGAGCTTGTATGAGAAAGATATGAATTTTAGATATCGGGAAGCAAAATTGCGGATCTGCGAGAAGGGTGATGATGTGACGCATCTGAGCCGTTGCTTGTTGCCCAAGGCTTCGCTTCGGATCTTGACACGTCACATCTCAGATGCCTAGCGTTTGCATCTGACGCGCCGCGTACGAAGTCCCTATGATGCGCGATCCAGCCTTGCTCGGTTCAGAAGAGTCCACGTCTCCTTACCTGAAGCTCACCACCTGTCCGCTTTATCCGAAGCTATGCCCCACGTAGAGCTTTTGAACGCCCAGCGTAGCGAGGCCTCTTGGCCTATAAAAGGGAACCGAGGACAGCCTCATTCCTTGCACCTTTCCACCTTCTTTCTCTCACTATTTTCTCTCTCTACCACCCTAAGCCTAGGTATACCCCTAGCAACCGAAGGAAGCCTCGAGGCTCCCAGAGTCCCGAGAAAAAGGGCCTTTCGGTTAGAAATGCTGCTCCAAGCAAAGTTTGGTTTTCTTTAAAATCCGTTGTAAGTGAGCTACCCCTATGAAATTTTTAATATAGCTTTTAAATAATTATAGTAATGTTATTAGGTCCTTATAATATTTAATTGGGATATTATTATGGGTTATATAATGTCGTTATAATATCTTTTCAACCACTCGCGGTACGGGGGTTCCGGTTTGGAGGGCCGCTTGGGTTGCAGGATTCAGAAGTGCTTATATGCCAAAATGATCCTGCCCACCGGTGTTCCATGTCTGGCCTCGTCTGTATATAGTGGGTGAAAAGTATTGTGTCACGCTTATATAATAGTAATAATAGTTAGACAATTAATTAGTTGCGGTTAACGTCAGACTAAGCCCTAGTGATATTGATACTAGGTTTTGTCAAGTGATAATTGTTTTGAGATAACAAAGCATTGTTCGAGGGCAGAATCACCACCTTTTCAAGTGAGTGCATAGTTACTTTCAACTTACACATAGATATGAAGTATTTTATATAAATTACGTGTTGTGTGTGCATATTATCTGTATACTTGCTATCTATGCTGGATGAACGGTTTTTATACATGTTTTAAATCTTTTAAACTGTATACGTATTTTATATCTACAAAATGTGTTGAGTAAAACATGGGTAGATGTAATAGTTGATGTGTGACCAAATAAAACAATGAGAGGCCTCGTTATAGATGTTATTGATGATCCAATCATCTAACGGAGTATAGATGACGACCTGTGACTATTCTAGACAGTCTAGTGGAACGCTGGCAAGCTCGCAACCTGTAGGTGTTTATTTGAACTGTGTGTTTACCAGTATTACTCCATCCCCCACATGGTTATTTGACGTGAATTGCTGAGGAATCCTCGAAGCATGTGTTGTCACCCCGATGAAAGTCCTTAGACTAGGTCCCTTGTGTTAGATGTTTTAGGGACGTAAAGTGAGGATAACGGGAACAGATAATCGGGTTTGTTTGGTTTGATAAAGTTAATAAAACTTATTTATTGTGGATTGAAAACCCTAGGTGCTCACCAGGCTCCCAAGCCTGACCCACTCTATTTCTTGTATTACAGGTAGTGGCGCATGAGCATAGATGTTTGGATGAGAGATAAGGGATTATAGGCCTGTAAATACGAAATAATGTAGTAAGGGTTATGTTGTCCTGTTTATGCTTTTGATCTGTATGGAACATGACAACCCGAGTCTTTTAATGAAATACATTTCTTTGGAAATGCTTTTGATAAATCTTTATCATATTTTTGTATTGGGACAAATTCCACAACACTTTTATTTAAAATGTTACTCTGATTTTCAAACAAAGCATAAAAAAAAATCGGTCTTTTATGGCCATGAAAATGGGGATGTCACGGTTGGTATCATAGCATTAGTTTAAGCAAACAAGGAATTTGTAGGATTTCAATACTTAAACTTAGAATGCTAAGCGATGATTGTGAGATGTGAGCACTAGCTTATTTTAGGAATTATGCCTAGAATGCTTTTATGTGCTAAATGCTTTGTGCCTGATATTATGTTATTTGTTCGGATCTATGGTCTTTTGCCGACCGGATCTAGAAACATTATGTGTTTAGGATTCTAAACGTACGACAATGATATTCGAACTAACATGTCACAACTAGGAATTTGAAGCCTTGTAAACATTGAACAATGATAACAAATGTGAACAAACAATGTGAAAGCATGTAAGATGCTTATTCAATAACAACAAAATTTCAATCAAACACTTCATACATGCACTGCAAATAGCCAACAAGCAATTGGAAACCCTAGAAATCCTTGTTTGAGTCCATTTTGGACTAGGATTTCCTTATTGGGCCCAATGGACCAATAAGCTTCCAATTGGACTATCTTGGGCTAGAACTCTTGAATGGGCTCTAATGTCACACCCCAAAACCAAGAACGGCGGAAACGTTCTGCGGCGGAGGACGTCATGTAAAGTATCACAACATAGTAAAAGTAAACAAGCAAACAACATCATCCATTGCATTAAATATATAATTTTAATACAAGTGTGTTCTTTACAGTTATAGACACCAAAAGTAATGTGAATCAAAATAATAAGATGAGTCTTGGACGCGCTCCATCTTCTCAAAAGCTGGCATCAGTACCTGTTTACTGTCGACCTGAGAATACAAGTTATTTTGAAAGAGTTTATCAGCATTAAGCTAGTGAGTTCATAAGTATTTTAGTATCGGTGGTTGTTATCAAAACGTTTGAACAATGTCTCAAGTGTAAGTTTGTCAAATGTATGTAAATGTTTGTAAGTGTTTGTAAAAGTTTGAATCTCACAGAAAAACCTATATTTTCTATTAAAGTAGCCTTCTACCAAGGCTTAACTGCTTTGTATGTTCGTTTGTTGTAAAAGTGTGTAATTTCCCTAGTGTAACTATCATTAACAAAATATACTTTGTACATTAATGTTTAAGTGACATAATCACTAAATATATGTAATGGGTAAATTATTGTAGTACTGTAGTGTTGTATTATAGGAACTACTGCTGTACTAACTACCTTAAACCGGATTTATATTAAGGTATCATGTGATTTATTGTACCATACTATCGACTGGATAAACAACGAAAAATGTAGGTCGTAAAAAGAAATGACGTTTGGCACCCACAGACCTGCAGATCCGGCTGTAGCTAGCAGCAAGGTGTAGGGTAGTCAATCCAGTATAGATCTATACGCAAACTCACGCTCTCCCTTCAAGAGACTCTAGCTATAACTCGGGCTGTGACATTTAAGTCATGCTCCGATTCATATCACAATAATTAACGTATTCTTGTATATGTAATGTAATGAACTGTTCTGGTATAGTTGTATATGTTCTTTCTCTAGTATAGTTGTATATGTTCTCCTTCTAGTATAGTTGTATATGTTCTCTATCTAGTATAGTTGTATGTGTTCTTTCTCTAGTATAGTTGTATATGTTCTCCTTCTAGTATAGTTGTATATGTTCTCTATCTAGTATAGTTGTATATGTTCTTTCTCTAGTATAGTTGTATATGTACTCATAGTAATGTAATGTATATGTTCTCATAGTAATAAGTATTGACTCATGAATGAACTGACTCATTGATCTAGCAATAGTATAAGTATGATTCTGTGTTACCCCGATGGTAACTTACTAATGATGTAACTGATACGCATGAATATGGAAGTACTTTTATGTATATATATGCACATATGATATTATAATTAATATTGAAACGACCCTCGGACGGCTACCCGACATACCACCAGACCACGTCCAAATCGAGGAAAAGGAAATAGGGCAGCGGCCTTCCTAAGCCTTTTAAACATTTCTTATATATCTATACGTATATGGACATGCAAATTATAAGAAGTATATTAAAGTTTAAATAAAAGTATTTGATAAGTAAAAGAGTTTATAAAACATTTTGAAGTAAAACAGTTTGATAAACAGTTTGGACAGTGATAAAATCATTGGTTTTATAGTTATTAATCACATGTGATTGATGTAATAACTATAAGTATTCAACTTGTATTCCCCCCCCCCAATAAAAGCATTTAAAACTTTTAAAAGTATTTCAAAGGTTAATTAAAGGGGTATGAACTCACCTGTAGTGAGTGGTTCTGATAACAATGTTGGATTAGATGCTACGTGTCAAGTGGTGACTTGAGTACACACGCGAATCTTATTTAGCATATATTGGCACATATATGGATATAATTAGTGTTATGAACAACTAATTGATGATTTTAGGACAACCTTAGGAACTAGTAAACACTTATAATGAAGTGTTATAATCAGATATGATTGTATGAGGGTTTATAAGGCTATACAAGAGGGTGTATGGCCAAAATACACACCATATGTGTGTGTGCGGCCAGGTGTGCGGCCTAGTGTGCGACCAGCACATGTGTGCGGCCATGTGTGATGCCAGATGGCGTGTGCTGCCAGAAACATGGTGTTCTTGGTGTTCTCGGTGTTCTTGGTACCTTTTATGTAGATCATCAAGGAGAATGGATGATATTTGAGAGGATTTCGAGTTCTATGCTTGAAGAAGTGAAAGAACTGTTCAAAAATGACTAATTATGGTATATATAGGTGGAGTGTGCGGTTGGGAAGAGTGTGAGGCCGCAAACACAAGTGTGTGGCCGCACACTCCATGTGTTGGAGTGTTTGGCCCGATTTTGGTTCCTACACTTCGAGTTAACCCTTTTTAACACTCCTACCTTGATTATATCACATTTAGAATGCTTCATTAGGCTCTAAAGGGTACTACCATATAGTAAAATAAGTCTAATATTGGAAAGAATTGAAGAGTGCATGCGAGAAGTTTTTCGGGTTGTCACATCATCCCCCCGTTAGAGGGAATTTCGTCCCGAAATTTGAGTTTAAGTTACTAGATTATTACAAATAACTAAGTAAAAGGATGAGGATATTTCAGTTTCATCTGATCCTCTCGCTCCCATGTAAATTTCGGTCCTTGCTAGGCGTTCCAGCGAACCTTCTCAATCGGGATGCGACTTTGTTTCGTCTGTTTGAATTCACGGTCCATGACCTCTATAGGTTCTTCCACGAAGTTGAGGCTCTCTTTGATCTCGATCTCGTCGAGTGGGATTACAAGAATCTCGTCGGACAGACACTTTTTCAAGTTAGAAACGTGGAAGGTAGAATGTACGTTACGAAGTTCGTTCGGTAGATTGAGTTTGTAAGCCACATGGCCGATTCTGGCGAGAATCTCGAAAGGCCCAATGTACCTTGGATTTAGCTTTCCATGCTTTCCGAAGCGTATCAAGCCCTTCCAAGTTGAGACCTTCAATAAAACGCGGTCGCCTACCTGGAATTCCAACGGTTTTCTACGTTTATCGGCGTAGCTTTTCTGTTGGTCTCTGGAGGCTTTCAATCGTTCACGGATCTGAACGATCTTCTCCGTTGTTTCCCGAATGATTTTCGGGCCTGTGAGAGTACTGTCAGAAACTTGCCCCTTAGCTAACTGGGTGTCACCCACTTCAGCCCAGCACATAGGAGATCTGCACTTCCGGCCATAGAGGGCTTCAAATGGGGCAGTCTTGATGCTCGTGTGATAACTGTTATTGTAGGAAAATTTGACAAGAGGTAAATGAGTATCCCATGCCTTTCCAAAGTCAATCACGCAGGCTCTCAACATATCTTCCAGCGTTTGAATGGTCCACTCACTTTGCCCGTCGGTTTGAGGATGGTAGGCTATGCTCATGTCTAGCCTTGTTCCTAGCGAATGTTGCAACGATTGCCAAAATCTTGAGGTGAACCTACTATGTCTATCGGAGATAATGGATATAGGGACACCATGCAGTCGCACGATTTCCCTAATGTATGTTCTCGTAAGTTTCTCCATCTTATTAGTTTCCTTGATAGGTAGGAAGTGTGCAGACTTGGTCAATCTATCCACGATGACCCATATGGTATCAAGTACACCCGTTGTCTTGGGTAACTTGGTTATGAAATCCATAGTGATCCGCTCCCACTTCCATTCTGGGATCTCTGGTTGTTGCAGTAAACCAGAGGGTTTCTGGTACTCAACATTAACCTTTACACAAGTAAGGCATTTACTTACAAAGGTAGCAATCTCTGCTTTCATGTTAGGCCACCAGTATAACTTCTTGAGATACAGATACATTTTATCTGAACCTGGGTGGACGGAATATCGAGTGTTGTGCGCCTCGGTCATGACTAAGTCTCGAAAACCACCGTGTTTCGGGGTCCAAATCCGGTCCATGAAATATAGGGCTCCGCCACCCTTGGTTTCTAAGTTCTTGTCCATTCCTCTAAGAGATTCACTCACCACATGTTCCGGTTTTATAGCTTCAAGCTGGGCCGCCTGAATTTGCTTAGAAAAGTGTGAATGGATAGTCATTGTCAACGACTTGACTCTTCGACCAGAATATTCCTTCCGACTTAGGGCGTCCGCTACTACGTTGGCCTTACCCGGATGATAACGAATGTCGCATTCGTAGTCATTAAGTAGCTCGACTCATCGTCGTTGGTGCATGTTGAGCTCCTTCTGATCGAATATGTGTTGTAAACTCTTGTGGTCAGTAAAAATGGTGCTTTTGGTGCCATCCAGGTAATGTCTCCAGATCTTCAGGGCAAACACAATTGCCCCCAGTTCAAGATCGTGCGTGGTGTAGTTGACTTCATGTGTCCTCAGTTGTCTCGAGGCGTAGGCGATAAATTTACCTCGTTGCATCAGGACACAACCGAGCCCTTGATTTGACGCATCATAGTAGACAACGAAATCTTCTTTCCCTTCGGGAAGGGATAGTATTGGTGCGGTGCACAAGGCTCGCTTTAGCATTTGGAATGCTTTCTCCTATTTCTCTTCCTAGTCAAAGGCCACGCCCTTCTGGGTTAGTGTTGTAAGGAGTTTCGCAATTCAGGAGAAGTTCTGTATGAATCTACGGTAGTAGCCAGCGAGACCTAGAAACTGTCGAATTTTTGTAGGCGTCTTCGGTGCTGACCAGTTCTCAATGGCCTTAATTTTGGATGGGTCCACATGTATTCCTTCTTCGCTTACCACATGTCCTAAGAATTCAACTCTTCGGATCCAAAATTCACATTTCGAGAACTTCGCATAGAGCTTCTCCGTTCGTAAAGTTCCTAGAAATTGTCGCAGGTGATCGCCATGCTCTTCCTTACTATGAGAGTAGATTAGGATGTCGACAATAAAGACAATGACGAACTGATCTAAGTAAGGTCGGCATACTCTATTCATCAAATCCATGAAAACTGCGGGCGCATTGGTCAATCTGAATGGCATCACCACGAACTCGTAGTGTCCGTAACGAGTGTGGAAGGCTGTCTTCGGAACATCCTCCTCTAGCACTCGTAACTGGTGATATCCGGATCTCGGATCAATTTTGGAAAAATAATTCGCCCCTTGGAGTTGGTAAAATAAATCGTCGATGCGAGGCAGAGGGTAACGATTTTTGACCGTCAGTTTGTTGAGTTCTCTGTAGTCGATACACATACGGAATGTTCCGTCTTTCTTCTTAACAAACAAGACTGTTGCTCCCCAAGGTGAGAAGCTTGGTCTTATGAAGCCCTTCCTGAGCAGTTCGTTAAGTTGACCAGATAATTCCTGCATCTCTACTGGTGCTAATCGGTAGGGGGACTTGGCTACTGAGGTAGCTCCTGGGACTAAGTCGATTCTGAACTCCGACATGTCGTTGCGGAGGTAATCCTGGTAGCTCTTCTGGGAAAATGTCAGGGAAGTCTCTCACTACTGGAATGTTCTTTAGTTCCTTCGTTTTGAGGCTCATGTCGACGACGTGAGCAAGTAATGCATGGTATTCTTTATGCAGATACTTTTGTGCTTGAATACTTGATATAATACGAAGACTCGCACCGGGTTTGTCGCCGTAGACGATAAGAGTTTCGTTAGACAGAAGGTTTAGACGGACTGCTTTCTCGTAGCACATGATGTCAGCGCGATGAAGACTTTACCAATCCATGCCAATGATAACGTCGAAGCTTTTTATTGAGACCAGCATAAGGTCGATTAGGAATGAGTGGTTATCTAGAGTTAGGATACAACCTAAGTATATGTTATTCGTACTTTCAGTTTTTCCATTTGCCATTTCTACTTTGAATTGTTCCTTAAGTGTGTGTGGTTGTTGCTTAAGCATGCGAGCAAATTTATGGTTCACGAAGCTTCGCTCCATTCCACTATCGAATAGAATGCATGCATAGGAGTTGTCTAGGAGGAACGTACCAGTCACCACTATCGGGTCAGGAACTGCTTCCCCATGGCCTATTGCTAGTACCCTCCCTGCTCCTCCAGCATTCTTCGCTTTGGGGCAGTCCCTCTTATAGTGTCCTGCTTCGCCACATCCATAGCAGGTCGGGCTCGTGCCAGAGCCGGGGACTTGGGTGATCGGCCTCGCTGGGGACTTACAGAAACGGACAGTGTGTCCTTTTCTGTTGCAGTTAGAGCACTACATTTCACGGCAGGGGTCGTTGTGGTGGAAGTTGCATTTGTTGCACTTAGGCAAACTTCCAGCATACTGCCTCACCGGAGCAGTAGCAGCAGTAGGGGTTATCGCAGCATGTACAGCCACAATTTGCTACTTTCTGGCAACTCGCTGCTTCTTCTTGTCATCCCAAAACTTCCGCTTAGATTCAGCGGGTTTGGAGGGTTCTGAGACGGCGTGGGTTGTTGTCGCTGTTCGGGATTTGATTCCATGGTCAATGAGTCGCTGTGCCAGCCGCTTGGCACTGTCGAAAGTAACGGGGTTTGATGATATTACATTTCCTTGATACGGAGGCACCAGTCCCTAGATGTACCTTTCGATCTTTTTCCCTTCATTGGGAACCATATTGGGGCAGAGGGCCACCAGTTCGCTGAATCTGGCGGTATAAGCGACTACGTTGGTGTCCTTCATAGTTAGGCTCCAAAGCTCCTGCTCCAATTTTTGGATTTCGCCCCTCGGGCAGTATTCCTCAATCATGAGTTCCTTCATGGTTTCCCAGCCCATATCATTC
This sequence comes from Lactuca sativa, assembly GCF_002870075.4. Taxonomy (NCBI): domain Eukaryota; kingdom Viridiplantae; phylum Streptophyta; class Magnoliopsida; order Asterales; family Asteraceae; genus Lactuca; species Lactuca sativa. Next base: position 297,557,358 of record NC_056630.2, on the reverse strand, counting down.
GCCACTACGAGAGTCAGCGCTTTAACGTGGTCGTTCCACCACGTCAGGGCCTTTCCTTCAAAGGTGCATGCAGCATATTTGACTTTGCTCGCAGTAGGGCATGAATAGTTTTTGAAGACTGATTCGGTCTTCTCGAACCATTGCGAGAGGGTAATGACTCCGCCGGTGTAACAACTCAAATTTTCAAACAAATTTTTCATTTTAAAAATAAAGTATTTCCATTCAAAACAAGGCATAAATAATTTAAGTGTCATGTCAAATACAAATTGCCTAAATCCCAAGATCATAAAAACATCCTTCAGTGTGTATCGATCACGCCGGCGCCTTCCCACGGTCCTCGCTAGTACCTGAAACACATACACAACAACTGTAAGCATAATGCTTAGTGAGTTCCCCAATATACAACTTACGCACATACGCCTTTCCAGGCCCTGACCTATCGGTCCATGTGTCTCAGGGGACTTCCGTCCCTGCTGGGTAAACCTTCCGGTCCTACCCACGCCGACCTTCCGGTCCATAACACAACATATTGCCTTCCGGCCCATAACATATTGCCTTCCGGCCCATAACATAATCGCCTTCCGGCCCATAACATACATAGCATATATAACAAACAGCTTACCACATATAGCATACATATCACATATCATACCTGACCTTCCGGTCACACAGTCAAACCCTTCCGGGTACAGTATAGTGAGAAGACTCACCTCGTGAATGCTGAAAGCTAGCAAATCCTGAAATCACTCGTGCACAATCCGACGAGCTACAACCTCCCTATAACATCACATATCTCTCATTAACACTTATGTCTTCTAAGTGTGACTATCCCTAAGAAGTCAGACTTAGGTCAACTCTGGTCAACGGTCAACGGTCAACTCGACCGGACTCGGCGAGTGCCATGGCGACTCGGCGAGTCTAGACGTCCTCCAACTCTCTGAGATTCCCTATCTACTCGTCGAGTATCCTCCTTGACCCGACGAGTTACTCCTGGAAGAATCGCGGGGCCACCCCGACTCAACTCGCCGAGTCTGAAGAACAACTCGACGAGTCCTAGTTAATCTTCAAGCTACTCGCCGAGTCTGTTCATCGGACACGGCGAGTCCATGCCATGCAACCGCTCAAACTGCATCCTAAGGTCAGAACTGCTTCGACCATTCCTAGGTCTGGCCTTCCTAGGCTGATCCATCACGTAAAGTCCTCATTTCAGTGCTCATGATACACCATATGATTCATAATTTGCATTTTGACCTAAGGCATAAGGATTCCAATCCAAAACCTTCATCAATTCCCGAAATGCACAGACATGGGACATTCTGGACCTCCATAGGTCCCAATACAGGGTTACAATCGTTTAGGGGACTAGGGTAACATTCAATCTATTCACAAAAGGGTTCCATAAACCCTAATTCCATAATCACATCAACATAGCAGAGTATACTCGAATTCTTACCTGGATGATGTATCCTCTGTGTCCCCAATCCTCAGAATGTGACTCCCTTTCTGCTCCTTTAGCCAATCCCTTCTCTTCCTTGCACAACCACTCTTCTATAATCAACAATGGCCTACAATCCTTGCTCCAGATGCACACAATCGATTTAGGGTTCTTCTCAGAAGGCTAAAATGAACAATGACGGCCAATGAGTCCTTTTTATACGTCCCAAACCTGAACGGTTAGGGTTTTCGCTAAACAGCGTAGACTCGCCGAGTCCATATCTGGACTCGTCGAGTCCAGTCGCGATCCCGCGACCAAGTCTGCGATCCTACTCGGCGAGTCTAGGCTCCAACTCGCCGAGTCCCCTCTTAAATCACCCCAAAAACATAATTCAATAATACCTGAGATTCCGGGCTGTTACAACTCTCCCCCACTTGGATTAGACTTCGCCCTCGAAGTCTCACTCTGAAAATAGTTCCGGATGCTGCTCCCGCATCTCACGTTCCGGCTCCCAAGTCATTTCCGATCCCTTACTGTGTTGCCACTGAACCAACACCAGAGGTACCTCCTTGTTCCTCAGAACCTTGATCTTCCGATCCCTGATGGCCACTGGTCGCTCGGCATAATTCAGGCTCGCATCCACCTGAATATCCTCCAATGGAACCACTGCCGACTAATCGGCTATGCACTTCCTCAATTGCGACACATGAAAAGTGTCGTGGATCTGTCCCAACTCCGCTGGCAACTCCAACCGATAGGCTACCCGGCCTATGCTTGCAATCACACGAAATGGCCCAATATACCGGGGCCCCAACTTGCCCCTCTTCCTGAATCGAATCACTCCTTTCTAAGGAGAGACCTTCAGGAGAACGAAGTCGCCGACCTGAAATTCAAGCTCGGATCGGCGCCTGTCTGCATAACTCTTCTGTCGGCTCTGGGCGGTCAACAACCTTTGTCTAACTTGCTGAATCTGCTCTGTCGTCTGAAGCACGATCTCTGTGCTGCCCATCACTCTCTGCCCCACCTCTCCCCAGCAAATGGGGGTCCGACACCTCCTACCATACAACAGCTCAAAAGGTGGCATACCAATGCTCGAATGATGGCTGTTGTTGTAGGAAAACTCTGCTAAGGGTAAATATGCATCCCAGCTACCCCCGAAGTCTAACACATACGCTCGAAGCATGTCCTCCAACATCTGAATCGTCCGCTCGCTCTGACCGTCTGTCTGGGGATGGTATGCGGTACTAAAATGCAATTTAGTACCCAACTCCTCATGGAATTTCTTCCAGAACCTGGAAGTGAAGCGCACATCACGGTCTGAAACAATCGAGATCGGCACTCCATGCCGAGATACCACTTCTCTCACATAAATCTCCGCCAACTTCTCCGCTGAAGAACTCTCGCTGATGGCAAGGAAGTGTGCACTCTTCGTCAACCTATCCACAATCACCCAAATTGCGTCAACTCCCCTAGCAGTCCTCGGTAATTTGGTGACGAAATCCATAGTGATCTGTTCCCACTTCCACTCGGGGATCTCCAATGGCTGTAACTTGCCATGCGGTCTCTGGTGTTCGGCCTTAACCCTACGGCAGGTCAAGCACCTCTCAACGAACCATGCCACGTCCCTCTTCATACAGGGCCACCAATACTCTTTCCTCAAATCCAAATACATCTTCGTAGCACCGAGATGGATCGAGAATTTCGATCTATGAGCCTCTTCCATCAAAGTAATACGCGTACCGCCCACGAACGGTACCCAAATCCGACCCTGAAACGTCATAAGCCCCCGTCCATCCTTAACGAACTCTGAAATTAGCGCCACAACCCGCTCTTTCTTCTGCATCTCTGGTAGCACAGCCTCGGCCTGTGCCCCACGAATAGCATCCAATACTGGAGTCATCACAGTCAGTCTCAAGCATACATCTTGCAATGGAGTGCTCTCCGCCCTACGGCTCAATGCATCGGCTACCACATTAGCCTTGCCTGGGTGGTACAGGATCTCACAATCATAATCCTTGACCACATCCAACCACCTCCTCTGACGCATATTTAGGTTGGGCTGATCCATCAAATACTTCAAACTCTTATGGTCCGTGTATATCGTACATCGAACCCCATACAAGTAGTGACTCCAAATCTTGAGAGCGAACACTACTGCCCCCAACTCTAAATCATGCGTGGGATATCTCGCCTCATAAGGCTTCAGCTGCCTCGACGCATACGCTATCACATGACCCCTCTGCATCAACACTGCACCCAGTCCCGAAATCGATGCGTCGCAATATACCACAAAATCTTCCATCCCTTCCGGGAGAGCTAATACCGGGGCTTCGCACAACCTCTGGCGAAGTGTCTCAAAGGAGGTCTGCTGCTCGGGCCCCCATGAGAATGCAACACCCTTCCGAGTCAATCTGGTGAGCGGCACTGCGATCTTGGAGAAATCTATAGGGTTTCAAAGCACTCCATGGATGATGGCAATGGGCCCCTTTGATGAATTCTAGGTTAAAAGCCCAAGACTTGTCTTTTCCCTATAAATAGTCATGTATTATTCATTATTAGGGTTAAGAGAGAGGCAAAATGTAGCCACCACATTGTGAGGTTTCTTGTAGAGTTAGATTATTATTTCTTAAGTGTAATTTGTTCCTCACATTTCAATAAATCGAGTGATCATTCGACATAATCTTCATTATTGTGTTTGTTCTTATTTTCCGCATCTTGTTCATCAAATCACAATTAGAGTTTTAATCCCAACAAGTAGTATCAGAGCTGGTCTTTGAAGATCTATGGATTTTTGAAGTATCGATTCTTGATTTGATGATTTTCTATACAAGTTATTGCAGATATTAGTGTTTTGGCGGTATGGAATCAAAAATTTTATTCGATCCCTATAAATAGTCATGTATTATTCATTATTAGGGTTAAGAGAGAGGCAAAATGTAGCCCCCACATTGTGAGGTTTCTTGTAGAGTTAGATTATTATTTCTTAAGTGTAATTTGTTCCTCACATTTCAATAAATCGAGTGATCATTCGACATAATCTTCATTATTGTGTTTGTTCTTATTTTCCGCATCTTGTTCATCAAATCACAATTAGGGTTTTAATCCTAACAAGTGGTATCAGAGCGGGTCTTTGAAGATCTATGGATTTTTGAAGTATCGGTTCTTGATTTGATGATTTTCTATACAAGTTATTGAAGATTTTAGTGTTTTGGCGGTATGGAATCAAAAATTTTATTCGATCTACTGTTCATGGAGATTTATGTTGTTCATCTACTGTTCATCTTGTATTTTCTTTAATTTGCCTCGCTCTTCTGTTCATATTGAATCAGTTCATCGGTTTTATTACTTTGTTTTGACCTAATTGGATATGTTCGTAAATTCTTTCAATCTGGCCCAATCTTTTGGTCAATTTACTATTCCTGGTCCATATGCTTAATCACGATCAAGTTTTATTTGACCCTAATATTCATCTATGTCTCCGTTTCCGTTTGCATTTTTGTTCTGTGCTTAAATTCAATCATTCGTGATTATCAATTTCAACATCCGTGTCGTGATTATCGACCCATGAATCGATTCCTTTAGATTTCAAGTTTTTTTTTAATCGATTGGTGTTCATGAGTTTCTGGGTACGTTGATGAACCATTGAAGGAAGTTCGCTATTTTGATTGAAAAACACGTTCGATCTGGAAATGACTTGTGTTAATTAATTTGGTGATTTTCACGGAACTCAAATCACCAATCAGAGATTAGCTTGTGATCAGAACATATGGTTTTTGCAATTAGAATACAGATCTCGGAGTCGGTACCAATTTCTCAGAATTTGGTTTCAAAATTGTGATGTTGGATGGCGTCAATCGGAACGAGATGGAATGATAATGCAAAATCTTTGGTTCCAGTGAACTCACTGAGAACGAATGTTATCGGATTTGAGAGTTTATCGGAATGAAATCGTAACAGGTGCGAACGTTAGTCAAAATCAAAAAGTCAAAATTGAGTTTTTGAGTTTGTTTCACCTGCGAACGTTCATTGACTATGATTCGTTGCGAACCTGTAATTGGATTCGGTTTTATTGAAGATTCGCATTGGGTTATGATGGATTGATTCGGAGCGAAAGTCAAGGAATCGGAGTTGCCTTGTTTCACACTGTGGTTCACATCTAGAACAGATTCGCACAATTGGACACAGATTCGGAGTCCCAGTAGGCACGCACGAAAGGCTTAATCGGTGTTATTGGTTGATCGTGATTGGACTTGAGGTTTCGTTTGAAAACATTCGTTTGACGTCGCCATTACAGTGATCCTTTTAATTGTCCGTCTAAATGGGGAAGAACACTACCGAGTTACATTTTTAGTCCCTACAACTTCCACGATTTGACACTTTTGATCCCTGTTACTTTCGCAGCTTGGCGGTTATGGACTATTTCCAGAATTTGTTACAAATGAAGGGGAATATGATGCAAATTTATTATTTTAATCCCCTAACTTTCAGCAAAGTGACAGTTTCAGCCCGTTTTTCGAAAAGTTTGCAAATTTGAGGGCCGGTGAACAGTTTTGAATTCGTTAACGCACATATCTTTTTCGTGAACAGAAAAATAAAGATTCCATCAAGTCTTGGCGGTTCGGAAAGTCGTTTATCGTGATAACGTCAAATTTTCACGATTTTTTCGGATTTTATACTTCATTGTGTATATCTTTTTGTCGTGGGGGAGCTTAGTAAATTTTTATCCATTCAAGATCATTCTCATGACCATTTGAAGGCTTTATAATCATGTTTTTGATTATAAATCGGGGGAGAATTTGGTATGGCCATTCGAAATTGGATTTGTGACTTTTCAAAGTTGAAGATTTTTGATAAAGCTTATGGTAGAATTATGAAGGTAGCTTTTACAGCGGAAGTTCTTCATCGAGCTCTGCTAAAGCTTTTACAGAGAAGTATCCTTTACAGCGGAAGTTTTTCATCGAGCTCTGCTAAGGACTTGTTATATCTCCGACTTCTTGTATTTTCTCGATCAAGTGGCGTTACGAATCTTAAAGTTTGGGTTGTTACATGATATTTTTTTATGGGTTATATCATTAGCTTATTTGAAGATCATTGTGACTTGGAGGGGGAGCTCTTCAAAGACAAGAAGTGATTCGGTCTTTTTATTCTGAAATGGGTTTTTATGGCGGGTTTGGTTTTCATGAAGATTCTTTGGGATTACATTCGAAAATGAAGTTTAAAGACATTACTTCAGTGCTTGATTTATATATCCTAGAGCCCGTGTTTGAAGACTATTGAAGAATCAAGATTCGTGGATTGCTTCATATATTCCTAGTTGCAGATCTTTTTATTTGCTAGATGCTTGTTTTGGAAGTTAAAGCATTGTCATCCATTCCATACTTTGAGGGGGAGATTGTAGGGTTTCAAAGCACTCCATGGATGATGGCAATGGGCCCCTTTGATGAATTCTAGGTTAAAAGCCCAAGACTTGTCTTTTCCCTATAAATAGTCATGAATTATTCATTATTAGGGTTAAGAGAGAGGCAAAATGTAGCCGCCACATTGTGAGGTTTCTTGTAGAGTTAGATTATTATTTCTTAAGTGTAATTTGTTCCTCACATTTCAATAAATCGAGTGATCATTCGACATAATCTTCATTATTGTGTTTGTTCTTATTTTCCGCATCTTGTTCATCAAATCACAATTAGGGTTTTAATCCCAACAAAATCCTTAATGAATCTCCGATAATACCCTGCCAACCCAAGGAAGCTCCTGATCTCAGAGGGTGACTTCGGCACCTCCCAACTCATCACCGCCTCAACCTTGGCCGGATCGACCAATATCCCTTTCTGATTAACAACATGTCCTAGAAATTGGACCTCCCGCAACCAGAAGTCACATTTGGAGAACTTTGCATAAAGCTTCTCCGACCTCAATACCTCAAAGACCTCCCTCAAATGCTCCTCATGCTGCTCTCTAGATCTCGAATACACCAGAATGTCGTCGATAAATACAATCAATGACCGATCCAACATCGGTCTGCATACCCTGTTCATGAGATCCATGAACACAGTCGGGGCATTGGTGAGCCCGAAAGGCATCACCACAAACTCATAATGCCCATATCGCGTTCTAAACGTTGTCTTCTGGACATCCTCGTCCCGCACTCTCACCTGATGGTACCCTGACTTCAGATCGATCTTGGAAAACCAAGATGCTCCCTGCAACTGATCGAATAAATCATCGATCCTCGGCAATGGGTAACGGTTCTTGACCGTCAACTTGTTCAACTCCCGGTAATCAATGCACATCCGGTGTGAACCATCCTTCTTCTTGACGAACAGAATAGGTGCTCCCCATGGCGAGCTGCTCGGCCGAATGAATCCCTTCCCCAGCAACTCCTGGAGTTGCGAGGACAACTCTTGCATCTCTGGAGGTGCAAGATGATAAGGCACTTTAGCAATAGGCGCGGCCCCCGGAACTAGATCGATACCAAACTCTACTTGCCTCACAGGAGGTACTCCTGGCAGCTCTTCGGGGAAAACATCTGGAAACTCACGCACCACAGGGACCTCCTCAACTGACTTCGGTCTCTTGGAAACCTCCCGCGTATCCATCACATACGCCACAAAACCCTTACAGCCCTGCTGTAGACATTGCCTCGCCCTAGCGGCCGAACAAAAAGCTGATCCCGAACGGGTACCCTCACCGTACACCGAAAGAACTCCCCCACTATGGTCTCGTATAGTCACCAGCTGACGCTCACAGTCGATGACAGCGCCGAATCGGCTCAACCAGTCCATGCCCACGATGACACAGACATCACCCATCGCAATAGGAATCAGGTCAATCGGGAATTCGACCCCGAAAATCTCTAACACGCATCCCCGGAGACAAATCACTCTCTCGTCAGCTATAGAAACCCTCAGAGGCCGACTCAACGACTCACGACTAACGCTGATATGCTGACTAAAGGCTAAAGATACAAAGGATCTACTTGCACCCGAGTCAAATAACACTAAGGCAGGCACAGAGTTCACAAGGAAAGTACCTACGCATATAATAACATAAGCATAACGTCTCGACATTACAAACATAAATACATGAATTACAGCATACCTGCCACAACATCGGGCGCCGCGCGGACCTCCTCCGCAGTCAGCTGAAAGGCTCTCCCCCGAGCCCTCGGGGCCTCGGCCTTCACCGGTCGAGTCGCAGTAGCTCTGGCAGCAGGTGCAGATCCCTGAAGAAGCTGAGGGCACTCGGCCTTCCTATGGCCTGTCTGGTTGCAATGAAAGCAAACCGTAAACCCCTTGGGACACTCCCTAGCAATGTGCCCCTCCTTGCCACACTTGTAGCAAGCACCAGATCGACATGCCCCATCATGACCCTTGCCGCACTTTCCGCAAGTGCGGCCCTTCGAACCTCCTGTCCTCGAATCGGCGGACTTTATCCGCTTGGCTGCCGGCTGGAACTGAGTCGGTCGCCGGTCCACCCGCTGAGACTCGACCTCCTCCCTGACCTGGGTCTCCAACTCGATCTCGCGCTTCCTGGCATTCGCCTGAAGCTCAGCAAAAGTATGGTAGGTGGAGTTTGACACAAACTCCCGGATATCCCTCCTCAACACTCCCAAGTACCGGCTCATCTGAGCCTGATCAGTGGACACCAGCTCGGGGCAGAACATCGCCCTCTCATGAAACTTCCGCGTGATCACCGCAACAGAATCAGTACCCTGCTTGAGGGTTAAGAACTCCTGAACCAATCGTTCCCTCTCCACCGGGGGAACGTACTCGTCCCTGAACATAGCAGTAAACCCCTCCCAAGTCACTGCTGTAATCTCTGCCAAAGTGAAGTTCGCCGTCACGAACTTCCACCAGTCCTTCGCTCCCAGACGGAGCTGGTTCAAAGCGAACCGCAACCTCAGGTGCTCCGGGCATGAACAAGTGTAGAAGCACCCCTCTATATCCGCGATCCACCTCATCGCAGCAATCGGATCCTGTGTCCCATCGAACTCTAGTGGCTTCGTGTTGCTGAACTCTCGGAACAGCAACGAGTCACCCCCCTGTGGCCTAGCAGCGGCCACATCTGCGGTAGTTGCAGCGGTTGCAGCCTCAGTCAATGCGGCGTACCGCTCATCAAACGTCTCCATCAGGGTGGTCTTAATAGACCCAAACATCTCCGGGATCTCGGCCCGGATCGCCGCAGCTACCTCCTCGTGAATCATCTGACGAATCTCCTCGTCACTCACACCGCTCGAACTCGCTCTGTGGCGTGGTCTAACCATGATGTCTCTGAAATACAACATAAAACTATCAGAGACTCCATCGAGTATAAGCGCACTCGATAACGCAACCCTACTCAGTCTCCGATATCCAGGGATTCTTACTTGGGTCTCTCACTGACCCGGTGTCTTCAGTAGTACGGGCCCAATACTAACGACCACACCGCATCAGCATTCATCCCAAGTCTTCCTCCCCAAACCCCGGATAGTGAGTACTCTACTTCTGATATGCACTATCTCCCCGCACACTAGCAAAGCATCTCATATCGGCAAACTTCCCTAGACTAAGGCATCACAAATCAGGCCACTCTAGTCCTATCATGAATACCTAGTCTTCTAGCATGCATAACAATTCATATAACATTGTAAGGTATTTTGGGGATCTTTACCGTTCGGGCGCTGACTGATCGTACACACTGTTTCTTTCTTGCTTACCACAAAACCATTTACAAAAGTTTATGCCTTTATTTAAAAAGTTTTCCTCAAATCCTCGGTTTGAGTTCAGTTACTCCCGAAGGTGCACCTGAATCCCTCAAACCAAGGCTCTGATACCAATTGTAACAACTCAAATTTTCAAACAAATTTTTCATTTTAAAAATAAAGTATTTCCATTCAAAACAAGGCATAAATAATTTAAGTGTCATGTCAAATACAAATTGCCTAAATCCCAAGATCATAAAAACATCCTTCAGTGTGTATCGATCACGCCGGCGCCTTCCCACAGTCCTCGCTAGTACCTAAAACACATACACAACAATTGTAAGCATAATGCTTAGTGAGTTCCCCAATATACAACTTACGCACATACGCCTTTCCAGGCCCTGACCTATCGTTCCATGTGTCTCAGGGGACTTCCGTCCCTGTTGGGTAAACCTTCCGGTCGTACCCACGCCGACCTTCCGGTCCATAACACAACATATTGCCTTCCGGCCCATAACATATTGCCTTCCGGCCCATAACATAATCGCCTTCCGGCCCATAACATACATAGCATATATAACAAACAGCTTACCACATATAGCATACATATCACATATCATACCTGACCTTCCGGTCACACAGTCAAACCCTTCCGGGTACAGTATAGTGAGAAGACTCACCTCGTGAATGCTGAAAGCTAGCAAATCCTGAAATCACCCGTGCACAATCCGACGAGCTACAACCTCCCTATAACATCACATATCTCTCATTAACACTTATGTCTTCTAAGTGTGACTATCCCTAAGAAGTCAAACTTAGGTCAACTCTGGTCAACGGTCAACGGTCAACGGTCAACTCGACCGGACTCGGCGAGTGCCATGGCGACTCGGCGAGTCTAGACGTCCTCCAACTCTCTGAGATTCCCTATCTACTCGTCGAGTATCCTCCTTGACCCGACGAGTTACTCTTGGAAGAATCGCGGGGCCACCCCGACTCAACTCGCCGAGTCTGAAGAACAACTCGACGAGTCCCAGTTAATCTTCAAGCTACTCGCCGAGTCTGTTCATCGGACACGGCGAGTCCATGCCATGCAACCGCTCAAACTGCATCCTAAGGTCAGAACTGCTTCGACCATTCCTAGGTCTGGCCTTCCTAGGCTGATCCATCACGTAAAGTCCTCATTTCAGTGCTCATGATACACCATATGATTCATAATTTTCATTTTGACCAAAGGCATAAGGATTCCAATCCAAAACCTTCATCAATTCCCGAAATGCACAGACATGGGACATTCTGGACCTCCATAGGTCCCAATACAGGGTTACAATCGTTTAGGGGACTAGGGTAACATTCAATCTATTCACAAAAGGGTTCCATAAACCCTAATTCCATAATCACATCAACATAGCAGAGTATACTCGAATTCTTACCTGGATGATGTATCCTCTGTGTCCCCAATCCTCAGAATGTGACTCCCTTTCTGCTCCTTTAGCCAATCCCTTCTCTTCCTTGCACAACCACTCTTCTATAATCAACAATGGCCTACAATCCTTGCTCCAGATGCACACAATCGATTTAGGGTTCTTCTCAGAAGACTAAAATGAACAATGACGGCCAATGAGTCCTTTTTATACGTCCCAAACCTGAACGGTTAGGGTTTTCGCTAAACAGCGTAGACTCGCCGAGTCCATATCTGGACTCGTCGAGTCTAGTCGCGATCCCGCGACCAAGTCTGTGATCCTACTCGGCGAGTCTAGGCTCCAACTCGCCGAGTCCCCTCTTAAATCACCCCAAAAACATAATTCAATAATACCTGAGATTCCGGGCTGTTACAACTCTCCCCCACTTGGATTAGACTTCGCCCTCGAAGTCTCACTCTGAAAATAGTTCCGGATGCTGCTCCCGCATCTCACGTTCCGGCTCCCAAGTCATTTCCGATCCCTTACTGTGTTGCCACTGAACCAACACCAGAGGTACCTCCTTGTTCCTCAGAACCTTGATCTTCCGATCCCTGATGGCCACTGGTCTCTCGGCATAATTCAGGCTCGCATCCACCTGAATATCCTCCAATGGAACCACTGCCGACTAATCGGCGCACTTCCTCAATTGCGACACATAAAAAGTGTCGTGGATCTGTCCCAACTCCGCTGGCAACTCCAACCGATAGGCTACCCGGCCTATGCTTGCAATCACACGAAATGGCCCAATATACCGGGGCCCCAACTTGCCCCTCTTCCTGAATCGAATCACTCCTTTCCAAGGAGAGACCTTCAGGAGAACGAAGTCGCCGACCTGAAATTCAAGCTCGGATCGGCGCCTGTCTGCATAACTCTTCTGTCGGCTCTGGGCGGTCAACAACCTTTGTCTAACTTGCTGAATCTGCTCTGTCGTCTGAAGCACGATCTCTGTGCTGCCCATCACTCTCTGCCCCACCTCTCCCCAGCAAATGGGGGTCCGACACCTCCTACCATACAACAGCTCAAAAGGTGGCATACCAATGCTCGAATGATGGCTGTTGTTGTAGGAAAACTCTGCTAAGGGTAAATATGCATCCCAGCTACCCCCGAAGTCTAACACATACGCTCGAAGCATGTCCTCCAGCATCTGAATCGTCCGCTCGCTCTGACCGTCTGTCTAGGGATGGTATGCGGTACTAAAATGCAATTTAGTACCCAACTCCTCATGGAATTTCTTCCAGAACCTGGAAGTGAAGCGCGCATCACGGTCTGAAACAATCGAAATCGGCACTCCATGCCGAGATACCACTTCTCTCACATAAATCTCCGCCAACTTCTCCGCTGAAGAACTCTCGCTGATGGCAAGGAAGTGTGCACTCTTCGTCAACCTATCCACAATCACCCAAATTGCGTCAACTCCCCTAGCAGTCCTCGGCAATTTGGTGACGAAATCCATAGTGATATGTTCCCACTTCCACTCGGGGATCTCCAATGTCTGTAACTTGCCATGCGGTCTCTGGTGTTCGGCCTTAACCCTACGGCAGGTCAAGCACCTCTCAACGAACCATGCCACGTCCCTCTTCATACAGGGCCACCAATACTCTTTCCTCAAATCCAAATACATCTTCGTAGCACCGGGATGGATCGAGAATTTCGATCTATGAGCCTCTTCCATCAAAGTAATACGCGTACCGCCCACGAACGGTACCCAAATCCGACCCTGAAACGTCATAAGCCCCCGTCCATCCTTAACGAACTCTGAAATTAGCCCCACAACCCGCTCTTTCTTTTGCATCTCTGGTAGCACAGCCTCGGCCTGTGCCCCACGAATAGCATCCAATACTGGAGTCATCACAGTCAGTCTCAAGCATACATCTCGCAATGGAGTGCTCTCCGCCCTACGACTCAATGCATCGGCTACCACATTAGCCTTGCCTGGGTGGTACAGGATCTCACAATCATAATCCTTGACCACATCCAACCACCTCCTCTGACGCATATTTAGGTTGGGCTGATCCATCAAATACTTCAAACTCTTATGGTCCGTGTATATCGTACATCGAACCCCATACAAGTAGTGACGCCAAATCTTGAGAGCGAACACTACTGCCCCCAACTCTAAATCATGCGTGGGATATCTCGCCTCATGAGGCTTCAGCTGCCTCGACGCATACGCTATCACATGACCCCTCTGCATCAACACTGCACCCAGTCCCGAAATCGATGCGTCGCAATATACCACAAAATCTTCCATCCCTTCCGGGAGAGCTAATACCGGGGCTTCGCACAACCTCTGGCGAAGTGTCTCAAAGGAGGTCTGCTGCTCGGGCCCCCATGAGAATGCAACACCCTTCCGGGTCAATCTGGTGAGCGGCACTGCGATCTTGGAGAAATCTGTAGGGTTTCAAAGCATTCCATGGATGATGGCAATGGGCCCCTTTGATGAATTCTAGGTTAAAAGCCCAAGACTTGTCTTTTCCCTATAAATAGTCATGTATTATTCATTATTAGGGTTAAGAGAGAGGCAAAATGTAGCCACCACATTGTGAGGTTTCTTGTAGAGTTAGATTATTATTTCTTAAGTGTAATTTGTTCCTCACATTTCAATAAATCGAGTGATCATTCAACATAATCTTCATTATTGTGTTTGTTCTTATTTTCCGCATCTTGTTCATCAAATCACAATTAGGGTTTTAATCCCAACAAGTGGTATCAGAGCGGGTCTTTGAAGATCTATGGATTTTTGAAGTATCGGTTCTTGATTTGATGATTTTCTATACAAGTTATTGAAGATTTTAGTGTTTTGGCGGTATGGAATCAAAAAATTTATTCGATCCCTATAAATAGTCATGTATTATTCATTATTAGGGTTAAGAGAGAGGCAAAATGTAGCCCCCACATTGTGAGGTTTCTTGTAGAGTTAGATTATTATTTCTTAAGTGTAATTTGTTCCTCACATTTCAATAAATCGAGTGATCATTCGACATAATCTTCATTATTGTGTTTGTTCTTATTTTCCGCATCTTGTTCATCAAGTTACAATTAGGGTTTTAATCCTAACAAGTGGTATCAGAGCGGGTCTTTGAAGATCTATGGATTTTTGAAGTATCGGTTCTTGATTTGATGATTTTCTATACAAGTTATTGAAGATTTTAGTGTTTTGGCGGTATGGAATCAAAAATTTTATTCGATCTACTGTTCATGGAGATTTATGTTGTTCATCTACTGTTCATCTTGTATTTTCTTTAATTTGCCTCGCTCTTCTGTTCATATTGAATCAGTTCATCGGTTTTATTACTTTGTTTTGACCTAATTGGATATGTTCGTAAATTCTTTCAATCTGGCCCAATCTTTTGGTCAATTTACTATTCCTGGTCCATATGCTTAATCACGATCAAGTTTTATTTGACCCTAATATTCATCTCTGTCTCCGTTTCCGTTTGCATTTTTGTTCTGTGCTTAAATTCAATCATTCGTGATTATCAATTTCAACATCCGTGTCATGATTATCGACCCATGAATCGATTCCTTTAGATTTCAAGTTTTTTTTTAATCGATTGGTGTTCATGAGTTTCTGGGTACGTTGATGAACCATTGAAGGAAGTTCGCTATTTTGATTGAAAAACACGTTCGATCTGGAAATGACTTGTGTTAATTAATTTGGTGATTTTCACGGAACTCAAATCACCAATCAGAGATTAGCTTGTGATCAGAACATATGGTTTTTGCAATTAGAATACAGATCTCGGAGTCGGTACCAATTTCTCAGAATTTGGTTTCAAAATTGTGATGTTGGATGGCGTCAATCGGAACGATATGGAATGATAATGCAAAATCTTTGGTTCCAGTGAACTCACTGAGAACGAATGTTATCGGATTTGAGAGTTTATCGGAATGAAATCGTAACAGGTGCGAACGTTAGTCAAAATCAAAAAGTCAAAATTGAGTTTTTGAGTTTGTTTCACCTGCGAACGTTCATTGACTATGATTCGTTGCGAACCTGTAATTGGATTCGGTTTTATTGAAGATTCGCATTGGGTTATGATGGATTGATTCGGAGCGAAAGTCAAGGAATCGGAGTTGCCTTGTTTCACACTGTGGTTCACATCTAGAACAGATTCGCACAATTGGACACAGATTCGGAGTCCCAGTAGGCACGCACGAAAGGCTTAATCGGTGTTATTGGTTGATCGTGATTGGACTTGAGGTTTCGTTTGCAAACATTCGTTTGACGTCGCCATTACAGTGATTCTTTTAATTGTCCGTCTAAATGGGGAAGAACACTACCGAGTTACATTTTTAGTCCCTACAACTTCCACGATTTGACACTTTTGATCCCTGTTACTTTCGCAGCTTGGCGGTTATGGACTATTTCCAGAATTTGCTACAAATGAAGGGGAATATGATGCAAATTTATTATTTTAATCCCCTAACTTTCAGCAAAGTGACATTTTCAGCCCGTTTTTCGAAAAGTTTGCAAATTTGAGGGCCGGTGAACAGTTTTGAATTCGTTAACGCACATATCTTTTTCGTGAACAGAAAAATAAAGATTCCATCAAGTCTTGGCGGTTCGGAAAGTCGTTTATCGTGATAACGTCAAATTTTCACGATTTTTTCGGATTTTATACTTCATTGTGTATATCTTTTTGTCGTGGGGGAGCTTAGTAAATTTTTATCCATTCAAGATCATTCTCATGACCATTTGAAGGCTTTATAATCATGTTTTTGATTATAAATCGGGGGAGAATTTGGTATGGCCATTCGAAATTGGATTTGTGACTTTTCAAAGTTGAAGATTTTTGCTAAAGCTTATGGTAGAATTATGAAGGTAGCTTTTACAGCGGAAGTTCTTCATCGAGCTCTGCTAAAGCTTTTATAGAGAAGTATCCTTTACAGCGGAAGTTTTTCATCGAGCTCTTCTAAGGACTTGTTATATCTCCGACTTCTTGTATTTTCTCGATCAAGTGGCGTTACGAATCTTAAAGTTTGGGTTGTTACATGATATTTTTTTATGGGTTATATCATTAGCTTATTTGAAGATCATTGTGACTTGGAGGGGGAGCTCTTCAAAGACAAGAAGTGATTCGGTCTTTTTATTCTGAAATGGGTTTTTATGGCGGGTTTGGTTTTCATGAAGATTCTTTGGGATTACATTCGAAAATGAAGTTTAAAGACATTACTTCAGTGCTTGATTTATATATCCTAGAGCCCGTGTTTGAAGACTATTGAAGAATCAAGATTCGTGGATTGCTTCATATATTCCTAGTTGCAGATCTTTTTATTTGCTAGATGCTTGTTTTGGAAGTTAAAGCATTGTCATCCATTCCATACTTTGAGGGGGAGATTGTAGGGTTTCAAAGCACTCCATGGATGATGGCAATCGGATCCTGTGTCCCATCGAACTCTGGTGGCTTCGTGTTGCTGAACTCTCGGAACAGCAACGAGTCATCCCCCTGTGGCCTAGCAGCGGCCACAGCTGCGGTAGCTGCAGCGGTTGCAGCCTCAGTCAATGCGGCGTACTGCTCATCAAACGTCTCCATCAGGGTGGTCTTAATAGACCCAAACATCTCCGGGATCTCGGCCCGGATCGCCACAGCTACCTCCTCGTGAATCATCTGACGAATCTCCTCGTCACTCACACCGCTCGAACTCGCTCTGTGGCGTGGTCTAACCATGATGTCTCTGAAATACAACATAAAACTATCAGAGACTCCATCGAGTATAATCGCACTCGATAACGCAACCCTACTCAGTCTCCGATATCCAGGGATTCTTACTTGGGTCTCTCACTGACCCGGTGTCTTCGGTAGTACGAGCCCAATACTAACGACCACACCGCATCAGCATTCATCCCATGTCTTCCTCCCCAAACCCCGGATAGTGAGTACTCTACTTCTGATATGCACTATCTCCCCGCACACTAGCAAAGCATCAAATATCGGCAAACTTCCCTAGACTAAGGCATCACAAATCAGGCCACTCTAGTCCTATCATGAGTCCCTAGTCTTCTAGCATGCATAACAATTCATATAATATTGTAAGGTATTTTGGGGATCTTTACCGTTCGGGCGCTGACTGATCGTACACACTGTTTCTTTCTTGCTTACCACAAAACCATTTACAAAAGTTTATGCCTTTATTTAAAAAGTTCTCCTCAAATCCTCGGTTTGAGTTCAGTTACTCCCGAAGGTGCACCTGAATCCCTCAAACCAAGGCTCTGATACCAATTGTAACAACTCAAATTTTCAAACAAATTTTTCATTTTAAAAATAAAGTATTTCCATTCAAAATAAGGCATAAATAATTTAAGTGTCATGTCAAATACAAATTGCCTAAATCCCAAGATCATAAAAACATCCTTCAGTGTGTATCGATCACGCCGGTGCCTTCCCACGGTCCTCGCTAGTACCTGAAACACATACACAACAACTGTAAGCATAATGCTTAGTGAGTTCCCCAATATACAACTTACGCATATACGCCTTTCCAGGCCCTGACCTGTCGGTCCATGTGTCTCAGGGGACTTTCGTCCCTGCTGGGTAAACCTTCCGGTCCTACCCACGCCGACCTTCCGGTCCATAACACAACATATTGCCTTCCGGCCCATAACATATTGCCTTCCGGCCCATAACATAATCGCCTTCCGGCCCATAACATACATAGCATATATAACAAACAGCTTACGACATATAGCATACATATCACATATCATACCTGACCTTCCGGTCACACAGTCAAACCCTTCCGGGTACAGTATAGTGAGAAGACTCACCTCATGAATGCTGAAAGCTAGCAAATCCTGAAATCACCCATGCACAATCCGACGAGCTACAACCTCCCTATAACATCACATATCTCTCATTAACACTTATGTCTTCTAAGTGTGACTATCCCTAAGAAGTCAGACTTAGGTCAACTCTGGTCAACGGTCAACGGTCAACGGTCAACTCGACCGGACTCGGCGAGTGCCATGGCGACTCGGCGAGTCTAGACGTCCTCCAACTCTCTGAGATTCCCTATCTACTCGTCGAGTATCCTCCTTGACCCGACGAGTTACTCCTGGAAGAATCGCGAGGCCACCCCGACTCAACTCGCCGAGTCTGAAGAACAACTCGACGAGTCCCAGTTAATCTTCAAGCTACTCGCCGAGTCTGTTCATCGGACTCGGCGAGTCCATGCCATGCAACCGCTCAAACTGCATCCTAAGGTCAGAACTGCTTCGACCATTCCTAGGTCTGGCCTTCCTAGGCTGATCCATCACGTAAAGTCCTCATTTCAGTGCTCATGATACACCATATGATTCATAATTTGCATTTTGACCTAAGGCATAAGGATTCCAATCCAAAACCTTCATCAATTCCCGAAATGCACAGACATGGGACATTCTGGACCTCCATAGGTCCCAATACAGGGTTACAATCGTTTAGGGGACTAGGGTAACATTCAATCTATTCACAAAAGGGTTCCATAAACCCTAATTCCATAATCACATCAACATAGCAGAGTATACTCGAATTCTTACCTGGATGATGTATCCTCTGTGTCCCCAATCCTCAGAATGTGACTCCCTTTCTGCTCCTTTAGCCAATCCCTTCTCTTCCTTGCACAACCACTCTTCTATAATCAACAATGGCCTACAATCCTTGCTCCAGATGCACACAATCGATTTAGGGTTCTTCTCAGAAGGCTAAAATGAACAATGACGGCCAATGAGTCCTTTTTATACGTCCCAAACCTGAACGGTTAGGGTTTTCGCTAAACAGCGTAGACTCGCCGAGTCCATATCTGGACTCGTCGAGTCCAGTCGCGATCCCGCGACCAAGTCTGCGATCCTACTCGACGAGTCTAGGCTCCAACTCGCCGGGTCCCCTCTTAAATCACCCCAAAAACATAATTCAATAATACCTGAGATTCCGGGCTGTTACAGCCGGTGCTATGGAAGGACATCGGCTTACAGTTGGTGAAATCCTTATAGGAGCACTCTCTCGCGCGCACATGGATTTCAGCATGAGTAGATTCAACAGGGGTTCCACCTTGGCTGTTGTTAGTTGAGTGATATTGAGCCACGGCAGTTTCCACTGCCGCAGCTACTGCATCATTCAGAGCCGCAGTATCGATGACCGGAGGAGGAGGTGGTGGAAGTGCAGGGTTACGTCTTGTTGACTTACGTGGAGGCATCTTTCATCTATTACTTTATAAAGACAGATACAATGGTAAGAATCAATTGTAAGCAAGTTGAGAGTGACACATGGACTAAATAGCCATAGTCCAACAGTTGAATGAGTGTACGAATTTAAGTCACAATAGGGAAAAATAGTTGGAAAACGCAAGTGTGAAAATTTTCTCACAGATTAGTTAGCTGTCAATAATACTAGTATTATTGATGTAAAGGGGTTCAGAGGAAAAATTGACCTAATAGTAGGTCTTACATCATACCATACGGAAAAGTTTGACAGTTATTAGATTCCTAGTTAACATATTGAGAGTTAGGAATATTTTACAGACAAGTGTTACTAAAAGCCCGGATACTAAAGGCTATTCCTTAATCAAAATACAAAGATTTACTAGACATCTTCTAACGACGACGGGGATTCCTAGGGCGAATCCTCATATCTGCCAATTGACGAACCACTTCTCGGAGGTGTCGTTCGTGAGCTCTTTGGCGAACTAGAAGTTCTGCGACTTCGGTGGTCAATTGATGTCGCAGTGCATCATTGGTTCTCCTCGTCCCTTCGAGTGCTTCTTCCAGATGTCGAATGCGGACGGTGTTAATGCCTGAGTTGGCATCAATTTCCATGACCCGGTCGATGGCTGCTCGACCTTGTTCGACTTTTCGAGCAATTCTACGGACCATGACGGGCATAGCTCTATCCGCAAAACCACCTTCGCTAACGTTGTAAAAGCTTCGGTCCCCAAAGTAAGGTAAGGGTTGACCCTGTTCGTCACTCCAGCGATTCAAGTTGTTTACCCACAAGGGAGTGGGACCTGGAAACGCTGGTCGGGGACCGTTGTTTGGGGCTTGACCTACGGGAGGTAGATTGTTGACTTCTGGCTCAGAGTCAGATCCATCCAAGAAACCTTCTGCTTGATGATCATCCAATGGGATTTGGTGCTCATCATCGGACTCTGCGCCGAGCCATCCTGCGTTGCCTTCGTTTGGAAAGTATGGGTTGCCATGATGAAATATAACCATGATATCTACGCGAGAAAGGGGATATAAGAATCTTATGAAATTTGACGAACTACTAAGATAATTATAAGATGATCTGTATCAATTATGTCAATACTTGTGTAGTGCATACCAATTAAATGAAAATAGGGTAGGATAGGCCTTCGAATAAGTAGCCCTAACTCCAAAACCACAACCAAACAAGGAACAGGAGATGCAGCAAAGGTTACAGATTCTTAGACTATAACACCTAATTTCATACAACCTTAAAGTATCCACTTAACGACTATTGACCTATTTGATAATGACCCTTTTTGTTCTCAGATAATTGATTAAAGTAACACAAAATACTCCAATAGTATTTTAAACCTATGCTCTGTTCTAATGATCCTATTGTAGTAGTGTTGGTATGTTTTTAGACTTGTTACCATATCACAGCTATTCTAGGGCATATGCTAATCACTCCTTGGGCCAGCATAATTGATCAGGCTATGCCATTCCTAGGACTGACCATACATCCCCGAGCTCACTTGTGATATTTAACAATCGCAATACTTTTGTTCTTGTCGTTGTGACACCGATTTTAGTATGAATGCAGACTTGTATACTTTATTAAATGTTTTAGTATTTAAAGTATAGACTCTTGGTCAGAGTGTTTTAATCCCAAATAGGTTTATAGTTAGTATATCTTTTATGGGTTGATATACTTAAATCACTATAAACAATGCTCTGATACCAATCTGTCACACCCTAAAACCAAGAACGGCGGAAACGTTTTGGGGTAGAGGATGTCATGTAAAGTATCACAACATAGTAAAAGTAAACAAGCAAATAACATCATCCATTGCATTAAATATATAATTTTAATACAAGTGTGTTCTTTACAGTTATAGACACCAAAAATAATGTGAATCAAAATAATAAGATGAGTCTTGGATGCGCTCCATCTTCTCAAAAGCTGGCATCAGTACCTGTTTACTGTCGACCTGAGAATACAAGTTATTTTGAAAGAGTTTATCAGCATTAAGCTGGTGACTTCATAAGTATTTTAGTATCGGTGGTTGTTATCAAAACGTTTGAACAATGTCTCAAGTTTAAGTTTGTAAAATGTATGTAAATGTTTGTAAGTGTTTGTAAAAGTTTGAATCTCACAGAAAAACCTATATTTTCTATTAAAGTAGCCTTTTACCAAGGCTTAACTATTTTGTATGTTCGTTTGTTGTAAAAGTGTGTAATTTCCCTAGTGTAACTATCATTAACAAAATATAGTTTGTACATTAATGTTTAAGTGACATAATCACTAAATATATGTAATGGGTAAATTATTGTAGTACTGTAGTGTTGTATTATAGGAACTACTGCTGTACTAACTACCTTAAACCGGATTTATATTAAGGTATCATGTGATTTATTGTACCATACTATCGACTGTATAAACAACGACAAATGTAGGTCGTAAAAAGAAATGACATTTGGCAACCGCAGACCTGCAGGTCCGGCTGTAGCTAGCAGCAAGGTGTAGGGTAGTCAATCCAGTATAGATCTATACGCAAACTCATGCTCTCCCTTCAAGTGACTCTGGCTACAACTCGGGCCGTGACATTTAAGTCATGCTCTGATTCATATCACAATAATTAACGTATTCTTGTATATGTAATGTAATGAACTGTTCTAGTATAGTTGTCTATGTTCTTTCTCTAGTATAGTTGTATATGTTCTCCTTCTAGTATAGTTGTATATGTTCTCTATCTAGTATAGTTGTATATGTTCTTTCTCTAGTATAGTTGTATATGTTCTCTATCTAGTATAGTTGTATATGTTCTTTCTCTAGTATAGTTGTATATGTACTCATAGTAATGTAATGTATATGTTCTCATAGTAATAAGTATTGACTCATGAATGAACTGACTCATTGATCTAGCAATAGTATAAGTATGATTCTGTGTTACCCCGATGGTAACTTACTAATGATGTAACTGATACGCATGAATATGGAAGTACTTTTATGTATATATATGCACATATGATATTATAATTAATATTGAAACGACCCTCGGACGGCTACCCGACATACCACCAGACCACGTCCAAATCGAGGAAAATGAAATAGGGCAGACGGCCTTCCTAAGCCTTTTAAACATTTCTTATATATCTATACGTATATGGACATGCAAATTATAAGAAGTATATTAAAGTTTAAATAAAAGTATTTGATAAGTAAAATAGTTTGTAAAACATTTTGAAGTAAAACAGTTTGATAAACAGTTTGGACAGTGATAAAATCATTGGTTTTATAGTTATTAATCACATGTGATTGATGTAATAACTATAAGTATTCAACTTGTATTCCCCCCCCCCCATAAAAGCATTAAAAACATTTAAAAGTATTTCAAAGGTTAATTAAGGGGGTATGAACTCACCTGTAGTGAGTGGTTATGATGATAATGTTGGATTAGATGCTAGGTGTCAAGTGGTGACTTGAGTACACACGCGAATCCTATTTAGCATATATTGGCACATATATGGATATAATTAGTGTTATGAATAACTAATTGATGATTTTGGGACCACCTTAGGGACTAGTAAACACTTATAATAAAGTGTTATAATCAGATATGATTGTATGAGGGTTTATAAGGCTATACAAGAGGGTGTATGGCAAAAATACACACTATATGTGTGTGTGCGGCCAGGTGTGCGGCCTGGTGTGCGGCCAGCACATGTGTGCGGCCATGTGTGCTGCCATATGGTGTGTGCTGCCAGAAACATGGTGTTCTTGGTGTTCTTGGTGTTCTTGGTACCTTTTATGTAGATCTTCAAGGAGAATGGATGATATTTGAGAGGATTTCGAGTTCTATGGTTGAAGAAGTGAAAGAAGTGTTCAAAAATGACTAATTATGGTATATATAGGTGGAGTGTGCGGTTGGGAAGAGTGTGAGGCCGCAAACACAAGTGTGTGGCCGCACACTCAAGAGTGTGGCCGCACACTCCATATGTTGGAGTGTTTGGCCCGGTTTTGGTTCCTACACTTCGAGTTAACCCTTTTTAGCACTCCTACCTTGATTATATCACATTTAGAACGCTTCATTAGGCTCTAAAGGGTACTACCATATAGTAAAATAAGTCTAATATTGGAAAGAATTGAAGAGTGCATGCGAGAAGTTTTTCGGGTTGTCACATCTAATTTGGACCCACTTTCATTCATTTTAATATCTTGGGCCATATATGGCCTAGAAAGAAACAAAATATTTAAATGGACCTTATTGGGCCATAACTAACCTAATTTAGCCCTAATAGGTCATAAAAAATCATATTTATATTTATTTGGGCCAAAAATCACTCAACATAACCATAAAATTTGGGCTTAAGCATTTAAGGCCCAAATACTCTTTCTTCCCTCTCCATTCTCGGTCCAAGCCCAATCCATGTAGAAGAGTTGACTTATACTTGCCACCTCATTTTTACATGGAGGTTATCCATGTAATTGACCCAAATCTCCATGCACCATCTCATCACACTCTCTCTTTTTCCTCTCTCTTTTCTTTGGACGAGAGCAAGAGAAACACACACACTTCACAACTAAATTTCTCTCTAAACCACTCAAGAATCATCCACTCTCCTTCATCCAAAAATCTCGAAATTTCTTGTGTTTCAAGAGGCTTTCACCAAGTAATTCATCATCTAAGGTAAGTTGATGACAAATCTATGATCTAACTCACTTCTTTTCATCAAAAATCATCTCTTAATCCATGCAAACTCATGATCTTGCATCTTAGAGCACACTAAGTTCGAGATCCATCCAAGGAACTTGCTAGGGCCGAAAATAGCACCAAACTTCTCCAAATCTTCTGCAAAAACCAAAACCACACTCAAGGTGAGTTTCATACCCCTTTCTTTTTGGTTTTTATGAGTTTTATGGGGGAGAATACAAGAAAATGTGTAGATCTATGTGTATATGTATGCTATGTGTGTGATTTGATGCATGTATGTGTGTGATTTCTTGTGTATTGTGATGAATATGTTACCAAAAAGGGTGTAAACCAGAGATCTAAGATATGAGAAAGGAAATAAACATAAATTAAGCTATTTTACACTAAATAAGTCAAGAAAAATAAGTTGATAAGGTTGTGATGAACATACTATAACATAAAACCCATTTTTGGGCTTAAAATGTAAAAAATACAAACTTGGGGTAAAAATCAACAAGTCACGGTTTCTTGAAGTTTAAAAAGATTCAAAACAGTTTCTATAAATATTTTTCTGAATATTATAAATTTCTAGGAACTTAAAATGTAAATTTTTAACCTAATGGGCTAATTATGGGCTTCTCGGCCCAATAAGCCTCATAATGCGAAATTTATAAGTTTGGGGGGCTGGAAATGCAATTTTATGTAAAACAAGGGGTAATTAGCATAACAAAATGTTTATAAGGTTCAAAAATGCTTTTCATTATTAAAAAGGACTAAAAATGCAAACTTTTTAGATTTTGTACCAAAACTGTAAAAGTTGTGAAAATGGGTCCTTAACCGAGAATTACTATTCTAGAGGGGCTGAAGCTGTCAACTAAATAAACTTCGAGTTAAAATCGTGTTTTCATCAAATAAATTATACAGAAGTGTCAAGAATGGTGTTTTAAGGACTAAAAATGAAATTCCTTTATATAAAAGGACCAAAAGTGTTATTTTTATAAAAGGAAGGAAAATGAAAAGGAGCAAACTCCATTTTCAAACAAATTAAGTCAATAATACAAAATACAAGATCCACAACTATCGACGAAACGAAAAACAATTACACTTTCAAGAACAAATATCGTTACAAAACAAATTGGTCCGGTCTCGAATCAATAACAAAACAAAATCAATAAACCCATGCATTTCAATTAACACGCGATAATTATGATGAACTAACCTACAAACTTTGGGCTTAGAAGTTTCAAATCATGCTTGTTGGGCCTTGCTAGCCCATCAACATGATCTTTGGGCCCAAAGGGAATATGCTTACGTGATATTGGGCCTTCTATGACCCAATTCCACGTAAAAGGACTTTCAATAGCTCTAATGTGTTATTGGGCCCTAATGGCCCATTAGTACTGCTAGCGAGGTCGAGAAGTCAAATGCGAGTGGGCCAAGTGTCTTTCGCATTCCCGATAGCCTTGAATAACTCATGGAAATAAAGGGACTTCGTACTCTCCTATCTCCTCGGTTGTTGGGCTTATGAGAAATCAAAGTAAACAGATTCAGGACGATAAACAAGAGTAATCATGGTGGGTGGATTAAGTGAGTAGTAACGGCCGACGCCTTTAAGGATTGTTCGTAAACTGTAGTTATAAACTAGTCATTTTCTCTAATGCGTTATTATAACAACTCACAACCCTAATTAATCCAATGCCACCCGGGTAATCAAAATCATTCAACGTATTGGTATAACAATAGACAAGTCACCGTATTTTATGTGTTGGGAAACGTCGGGTTTTCCCGGGAAGTTCAACAATTTCACTTGCGTGATTTATACAAAAGTTCAACAATTATACATGTTTTAAAAATCAACAAGCATATATTCACGGATCTTCACACTTTTTATAAACAATGATCTTTTCAAAAAATATCGGATTTTCTGGGTTTTACAAACTACACCAAATCATTTTACTACAACATTACTTATGAACTCACCAACATTTCATATGTTGACGTTTCTCAAAATAACTTGTATTCTCAGGTAACAGGTAAGCCGAAGAATAAGTACCAAGTTATGTCATGGTGTTTTGCTTAGATTATCTATCGAACGGTTTATGTTATGAAATTGTAATGTCTAAAACAATGTATTGGATGTAAACAATATCAGTTGTATTATTTCAATGCATGGTGATGAATGATGTTATGATTCATGTATATTCATTGTGATGGTATTCAATTTAAGTCACAAGAGCCCTCGTTCCTCTGTCTGGTTCGGGGGTGTGACAGGTTGGTATCAGAGCTCTGTTTATAGTGAAATAGGATATCTAACCACCCATTGATATGCAACTATAAACCAAAAGAGGGACTATCACAACTCTGAACAAAACAAGTAAAACATAACAATAAAAACATCCTTGCTTGTATTAGGAAAAAGAATATAATACTGAACCAAACAAGATAATGCTAGTGTCTCAGTTAAGCCAAGACTGTTCTTAGTCGTATCAAGGAGTGGATGTAGCTTGTGTTGGGTTTTAGCCATAAGAACTTTCCTATGTGCGCATGCAAAACCCTAATGCTTGGATCTAGGCTTTCTAATAAACATGCATTGAATCCAAGTCTTCTAATGACTAATTAGGTTAAATAACAACATTGAAACAGATCTAGAATCATACCTTTGAGTTCCTTGTTGATCTTGAGGTCTTGGAGCTTCTAGAGTCACAAGTGTCACTCCTCCAATGGCTTACAAACACCAATAGCAATAAGAATGATTTAGGAGAGAGGAGAGGGGAGGAATTCGACCAGAGGTTCCTTGCTTTAGGAGATGTGTCGAATTCCCTATGCTATGGGGTCTATTTATACTTGTAGACTCCTTAAGGGTTACAACCTAAACCCTAATTGGATAATCTTCTCTTAAGGCTATCCAAATCCATTCCATAGATAAGTATATGGACGATTTTAGCTTTCCTAAAGCTCTTAGAATCCGTCCATACCATATCCAAATGGATTTACAGTCTAAAGCTTAACTATCAAACAATTGACAGTTTATACCCCTTTATTTAATTAATCTCTTTAAGTCACCAAATTAATTCTAATTAATTCTACGACTTATATTAATCAAATAACAATATATTATTCATTATATTATTCACATAATATATTAATAATATTTACTCTCTCTTAATAAATCATCCTATCAAGTTGCTATGGTGAAGGCAACCCAAAAGGACCATGCACAACCGGATCAAGACTTGCCTAATATAGTTGCAGCCTTAGACACTATTCCAACAGTCTCCCACTTGGATAAGTCTAGCAACTATACAAGTACAATTCGGTTTGCAATCATAGCTCTCAAAGACGCTGTCAACTCTGATCTAATCAATCTTGTCCTTTAGATAAGGGAACGTACAGTCCTCTGTTAGATATCATGCTGACAATCCTATGGAATGGTTAGTCAAGCATTTAGGTTTCTCGATCTCTGATTTATTTGACATAGAACTTAATCGAACACATCAATTCAGTTCTGACCGGGCCCGGCATATAAGTCAAATCAAATCATCGAGCGGCCGAGATATCGCTTTTACCTTCTTAGATAAAAGTTACAGATAAACTTCGACTTATATGCATTTACTTATTCATTAACCAACTATACACAACAATACGTTTTATAACACCAAGTTACTGATGCGTTTTCGGATTAT
This sequence comes from Lactuca sativa, assembly GCF_002870075.4. Taxonomy (NCBI): domain Eukaryota; kingdom Viridiplantae; phylum Streptophyta; class Magnoliopsida; order Asterales; family Asteraceae; genus Lactuca; species Lactuca sativa. The sequence continues at coordinate 297,529,245 of NC_056630.2, read as the reverse complement.
CAATGTACAATCAATTAACAAATAATAAACCATATATCTAGGTTTTAAGACTATATGATATTATCGTCTTGCGATCACCTTTTATATCGTATTCCATAAGGTGATTCCAGCAAGCGCGGGTTTATTCCAATGCTCAAAACTAGTTCATAAGCACTCATGAACGTTGCAGCAATCATTTGCTATGTCTAACACCATTTAGACACTCTACACACCAATTCATGACAATCTTCTTTCATATCTACTCCCAACATATGAACGATTGTGGACTATTTGAATAATTCGATTATTCCTAATAAACTCAATTATTCTGGAAGTCAAAACATGCAAAGTGAAACAATAGCTAAACAATTAACATAAGATAGTATCATTACTCATAAATAAAACTCCTTTATTTAATCATCAAATGTCAATTAACATTTGTCTATTACATGTTTCTAATACTATCTAATCTATGCTAATATCATCCTTCAGCCCAATACTCCTAGCATGCTGTAAGTGCTTAACCCTACTCAGTCCCTTTGTAAGCGGATCTGCTGGGTTATCTTCTGATGATATCCTCTTCACTACGAGTTGTCCTTCTTCTACACGATGTCTGATGAAGTGATATTTTCTGTCGATATGTCTTGATCTACCATGATCCCTCGGTTCCTTGGTTAAGGCAACCGCACCTTCGTTATCACAGAAAATCTCCATGGGCTCCTTTATGGCAGGTACGACTCCAAGATCACCGATGAAGTTCTTTAGCCATATTGCCTCCTTCGACGCTTCGCTCGCTGCAATGTATTCTGATTCGCACGTTGAATCAGCTACGGTCTCTTGCTTGGAACTCTTCCAGGTCACTGCTCCTCCATTTAGGGTAAAGACCCAGCCCGACTGCGAACGATAGTTGTCCCTGTCGGTCTGAAAACTGGCGTCACTATACCCTCGCACCTTTAAGTCATCACTCCCTCCGAGGACTAAGAACCATTCCTTTGTCCTCCGAAGGTACTTAAGGATATTCTTCACCGCAATCCAATGTGCTTTGCCAGGGTTCCCTTGATATCTGCTAACCATGCTCAAAGCGAAGGCTACATCAGGGCGAGTACAAGTCATAGCGTACATGATTGAGCCAACTGCGGAAGCGTATGGTACTCGGCTCATTTCTGCTATCTCAGCTTCGGTACTCGGACTTTGAGTCTTACTCAATTTGGCATTACTTTGTATTGGTAATTCTCCCTTCTTTGAGTTTTCCATACTAAAACGTTTCAGTACCTTCTCCAAGTAAGTGTTCTGACTAAGTCCAATTAATCTCTTACTTCTTTCTCTCACTATCCTTATTCCCAAAATGTAAGAAGCTTCTCCGAGGTCCTTTATAGCGAAGCACTTCCCGAGCCAGGACTTAACTTCCTGCAGAGTCGGGATGTCATTTCCTATGAGCAATATGTCATCAACATATAGGACGAGAAAGCTTATTATACTCCCACTGGCTTTGACATATACACAAGACTCGTCTTCGCTTCGTACAAATCCAAACTCTTTGACTTTCTCATCGAAGCAAAGATTCCATCTGCGAGACGCTTGCTTAAGTCCATAAATGGACTTCTCAAGCTTACACACTCTATTCGGATGCTTCGGATCCACAAACCCCTCGGGCTGAGCCATGTAAACATCCTCAGCCAACTTCCCATTAAGAAAAGCGGTCTTGACATCCATTTGCCAAATCTCATAATCATGAAATGCGGCAATAGCTAGCATTACTCTAATAGATTTAATCTTCGCAACTGGTGAGAAGGTCTCATCATAGTCAACTCCAGGAGTTTGAGTAAAGCCCTTCGCAACCAATCGTGCTTTATATGTGTGTACGTTTCCATCCACGTCGGTCTTCTTCTTGAAGATCCATTTGCACCCAACGGTCTTACGTCCGGGCACATAATCAACCAAATTCCAAACTTGGTTATCATACATGGATTGGATCTCGCTATCCATTGCCTCTTTCCATTTTGCAGACTCCGGGCCTGCCATGGCTTCCTTATAGCTATTAGGTTCATCAAGGTTTACTAGTGTACCATCACTAATATACGTGTCCCCTTCGGTAGTTATATGAAATCCATAAAACTGGGGTAGAACTCTAACTCTATCGGAACGTCTAAGAGGTAAGGATTCGTCAATCGGTTCAACCGGAGTTTCCTCCTCGGGTTGAGTGCCAGCGGTAGAGGTTCCTTCATCTATCGACTCTTGAATCTCTTCAAGCTCGATTTGCCTCCCACTGTCTCCTTGACTTATGAGTTCTCGCTCTCGGAAAACTCCTCTCCTTGCAACGAAGACAACATTGTCCTTCGGTCTATAGAAGAGATATCCAAAGGATGTCTGCGGGTAGCCGATGAAAATACATCGCTCACTTCGAGGTTCAAGCTTGTCGTGAGCATCTCGTCTTACGAAAGCCTCGCAACCCCAAACCTTGATATGTGCCAACGAGGGAGCTTTCCCTGTCCACATCTCGTGAGGTGTTTTGGCAACCTTCTTAGTAGGGACTCGGTTAAGGATATGGGCGGCAGTCTCTAAGGCATACCCCCAAAAAGAGATTGGTAGCGAAGCACGACTCATCATAGAGCGAACCATATCCAATAAGGTTCGATTACGCCTTTCTGCCACACCATTCAACTGCGGTGTCCTAGGAGGCGTCAATTGTGAAACTATTCCACACTCCTTGAGATAATCGTGGAATTCAAGACTTAGGTACTCTCCTCCTCGATCGGATCGAAGCATCTTGATTTTCCTGCCCAATTGATCCTCCACTTCATCCTTGAATTCTTTGAACTTTTCAAAGGTGTCGGACTTTTGCTTGATTAAGTAGATATACCCATGTCTACTATAGTCATCGGTAAAAGTCACATAGAAGCGGTTCCCATCCTTCGTGGTTGATCTAAACGGTCCACACACATCGGTATGTATTAGGTCCAATAGACCCTCGCCCCTTTCACATGTACTTGTGAATGGCGACTTAGTCATCTTTCCAAGCAAACAAGACTCGCATGTGTCATCTTCCCTAAGGTCGAATGACTCCAACACTCCATCCTTTTGGAGTTGGGCTATGCGTTTCTTGTTGACATGTCCAAGACGACAATGCCACAAGGATGCTTTATCCATACTAGTGGAAGAATCAATATTCAAAACATCATTTCCTAAGTTATCAACAATCATAACGGTTTCATATATTCCATTACATGGTATAGCTTCAAAGTAAAAGACACCATTTAGATAAGCCAAAATAGAACCATTCTCATTATTAAAAGAAAATCTAAATCCTTGTCTATATAAACCATGAAATGAAATGATGTTTCTTGCCATTTCTAGCGAATAGCAACAATTGTTCAAATCTAAAACTAAACTATTCCTAAGCACTAAGGAATACACTCCAATCTTGGTCACAGGCGACGATCTTCTGTTCCCCATGATTAGATTGATCCTTCCTTGCTCCACATCCCTACTTCTTCTTAGTCCCTGCACATTAGAACAAATGTGATAACCACAACCGGTATCAAGAACCCAAGAAATAGCATGATTAGAATCGTTAGATTTGATTGTATATATACCTGCGAAAGATGGCTTGATCTTTCCTTCTTTGATTGCTTGCAGGTAATCCGGGCAGCTTCTCTTCCAATGTCCTATCTTGTGGCAGTGGTGGCACTCTGCCTCCTTCGGGTTAGAGCAGGGCTTGGCGGGATCAACTTTGGTCCCACTAGAAGAGGCTCCATCTCGGGCTTTCACCTTGCGATGGTTCTTCGATGAAGCTTTCCTCTTCTTTCCCTTCCCTTGTCCAATAGCCAAGACAGGAGCAGCGGGTGGATTGGGAGTTGGTGCAACAGACTTGTCCTTGAAGTTGCTCTCAGCAACCCTCAAGAGACCTTGGAGCTTGCTTAGGGTGACCTCTTCTTTGTTCATGTGGTAGGTCATCCTAAATTGGTTGTACATCGGAGGCAAAGAGTGAAGCACCATGTCGATCGCCAAGTCTTCACCGAAGTCAACATTTAACTTGCGGAGGCGGTCAACATACCTTTGCATCTTTTGCAAGTGCACGGTAAGAGATTCTCCATGACCCATCTTCGCGGAAATCATGTTAGTGAAAATCTCGTACCTCTCTTGTCTCGCGTTTTGGTGGTACCTCTCCAATAAGTCTTGATGCATCTCGTACGGGTACATGTCCTCGTAGGACTTTTGGAATTCGGAGTTCATGGTGGCGATCATGATGCAATGTACCTTCGTTGCATCTCGCTCATGAGTTTCAAAGGCGGTGATTTCGGCGGGAGTAGCAATTTCGGGGTTGATTTTCTCGAGCTTCTCATCGAGGACATACTCCTTATCCTTATAGCGAGCAATGGTGCGAATGTATCTTATCCATTCGCTAAAGTTCGTTCCATCGAAGGTGACCTTTTGGCAAAGGCTCATCAACGTGAAAGAACTAGCAGCAGCGTTGTTTGCGTTTGACATCTACAATTAGAAAAGGACAAAGATAGATTAGAATAAGAATCCCCAATTATCACCCAATAAGAAAATTAGGGCTAGGATCCAACAATAACATTTACATACTAGAAAAGGGATGCCGTAATCTAACATGCAAATAAATTGAAGGTAAGTGAATGACGATTCACTAATTCTCCATCAAAAGCTTACACTATTAGTCCTAAGTGTTTTTGAGAATTCCTAGGTTCGGATGAGATTCATTGAAACTATTCAATGGCATGTTTAAATCTCGATATGCCCCTCTCGTTTGTGACTGGGATGCCGAGGATCACAAAGCGGGTGTGAATTACCATGCAAATTCACATGGTGCCTTCATTGTAACAATCACCTATTCGATGTGCCGGTAAACCACACACGCTCCATCGAACTATGATAAACAATGAATCACCCTTTGCCACCTTCGCTTAGAACCAATTAGTGTGCCGGTAAACCACACACGCTCCACTAACATCTTAGCAAGGTGCAAAGTGTAATTTCATGGGATTGCATCAATTCACTTTTCCTAAAGTAACTAGGATTGGGAAATTTTAAAATATATGTAGTTACTTTATATTTCTTATTATACTTTTAATGAGAGAATGAGGTTGCCCTATCCTACCCGTTCGGCTAACGACCCTCCACCAATCAAGCAAGCGGTGGGTGTGAGTGTACACCCATTAAGCGCCATTTTATAGGACGCAACCTTATACCCACCTTATAGATCGGCTTCGTGAATGAGGCCTACTAACGGTAAGACTAGCATTTAGTTATACATATATATATTATTCTAGTAATATCATATTTGTATAGTGTTGTATTTTAAAACTTTTAAAATCTAGGGTTTGAAATTTAAGTTGTCTAAATTAAAACTTTTAATCACAAAAGTAAATTTCAAAACATGAGGGTAGGTTTTAAACATTTAAAACATGGAGGATCAAATAACAAATAATTCCAATTAACAATTAATATCCTAATTATCTATATTTGATTTATTCAAGATTTCTTTGAAAGATAATTACCAAAATAGTTAAATAATTAATTAATTATCATATAAGGAAATTAAATATTTAATTAGTTGATAAATATCCTTTTCTAGATCAAGATAATAGTCATATATATCACAAAATCGGATTTAGGTTGATCTATTATCATTAAGGTAAGTTTCCATAAGATAAACACAAAGAAATCCCGAATCTGGCCATTCCTGACGCTTTGACTCGCCGAGTGCACAAGGGGACTCGCCGAGTCAGGCCTACTCGCCGAGTCCACCTTGGGACTCGCCGAGTCAGTGACACAGAAACCAAAAAATCGAATTTTGCAGGTTTGTTTCAGTTAATCAAGCAACAATTTAAAGAAAACCAAGCTAGGCTCTGATACCACTGTTGGGTTTTAGCCATAAGAACTTTCCTATGTGCGCATGCAAAACCCTAATGCTTGGATCTAGGCTTTCTAATAAACATGCATTGAATCCAAGTCTTCTAATGACTAATTAGGTTAAATAACAACATTGAAACAGATCTAGAATCATACCTTTGAGTTCCTTGTTGATCTTGAGGTCTTGGAGCTTCTAGAGTCACAAGTGTCACTCCTCTAATGGCTTACAAACACCAATAGCAATAAGAATGATTTAGGAGAGAGGAGAGGGGAGGAATTCGACCAGAGGTTCCTTGCTTTAGGAGATGTGTCGAATTCCCTATGCTATGGGGTCTATTTATACTTGTAGACTCCTTAAGGGTTACAACCTAAACCCTAATTGGATAATCTTCTCTTAAGGCTATCCAAATCCATTCCATAGATAAGTATATGGACGATTTTAGCTTTCCTAAAGCTCTTAGAATCCGTCCATACCATATCCAAATGGATTTACAGTCTAAAGCTTAACTATCAAACAATTGACAGTTTATACCCCTTTATTTAATTAATCTCTTTAAGTCACCAAATTAATTCTAATTAATTCTACGACTTATATTAATCAAATAACAATATATTATTCATTATATTATTCACATAATATATTAATAATATTTACTCTCTCTTAATAAATCATCCTATCAAGTTGCTATGGTGAAGGCAACCCAAAAGGACCATGCACAACCGGATCAAGACTTGCCTAATATAGTTGCAGCCTTAGACACTATTCCAACAGCTTGATCAACTACATTTCCTCCAAGGTACAACTATCACATGTCCCGAGGAAATCGTGATGACTAGGCAACCTAAAAACATACCCCTTTATCACCAAGAAGAGATCATCCGTTCAATCTATACAATAACTGTAGAGTCATAGGAGTAATGATAGTTTATTCGTTTACCTCCTCTCAGTCGCCATGGAAGGAGAACACCAGGGCCTCCAGTTTCATCAAGTCCTAGTACCCCACGGGAGGGTCAAGGATGAGACAGAGGTAGATCAAAGAAAGGCACACGACATTGGACCTGAAGAGGAACAGGACGAATACGTGATGGTTGATCTCGATTATGATGAGTTGGACTAGGAGCCAGATGAAGAAAAGGGCGTAGAGGAGGTGTGTAGTGAACCTCACTAGATGGAAGCCCCGTCACATTTCCGCATGTTTCAAGGGGTGGATACAGACTACTTACGCGCTCTCGAGGAGGCCGTTATCAGCCTGAAGCTTTAACTCATCATGGCCAAGGCAAGGGCTACGCGAGCCGAGCGAAAAGTAGAGGTAATCACCCAAGAGGCGGATGAACTGGCTGAACTTCTGGTGCGTCACCTTAACGATTGAGCGTCGTCGTCATCCTTACTAATAAAACCTGCTCTACTACCTGCTATATGGAACCCACCGCGACTTGGGTTAGCCGTATCAGTCTTTAGTACTATGTTACTAGGATATATGCTATGTATCATCGACTCTATGTTTAAGTGATTACACTACTCATAGAGTCGTTATGTTGTCGGACTTGTACCGCTTATGTATGCTCTTTCGAGCAAAATTTTCATGTATTAATGTGCGGGTAATAGTAATGAAAGATTTTATATGTTTTACTATGACGTTATAATCTGCTATGTGTTATATATCTATGATTGTATGCTAAATTGTGGAATTACTTAAGTTTGTGCCACACACCTAGTTTATAGGATCACAACCTAACAAAAACCATAGACACTCAACATCTTTCCGTTCCATGACAAAAAGATGCCTCAACGACCCACCTGCAGAAACCCTGGGCCAACCCCACCCGAAGTCGACTCGGCTGCATTCCAAGCAGCTGTATCTGCTGCGGTCACCGCAGCAATGGCACAAATTCACCAAGGGAACAATAGAGGAGTCAACGGACAAGGGGATGGAAGTTCAAACAACGGGATGAATCATGGACCTACCAAAACATGTTCCTACAAAGACTTCACCAACACCAAACCACGGACCTTTAACGGCACTGGAGGAATGATCACCCTGAAATGGTGGATCGAGAAGGTGGAATCGGTGTTCGAGATATGTGATTGCCCTAAGGAGATGAAGGTGAAGTTTGTCGCATGCACTTTCGTTGACCAAGCGCTCACTTGGTGGAACGGACACGTGGAATCCATGACACTCACCGTAGCCAATTCCATGCCATGGACAGAGATGAAAGAAATGTTGATGGTCGAGTATTGCCCTCGACGTGAAATTCAGAAAATGGAACAAGAGTTGTGGAATCTCACTGTCCGAAACGCTGATATAGATGCATACATATCAAGGTTTAGCGAACTGTCTCTGTTGTGCCCTGGCATGATCACCTCAGAAGGTAAGAAGATCGAACGATTCGTCTGGGGACTGACCTCCTCGATCCAAGGGAACGTGATAGCCGCAAATCCCGAAACTTTCGACGGTGCCAAGAGATTTGCTAAGAAGCTGTATGACCACAACAACAAGAAGGTTGAGAGGCCAGTGGAGGCTGAAAGTAAGAAGGAAAATGATAACAAAAAGGGGAAGAACAACAAGAGGAAGGGACGTCAAGGCTCCGAATCATCCAAGAAGCAGCAAACAGTGGCAGTTAATGTTGCGACCACTCAAGTTCTGTGACAATAGTCAATTACGGGTCAAGTCAAAGTCGAACAAAGTCATCAAGTCAAACCGGTCAACTAGATTAAACCTTGTATATTAGGGTTTGTGTTATGTAATTACTGTATAATTCACTATTTTAATGAGAAAACATCAATTGGAAAATTTGTGTGTTTAATTTTCCATAGCCTTAGTGCTAAACAATGAACAAAAACGATAAATCAATGTTACAAACTCATCGGGAGTGTGTAAGATCGTAAAACATGGCTTAGCGGAACTTACGGACCTTACGTTGCGGGGCCAAACACTCACAAATGTCACACGCGAAACCTCTCTCAATCATTTTCACTCTATCTCTCTTTATCTTAAATCTCTCCAAGAATGTGAAATCTCTCCCAAAACTCTCTTTGTATGTGAAATCTCTCCCAAATCTCTCTCCGTATGAGAAATCTCTCCAAGGATGTCAAATCTCTCCCAAATCTCTCTCCGTATGACAAATCTCTCCAAGTATGTCAAATCTCTCCCAAATCTCTCCAAGAATGTGAAATCTCTCCCAAAACTCTCTTTGTATGTGAAATATCTCCCAAATCTCTCTCCGTATGTGAAATCTCTCCAAGTATGTCAAATCTCTCCCAAATATCTCCAACAATGTGAAATCTCTCCCAAAACTCTCTTTATATGTGAAATCTCTCCCAAATCTCTCTCCGTATGTGAAATCTCTCCAAGTATGTCAAATCTCTCCCAAATCTCTCCAAATCTATCTCAAAAGTTCCTTAAACTTTTTGTAGTCTTTCGGGCCATCACGACCCTTAACCGCGTCAAAAACCGCTTAAAACGGGGCAAAAACGGACAAAAAGGGCTTAAGGACCCGAAACCCCTCTTAAGGAGCCGAACCCTCTTAAGGACCCGAAACCCCTCTTAGGAAACGAACTTGTCAGAAGTGAACCTGTCAGAAGCGAAGGCATCAGAAGCGAAGGCATCAGAAGCGAACCTCCCCTTCGGACCGAACCTCGCATAAGGACCGAACCTTCGATCCATTTCGGTCTATTTCGCTCCATTTCGCGTATTGCACCTTCGCCCCATTTCGCCTTCCGCCCTTGATCAGAAGGGACCGAACCTCGGCCAGGACGAGAGGTCTCGCAGGGAAGCTTATTTTCTCCCGGTTTTCGACTGTTTTTGTGTTTTAGGTCCGATTTTAATTATTTTAATGCGGGATTTTCACCCAAAACTTTATTTTAACATATAAGACCCCATGTTTACTAATTATCCACGTTTTTGGGGATAAACCTGATCCAAGAAGAGTGGGTGAAGTACAAGAGGTGGAGTGTTGACTTATCTTTGTATTATGACACAAGCAACCCCCATACCCACTCCATGCCTAACCCACACTCCTCCCCACCATACCTTGTCACTTCCTTGTACTTTTTACCCCTCTCACAAGTCATCCCCACGTTTTTAGAGCTGGTCACTCAACCTCTCTCCTCATTTTCTTTCACATGCTATCATTTCACCAAAAATCAAACACAACTTTTCTCTCAAACTTTTTCTTTCTATTTCAAGACTCCAAGGCTGATCTTCAAGCTTTATTCTTCTCTTGGTAAGTCTAATTCATCCTCTTTGTGATTATTGCACTTCATTCTACTCAAATCATTGATTGCTTACACAAACTCCATCACTTTAATGTTAGATTCTCGAAAATCTTCAAGGCATCTTCAAGTGTTCTTGAGTTGATCACTTCCATTCTGCAACAATCATCTACTAAAATCAATCAAGGTGAGTTCATACCCCTACATTTTCATGTTTTCTCAAGTTTTTAGGGGGTTGGGGGAATACAAGTTAAAACACCAAGAACATAACTAAACTTTTCTAACAGCCTTCATCAGAAACGTTGGACTCCATTCATGGACTATTTTGGACAACTTAAACATTTTAGTTTTCAAAACTGTATTAGGTGCAAATAGTTCAAGTTCTTACCTTTAAAATGACTACTTGCACATCTCCATACGATTTTTCTACAATTTATGGTGATTTTTACAAAACTTCCTATCATTTCAAACATCAATCCAGACCAGTCTGTGATTATGGACTTGTTCACACAAGTTAGAGGTCATTAAAAATCATGGAGAAACTAGACTCATTTTCCAAACTCTCAGAATTTTTGGATTCTGATTTGGACCTTTGATGATTTTTCTATAAATTTTCTAAGAACAGCAAATCAAAATGTTAATAACAGAAAAATGCTATCAATTTCATTTCACCTTGTAACATGTTGAGCAAGGTGTATATCATTATGTGATTATATGTTATTGCAACATATGGCAATATTTTCTTATTATGTAGACATACATCATTTAACAAATGGACTTTTCTAGACAAAGCATAGAAATAACAATTTGTTATAATCAAAGTACATCTATTACAAACAAACATTTGAATAAACTATGTTAAGTATAGTTTATGTACATTACCACTTTTACCCTTGTTTTGACAAACTATAATAGGTATAGTTTATGATTCATCACATAACACACTCAAACAAAAAGGGTACATTCATACAAAAAGGTTTTACATTCACGCACACCACACATAAACTTGTTAACTTAAATTGTGAGACATTCTCCTTCCGTACGTCCGAGTGCGGGATCTAAATTCCTGGTAGCTATATCCAGAGTCTCTTGTAGGGAGAATGTGATAGTTGTGTATAGATCTATATTGCATTAGACACCCCACACCTGAGCTGCATGCAATAGCTAGACCGGCAGGTCTGTGGTGACAAATGTCATATTAGTTTCGCGACGCCTGAGAAACGTAGTGGTAGGTTCATTCAGTCATAGTATGGTTATAGCGACTCACTTAGGAAGTTAACAACTCATATAGTTTACGGAAATTTTTATAATCCAAAAGTGTTTTATGCCGATTTAAAACCACGGTTATATCATTAAGTATGGGAAATACTTGTTTATTTTTGGTTCTGGGAGTTAGGACCACCTAACTTTATCAAGGAAAATATTGGATTTTTCTTGAACAAACACTACTTTTACAGGAAAAAGCTTTTCATAAACCGTCTACTAATACTTATGAACTCACCAACCTTTGTGTTGATATTTTTTTAAACAACTTGTATTCTCAGGAAATCACTAAACAGGAAGCCAAGTGCATTTTGAGGATGGGACATTAAGGCGTCAAACATTTCATATTTTGTCAACATATTGTAATTGATTTTGTAACATGTAATTTCTACAATGATGTAACTCTTTCAATTATATATATGTTGGTCGTGTTTGCTTAAATCGTTATTGCAATTGTTGTTATGATACTATACATGAATTCCTCCACCCCCGGACGTTTCCGCCATCCTTGGTTTGGGGGTGTGACAAGTTCCATCCACACCACATGCTCCAACCTTAGCTGCTCCAAGTGCTCCTAGACCTTATTCCGGTAATCTTCCTAAGTGCAACAAGTGCGGTCTCCATCACAATAGAGAATGCAGAGAGATGCAGTGCACCAGTTGCAATCGGAAGGGGCACACGACAAAGTATTGCAGGACCTACCCTCCTCAGAACCAACAACAGGGAAACAACAACAACAATAACCGCAACAACAACAACAACAACAGCAACAATGGTGGAAACAATGCATGACCTAGCCACACCTGCTATGGATGTGGAAGGACTGGGCATTTCCATCGAAACTGCCCCAGCAACAACAATCCCGGAAATGGAGGAACATGAAGGGTGCTGACCATGGGTCAGGGAGAAGCGGTTCAGGATCCCGCTGTCGTTACTGGTACGTTCCTCCTAAACCACACTTATGCATGCATCTTATTTGATACTGGAGCAGAACAAAGTTTTGTGAGCAATAAGTTTAAACATTTGTTAAAACAACAACCCCAGAAGCTCAATGAAACCTTTACGTTGGAAATGGCCAATGGGAAAACAGAATCCACTAGGGAAATCCATATCGGATGTACCCTAGCCCTAAATCAACACGTCTTTCAAATAAACTTACTGCATGTTTCCATTAGGAGTTTTGATGTGATTATTGGCATGGACTGGTTAAGCCCCCACCATGCTGAAATTATGTGTCACGAGAAGGCTGTTCGCCTTCACCTTCCAAATCATGAAACCCTAGTTATTTACGGAGACAAACCTAGCACGAACCTTCATCTCATCTCGTGCGTCCAGGCACAGAAGCATCTGTAAAAGAACGATTTGACGTTCCTGGCGCACATAGTGGATAAAACCAAGGAAGAGGTTAACGTTCAAGACATTCCTTTAGCACGTGAATGTGACAACCCAATGTTATTCCGTTACATTACCCCGTTACCGTTAACGGAATATTCCACTGTATAAAAGTTCCGTTAATAAGAGGTCGTCAAATAAATAAATGTTTCATTTATTTATATCTTTATGTCGTTAAGTCGTTATAAGAGAAATAAAAACTCGTAGTACACATTTCCATTTAAATGGAAAAGTTAGTTTTTATTATTACGCCCACTAAATCGGGTGCGACCAAAAGCCCCGTTTAACGGCAGCATTGGGTAAAATTCCACTGAGCCCCGACTCAAAACCCTATATAAAGGGGAGTAAACTCCATTTGGAGCTTTTCCACCCTCTCTCTCTATACTCTCTCTCTAGACTCGTTTTCGCCCCGAATCCGCAACCAAGCGCTTCCAAATTGCAAGTCCGCTTACCCTAGCCTATTCTAAACATATTGATTCATGTTTATAGCTTAGAAATCGAACCTAGAAGCTGTTGAAAAGGAGTTTACGGCCTAAGCTCCTCCTTAGGCCGTAAACACCTAAAATGAGGCCAAAACGACCCCCAAAAGTCCCTAAAAGCTTGGAAATAAATAGGGGAATTAGCCTAGGAGTGTTTGCACATTTAAAACAATCATTTTGAGGCCTAAAAGAGAGTTTACGGCCCAGGCATATGCCAAGGCCGTAAACACCTCTAAACTATGTCAAAATGCCTCCAAAACAACCCCAAACCACCCTAGGGCTTAACACATAAATTAGGGGCTTATCATTTCGGGTTTTAACCATGTAAACACATCAAAATGGAGGGACAAAAGGAGTTTACGGCCCAGACTTGTGTCAAGGCCGTAAACTCCCCAAACCAAGCCAAAAATGTGATTTTTGCCCCCCAAATGGCCTTGGACTAATTCCATAAAATGCTAGGATGGTATTAGGGGCTTCAAACTTCACAAAACTCAAAGAATGAGAGTTTACGGCCGTAAACTCCCTTAGGAGTGTCCCTAGGCCGTAAACTCTCTAATGAAGCCCTTAGAAGCCTTAAACTCACTCATGCCTTTTTGGAAAAGTACTTAGAATAATCCCATCAACAAGTAGAAGCCTTAAAACACATTAGATACCCTCACCATGAGTTTACGGCCGTAAACTCATGGTGAGATGTCCCTGGGCCGTAAACACAACTTTGGGAGTTTACTCTCGGATAATAAACTCCATTCCTAAGCCATACACACCTTTTGACGCTACCCGGGACACCCAAACACTTATCCAAAGTGTTTTCTGCTCCTTTGAGCACGTATATTTGTTTAATTAGTATTAAATATACTAATTGTATGTGAACATATGTTATCATATGTTAAATAGGTCATTGTGTGTGTTCAAGTCCTTGCGTGACACTGAACGCCCAAACGGCACTTTCGTCGGACCTACTTACACCAGGTGAGTTCATACCCCTGAATGAACCTTTTAAATGTTTTAACATGTTTTATAGGGGGGAATACAAGTTAAACATGCCAGTTATCATATCAATCACATGTGATTGATAACCCGCATGCACAAGATTTTACCACTGTACACTGTTTTACCGAGTAGGACACTATCAAAGTTCTTACTTTTATTGCTTTATCAAAGTTCCATTTTCAAACTGATTTATGAAAGATTCCCAAAGATTTCTAAAGGTTTTCACACTTATTATACCAAAGAATACAAATGCGATTTTCCTGAGTATAAAGGTTTTTCCAAGGTTTTCATGTAAACTTTTACTTGTTAGTTACTGCTGCTTCACTTATACTTATTTTTAAACTCCTACTCGATAACGCTTTCATGTTGTGATGCGTTTATACTTGGTATTGTCTCTGTTTCGCTTATACTTGTAGTCGCTTATACTTGATAGACGCTCTTACTTCACTTATCGTCGTTTCCATTTCGTGATACACTTATACTTGGTACACTTATACTTCACGATTCGATTATCCCACTCTGTACGCTTATACTTCACGACTCGGAAGTTCCACTGTACGCTGATACTTCACGACTCGGATATTTCACTGTACGCTTATACTTCACCGGTCGGTTATTCCACACTATACACTTATACTTCACGATATGATTCCACTTGATACACACTCAAGCGTAGTTAGATGTATGTATGTGCTTGTATAGATGCATATAAATAATGATTGAAGGACTCAGGAAGGCTTGTCCGCCCTATTTCCTTTTCTTCGTTGAGATGTGGTCTGGTGGGATCGGATGTCCATCCGAAGGTCGTTGATTCATTAGTTATATATTATGTACACAAGCATAGACATCCGGGTTTACTTCAGTCGATTCAGTTAAGAGTCTCTACCTCTAGTTCGGCACATACATTAGAAACCCACTAGTTGGAAGTCTCTATCCACTATTTGGGATGCATCTTCGGGACACGGCCTTCTCCGTAGTCTAGTTGGTAACCAGAGTCTCCTGTAGGGAGAGCGGACATTGTGTGTATGGATCTATACGGGATTGACAACCCCGCACCCAGACTGCTAGCTACAGTCCCGGCCTACCAAGCCAACGGGTGACAAATGTCACATTTTAGACGCTTGTAGGGCGTCTGGTACTCTAGTCAGTATGGTTACAAGTATCCCGGGTTACCTTATAACTCATTGGCTTTAAGGTAACGGTATTTCGCCAGCAATTTACACTGTATGCTGGTAATTCAATTTCAGAGTCACACTGTTTTGACCTTACAAGACGTATCTTTCATTTGATACTGTCTGGGGTCTGTCTCCTCTGTTTTGACCTTACAAGACGTATCTCTCATTTGATGCTGTCTGGGGTCTGTATCCACTGTATTCACAGTATCCACTGTATTCACTGTATTCACTGTTTTAGACCTTGCTAGACATATCTTTCGTTTGACATTGTCTGTGGTCTGTATTCACTGTGCTCACTGTTTTAGACCTGGCTAGACGTATCATTCATTTGATATTGTCTGTGGTCTGTATTCACTGTTTTGGACCTTACCAGCTGTACCTTTCATTTGGTACCTTCTGGGGTCTGTGTCTCTATTTGTTAGACTGAACCAGGCGTGTCGTTCGTTCGATACTCTCCTGGAGTCTATGATTCCTTTACCTTAGTCAGCAGTCCTCACTGCTGAGGCATATGTTATTTCCCTATTGTCTCTTGCTTTCTTTAATAATCAAATTCAGTATTTTGATAATGATAGCAATTAAGGGAAAACCACTTTTCACCACATAACACTGACCAGTCTTGCTAGAAGGCTGCTTTGATTAAAGAAAATATAGGATTTTCTGGAAAGAACTCTAATACACTGTAAACACTTAAACTATTACTTTATAAAGTTATTTGAATGAAATGTCACTAAATACTTATGAACTCACCAGCATTTGTAAAAATGCTGATACTCGCTTTTCAAATAACTTGTATTCTCAGGTTAGCATTAGACAGGTACATCCCCGGAGCAGTTGATGAAGATAGCTTAGTATTATGTTGTATCTATTCTATTACTTGTATTACTTTGAATCAATGTATTAATGTAACCATGTAAAATTATTACTATTAACGCAATGTCTTGTTGTACTTTGATTACTATAATGCATGTGTTGTGATACTTGACATGACGTCATCCACCCCAGAACATTTCTGCCGTTCCGGTTTTGGGGTGTGACAGATTGGTATCAGAGCCAGGTTTATAGTGAGCTAAGTATATCAATTCATAAAAGATATACAACCTATAAACACAATGGGATAAAACACTCTGACCAAGAATTATACTTTAAAATATAACCATATTTTACCAAAGTATAATAACATCCAAAATCTAAACACTTGAACAAAAGTATCACAAGAAGAACAATAATAAAAGTCTTCGGATGTTGAGCACAACAGTCAAACCTGGGCAGTTATTTAATCGTAAGCTGGGATAAATGTAAACTGATCAACTACATTTATCCGAGATGCAATGAACGTGTGCTTGGGAGTGACAGTGGTGTACAACAGATCTGAAACTTACCAACTAGGATTGTTAGAGCCAAACATAAAGTTAAAATACTATAGGAGTATTTTAGAACACTAAAAGATCCACACTAATCCCAGAATGAAACTCAGAAGATAAGAATCAAACAAGAATTAAAATACCATAGGGGTATTTTAGAATCCATTAACAACCTTGTGTGAATAACTAAAAAGATCCTTATTGATATACCTACAACTACAGAGGGTGTACTCCCAAGGTTATATATAATAAGGATCCCATAGGCTAAGAATGTGTGGTTTCGCTATACTTCCTTTTCCTTGTTTGGATGTGGATTCCGAGTAGTATCACATATTCGAAGGCCTATCGGATCTAAACTATATATGATTTGTATACCCTGTGTAATCATAGCAGGACTCGATATGGATCATCTAGTGAAATGTTAATAATCTCTTAGGATTCTTTAGATATTTCCATTCTCGCACGAACCCTGTAGACAACCCTATCCACTTCAGTACTCGGCAGAAGAGTTGATTCCGACCCAGAGAAGGTTCATTGAGAAGATTTCCTGTTCGGAAATAAATGAACTGGTGAGACTATTGAATTCACCAGGTCCCTATATTCTTTTAGGGACATCGGTGAGAGATTCGCCTAAACTTCGGAGATTCCCAGTCATCCATCATGAAGTGGTGACACCCAGAGTTGGAATCAGAAGGAAGGCGGAGTAGAAATTCAATATGTCTTCACCAGAAAAGAACCCTAGGTAACTACCCGAAGGAAACCAACGCCGATTCCAATCAAAGATATGAGGCAGACCGAGGGAGCTAGTACATGGAACCCGGGAATTGTCTTTTCCTCGTGTTCATCAAGCTAATAAACCCTTAAAATAATACAATTTAGTGAGTTAGTGGTTACACTACTCACGCTATGTGTTAGGTAAATCGTCGATTCCCGTTGCCAGATACACGATTAGGACGGATCCTCGCACCTTTATTGAGAGTGCTTAGCCATGAGCTTTCATGAGCCTCTCTTTCCGCAGTTTCGTTCCGAACCGTTCTCAAATCTCTCCAGGCCGGAGAGTGGAACCTTTCCCAGTATAAAAGGTAACTTAGTAGGAACGACTCGCATTTTATGGCCTTTTTCCGATACTCATACACCCACTTCGATTACCAGGACTACATCATAGGGATGTAGGTCGACACTCAGACAACCAGTACCCGAGGCACGGGAAAATTTATGCCTAATACGTTCAGGACAGAAATGTCCAGGGTTAACCATCGTCTCTCATTACCTTGTATTCCTTTCCGTGTGGGAAAATCATGCCACCGAAGAAGCGTAACCAATCCACAAGCAAGAAACCTACTCTCTTATTCGATGAAGCTACATTCCAAGCTGCAGTCTCAGCAGCCGTAGCAGCTGTCATGGCTCACCTGAATGCTAACACCGCCAATGTTAGCAAGGGCCCTGTCAGGATTTCCAATCCTGGCAATGGACAGAAGCAACCAACACTTCCATACTCAGCCACCCAAGAACCTCACTCAAACCCACTAAAGAGAAAACTCAAGATTGAGGAGGGAAGTACCTCGGCTCAAGGACCTTCCGAAGGGCAACGAGTTGAGGCAGTCTATACCCCTGTCAATCCTTCCCTCCCGAATCCAAGAAGACCGTACCTAGGAGACCTTCCCCACTGCAGCAAGTGCAGCTACCATCATCATAGTGCCTGCCGGGAACTCTTATGTGCTAGGTGCAACATGAAGGGGCATACGGCTCGTGTATGCAGAACTCCGGTGGAGCGTATTGCATCAATCACCAATGTGACGACAAATCCAGTTTGTCGTCTATGTGGTGCGATTGGACACTTCAAGAAGGACTGCCCAACCGAAGGGAAAGACAAAGACACAGAAGGAGCCTGACACTACTGCTTAGGGAGAAGCGGCAAGGAACTCGTTAGATTTTGGTACGTCTCTCAATCTCGGATAACTAAACTAAGAACAATAAAAGACTAATTCAAATGTAAATTCTTCCCAGTAAGGCGAAAGTCGCAGCACTGTTATAAAATTTAAAATTCATTAGGTAAAACTATAATGGCTAAACATATGCGTTACGGCCATGTATATTTAAGATGGACAGACCTAGAGTGAGCGAATGCCGCCTCGTTTCCTGTTCCTCGTTTGGTTGTGGATTTAGGGCGGGGTCGCTCAGTCAACAGTCCTCCCCACCTTAAATATACATGACTAGTATATGTGATGCGATTATAGAAATGCCTTGTGAGAATCCATTCATGAAAAGGTACTCTATTGGGAAACACTTAGAACTCTCTATAGTTCCGCGTCGACTCTATCGGTCCAAGTATCCGCAGTAGTGATACATAGGATGAAACCCGAGACGCCTAGAACTTGTGTGCCTGTTCGGCACATGACTCTATCGATCTTCACTTTATATCATGTCGGAGTGTGCCAACTTCGACGACTCTATTGATCATGGTTTGACTTCGTGCAACCATGTGTTCATCCTTAGTGCTGTGTAAAAAGAACTTTCTCCATAGCCATGTCGGAAAATAAAGGTTCTCCCGAACCTAAAACCTAACACAAATAATCTAACCTAATGCGATCCGTCAATCGTCCCTCTTATCTCAAACCTTCCGAAGTGCCCAAGAGAGAGTACCGTGCACCGTTGGCCGATCCCTCGTAGTCAGATGAACACCGAAGTGAACGACCCTGCAGATACTCCAGAAGATGACAACCATCCGGAGCATACTCAGAAGAATCCCTAGAAAGACCCTTCGCACCTCGCACATCAGGTTCGTGAACCCAAAGAACAGAACTCATGAGACTGACCACTATAACCAGGTATATGCATAAAGGTGGCATATAATTGAGATCAAAAAGATTTAAGGTGTGTGCTTCCTCCCTACTCCCTGTTCCTCGTTGGGTTGTGGGTTTGGGTGGAGTCGTACAGGTGAACATCCTGCCGACCTCAATTATATACTGCTTGCATACACCTGGTATTTGTGGTTAGGCTAACCATGAGCTCTACCACGAACCTCTTAGAAAAGCCCTTCACCCTATTCCATAACATAGGAGCCGTAGTCAAGAGAATCACTGCGGGTTAAACTAGTAAAGTTCCGAGTGATGAGACCCTATACTCACTAGAATTGACCTAGACCGAGGAAACTCAGAACCTTCGGAAGAGTAGTTTCAGTAGATGCTCTTACTACTCAGGCACCTTGCCGCCCAGTTATAGACAAGTGGTGCTTATCATCCTCAACCCTCTCGCAAGGAGGAAATCATCGTCGCCCGGTAGACGAAGAATCACACTTTCCGAAGTAAACACTACAATACCGAGAACCACAGGATAACCTTCGCCGCCAAGAATACTTGATCAAAGAACGAAAGTAGTTGCGTAAGCCTCATAACCCTGATCCCGAAGAGGTTATAGACTTGACACCAGTCCTAGTGTTAGTCGAAGGGTTATGTAGGAGCATACACTTTCCATGCTAGAATAAACCACGGTCTTAGAGATTCATTGGACTATTAGGTGTTCCACGAATACTATCTCACGCTGAGATAGTAGAACCACCTCCAGAGATAGTCCGACACTCGTCTGGTGAAACCCTATCTTCTCGACCTCCAGGGTTTCCGCATCTCAAGCTTCGTTAGTGCAGGTCCATTTTGCACAAGCTTGAGATAGACACTCTACAGCAAACAGATATTCGCGGATACACAACCCATCCGATGACCTAGAAAGTCTCTATCAGGCAGTTGACAGAAAACACGAAACCAAAGACCACTCGAGATTCCTAAGAACCAACCTGAAGGACTACACGCACAGTACGAGTGAGAACGTTGGGAACTTCGGAATGGCGATCACGCCAGTGATGATCTTGCCATAGAAGTACACTATGTTCTGAGTACTGAAAAGCTCTACTCTTCCGAGAGCTTAGGACCATATGAGAATTCTCATGGAGATTTGCTCCAACCCTATTTAGGCCGCTACTACCTTCGGATATACCGCAAGATTCACACCTGGTCGATCCACTTCTTAGACTTGATATGTGATTTCCCGACAACACTCTTCGTGCCTCACTCATCTTGATGGAATCCGGTGAGAACCCTAACCTTGTAGATACATCAGTTGGAACCCACTAGCTACACGAGACGGAATCCGCATCCCGTACGTGAAGTTCTGTCGGAATGACAAACACAAACTAGAGTTCACTTGGGAATGCGAGGACAACCGTGTAGGAAGTACTCTCTTACCTCTACTTGGCCATTCATACCTACTTCCTTGCCTAGACCTGAATTTCGGGACGAAATTCCCTCTAACGGGGGATGATGTGACAACCCAAAGTTATTCCGTTACATTACCCCGTTACCGTTAACGGAATATTCCACTGTATAAAAGTTCCGTTAATAAGAGGTCGTCAAATAAATAAATGTTTCATTTATTTATATCTTTATGTCGTTAAGTCGTTATAAGAGAAATAAAAACTCGTAGTACACATTTCCATTTAAATGGAAAAGTTAGTTTTTATTATTACGCCCACTAAATCGGGTGCGACCAAAAGCCCCGTTTAACGGCAGCATTGGGTAAAATTCCACTGAGCCCCGACTCAAAACCCTATATAAAGGGGAGTAAACTCCATTTGGAGCTTTTCCACCCTCTCTCTCTCTATACTCTCTCTCTAGACTCGTTTTCGCCCCGAATCCGCAACCAAGCGCTTCCAAATTGCAAGTCCGCTTACCCTAGCCTATTCTAAACATATTGATTCATGTTTATAGCTTAGAAATCGAACCTAGAAGCTGTTGAAAAGGAGTTTACGGCCTAAGCTCCTCCTTAGGCCGTAAACACCTAAAATGAGGCCAAAACGACCCCCCAAAAGTCCCTAAAAGCTTGGAAATAAATAGGGGAATTAGCCTAGGAGTGTTTGCACA
This sequence comes from Lactuca sativa, assembly GCF_002870075.4. Lineage (NCBI taxonomy): Eukaryota > Viridiplantae > Streptophyta > Magnoliopsida > Asterales > Asteraceae > Lactuca > Lactuca sativa. The sequence goes on along the minus strand of NC_056630.2, from coordinate 297,507,606 downwards.
TTTAAAACAATCATTTTGAGGCCTAAAAGAGAGTTTACGGCCCAGGCATATGCCAAGGCCGTAAACACCTCTAAACTATGTCAAAATGCCTCCAAAACACCCCCAAACCACCCTAGGGCTTAACACATAAATTAGGGGCTTATCATTTCGGGTTTTCACCATTTAAACACATTAAAATGGAGGGACAAAAGGAGTTTACGGCCCAGACTTGTGTCAAGGCCGTAAACTCCCCAAACCAATCCAAAAATGTGATTTTTGCCCCCCAAATGGCCTTGGACTAATTCTATAAAATTCTAGGATGGTATTAGGGGCTTCAAACTTCACAAAACTCAAAGAATTAAAGTTTACAGCCGTAAACTCCCTTAGGAGTGTCCCTAGGCCGTAGACTCCCTAATGAAGCCCTTAGAAGCCTTAAACTCACTCATGCCTTTTTGGAAAAGTACTTAGAATAATCCCATGAACAAGTAGAAGCCTTAAAACACACTAGATACCCTCACCATGAGTTTACGGCCGTAAAATCATGGTGAGATGTCCCTGGGCCATAAACACAACTTTGGGAGTTTACTCTCGGATAATAAACTCCATTCCTAAGCCATACACACCTTTAGATGCTACCCGAGACACCCAAACACTTATCCAAAGTGTTTTCCACTTCTTTGAGCGCGTATATTTGTTTAATTAGTATTAAATATACTAATTGTATGTGAACATATGTTATCATATGTTAAATAGGTCATTGTGTGTGTTCAAGTCCTTGCGTGACACCGAACGCCCAAACGGCACTTTCGTCGGACCTACTTACACCAAGTGAGTTCATACCCCCTGAATGAACCTTTTAAATGTTTTAACATGTTTTATAAGGGGGGAATACAAGTTAAACATGCCAGTTATCATATCAATCACATGTGATTGATAACCCGCATGCACAAGATGTTACCACTGTACACTGTTTTACCGAGTAGGACACTATAAATGGCTTTCAAAAAGGGTTATCACTCTTTCAAGTTCTTACTTTTATTGCTTTATCAAAGTTCCATTTTCAAACTGATTTATGAAAGATTCCCAAATATTTCTAAAGGATTTCACACTTATTTTACCAAAGAATACAAATGCGATTTTCCTGAGTATAAAGGTTTTTCCAAGGTTTTCATGTAAACTTTTACTTGTTAGTTACTGCTGCTTCACTTATACTTATTTTTAAACTCCTACTCGATAACGCTTTCACGTTGTGATGCGTTTATACTTGGTATTGTCTCTGTTTCGCTTATACTTGTAGTCGCTTATACTTGATAGACGCTCTTACTTCACTTATCGTCGTTTCCACTTCGTGATACACTTATACTTGGTACACTTATACTTCACGATTCGATTATCCCACTCTATACGCTTATACTTCACGACTCGGATGTTCTATTGTACGTTGATACTTCACGACTCGGATATTTCACTATACGCTTATACTTCACCGGTCGGTTATTCCACACTATACACTTATACTTCACGATATGATTCCACTTGATACACACTCAAGCGTAGTTAGATGTATGTATGTGCTTGTATAGATGCATATAAATAATGATTGAAGGACTCAGGAAGGCTTGTCCGCCCTATTTCCTTTTCTTTGTTGAGATGTGGTCTGGTGGGATCGGATGTCCATCCGAAGGTCGTTGATTCATTAGTTATATATTATGTACACAAGCATAGACATACGGGTTTACTTTAGTCGATTCAGTTAAGAGTCTCTACCTCTAGTTCGGCACTTACATTAGAAACCCACTAGTTGGAAGTCTTTATCCACTATTTGGGATGCATCTTCAGGACACGGCCTTCTCCGTAGTCTAGTTGGTAACCAGAGTCTCCTGTAGGGAGAGCGGACATTGTGTGTATGGATCTATACGGGATTGACAACCCCGCACCCATACTGCTAGCTACAGTCCCGGCCTACCAAGCCAACGGGTGACAAATGTCACATTTTAGACGCTTGTAGGGCTTCTGGTACTCTAGTCGGTTTGGTTACGAGTATCCCGGGTTACCTTATAATTCATTGGCTTTAAGGTAACGATATTTCGCCAGCAATTTACATTGTATGCTGGTAATTCAATTTCAGAGTCACACTGTTTTGACCTTACAAGACGTATCTTTCATTTGATACTGTCTGGGGTCTGTCTCCTCTGTTTTGACCTTACAAGACGTATCTCTCATTTGATGATGTCTGGGGTCTGTATCCACTGTATTCACAGTATCCACTGTATTCACTGTTTTAGACCTTGCAAGACATATCTTTCATTTGATATTGTATGTGGTCCGTATTCACTGTGTTCACTGTTTTAGACCTGGCTAGACATATTTTTCATTTGATATTGTCTGCGGTCTGTATTCACTGTTTTGGACCTTACCAGCTGTACCTTTCATTTGGTACCTTCTGGGGTCTGTGTCTCTATTTGTTAGACTGAACCAGGCGTGTCGTTCATTCGATACTCTCCTGGAGTCTATGATTTCTTTGCCTTAGTCAGCAATCCTCACTGCTGAGGCATATGTTATTTCCCTGTTGTCTCTTGCTTTCTTTAATAATCAAATTCAGTATTTTGATAATGATAGAAATTAAGGGTAAACCACTTTTTACCACATAACACTGACCAGTCTTGGTAGGAGGCTGCTTCGATTAAAGAAAATATAGGATTTTTTGGAAAGAACTCTAATACACTGTAAACACTTAAACTATTACTTTATAAAGTTATTTGAATGAAATGTCACTAAATACTTATGAACTCACCAGCATTTGTAAAAATGGTGATACTCGCTTTTCAAATAACTTGTATTCTCAGGTTAGCATTAGACAGGTACATCCCCAGAGCAGTTGATGAAGATAGCTTAGTATTATGTTGTATCTATTTTACTACTTGTATTACTTTGAATCGATGTATTAATGTAACCATGTAAAATTATTACTATTAATGCAATGTCTTGTTGTACTTTGATTACTATAATGCATGTGTTTTGATACTTGACATGACGTCATCCACCCCAGAACGTTTCCGCCGTTCCGGTTTTGGGGTGTGACAGTCCAGGCACAGAAGCATCTGCGAAAGAACGATTTGACGTTCCTGGCGCACATAGTGGATAAAACCAAGGAAGAGGTTAACATTCAATACATTCCTTTAGCACGTGAATTCCCAGACGTATTTCCTGAAGGTCTTCCTGGAGTACCCCTAGAAAGACAAGTTGAATTCCGAATTGATCTTGTTCCAGGAGCTACTCCCATCGCTAAATCGCCTTACCGATTGGCTCCTGCTGAGATGCAGGAATTGTCCAGCCAACTCAGTGAACTCCTGGACAAGGGATTCATCCGACCCAGCTTCTCGCCATGGGGAGCTCCAGTCCTCTTTGTCAAGAAGAAAGACGGATCTTCTAAGATAGATCTACGATCCGGGTACCATCAAATCAAGGTCCGGGAAGAGGATATTCCCAAAACCGCTTTCCGAACTCGTTATGGACATTATGAATTTGTCGTAATGCCCTTCGGTCTAACGAATGCCCCTGTCGCATTCATGGACCTAATGAGTCGAATATGCCGACCATTCCTCGACAACTTTGTTATTGTATTCATTGACGACATTCTAGTTTATTCTCGAAGCGAAGAAGAGCATGGCCAACATCTCCGACAAATCCTGGAAACCCTGCGAACTGAGAAGCTATATGCAAAACTCTCCAAGTGTGAGTTCTGGCTCCGTAGCGTGAACTTTTTGGGTCATGTTGTTAGTCAGGAAGGGATACATGTGGATCCTTCTAAGGTCAAAGCCATCGAAGGATGGACAGTCCCGACAACACCCATAGAAATTCGCCAATTCTTAGGGCTAGCAGGTTACTACAGGAGGTTCATTCAAAACTTCTCTAAGATCGCCAAGCCACTTACCTCGCCATTCAAATGGACGGACAAACACGAAGTTGCATTCCGAACTCTGAAGCAAGCACTCTGCAGTGCCCCGGTACTATCACTACCAGAGGAAACGGAAGATTTCGTAGTCTACTGTGACGCGTCAAATCAGAGTTTAGGTTGCGTTCACATGTAGCGTGGAAAAGTGATAGCTTACGCGTCCCGGCAACTAAAGACACACGAAGTGAATTATACAACCCACGATCTGGAATTAGGAGCAATGATCTTTGCCCTGAAGATTTGGAGGCATTACCTTTATGGTACGAAGTGCACCATCTTCACGGACCACAAGAGTCTCTAGCACATCTTGAATCAAAAAGAGCTGAATATGAGGCAACGAAGATGGGTTGAACTATTAAATGATTATGAGTGTGAAATCAAGTACCATCCAGGCAAGGCTAATGTGGTAGATGATGCCTTGAGACGAAAAAAGTACTCTAATCGTCGTGTGAAAACTCTCTCAATAACCATCCAATCTCACCTAACCACCCAGATCAAGGCAGCCCAGTCAGATGCCATGAAGGCGAAAAACAAAACAAGCGAAGCGTTACGCGGAATGGAGAAGAATCTCGAGGTGAAAGAAGGTGGAGTATATTATTTCATGAACCGTATTTGGGTCCCTAAACTTGGAGGATTTAGGGAAGTAGTCATGAATGAAGCTCACAAGACGTGATACTCCATCCATCCGGGTTCGGACAAAATGTACTTGGATATTAAACCACATTATTGGTGGCCTAACATGAAGGCAGAGATTGCCACCTATGTTAGCAAATGCCCTACTTGCGCCAAAGTAAAGGTGGAATACTAGAAGCCCTCGGGGTTATTACAGCAACCAGTAATTCCCGAGTGGAAATGGGAAAGGATTACTATGGATTTTGTGACCAAGCTGCCCAAGACATCAGATGGATTGGACACTATATGGGTAATAGTGTACAGACTGACGAAATCCGCTCATTTCCTGCCAATAAAAGAATCCTACAAGATGGAGAGATTGACAAGAATATACATTCGACAAATCGTGAGACTTCATGGAGTGCCGATGTCTATCATCTCAGATAGAGATAGTAGATTCACCTCACATTTTTGGAAATTCCTTCAGAAAGCATTGGGAACCCATCTGGACATGAGCACTGCTTATCACCCACAAACGGATGGTCAAAGCGACCGAACCATTCAGATGCTTGAAGAGATGCTTCGCGCATGTGTGATAGACTTTGGGAAGTCCTGGGATACCCACTTACCTTTAGTTGAGTTCTCATACAACAACAGTTACCACACAAGCATCAAAGTTGCTCCTTTCGAGGGGATATATGGACGTAAGTGTAGATCACCGTTGCGTTGGGCTGAGGTGGGCGACACCCAGCTAGCGAGGGAACTAGCATCAGACAAGACGTTAACGGGACCAGAGATCATACGTGAAACCACGAAAAAGATAGTTCAAATCAGAGCTCTACTACAAGCATCACGCGACCGACAAAAGAGCTACGCTGATAAACGACGAAAGCCCTTAGAGTTTCAGGTCGGGGATCGAGTGGTGTTTAAAGTTTCTCCCTAGAAAGGGGTCATGCATTTTGGAAAACGGGTAAAATTGAATCCACGATACATTGGACCTTTCGAGATCCTTGCCCGAATTGGTTCAGTAGCGTACAGACTGCAGCTACCCGCTGAGCTCAGCAGCGTACACCCCGTGTTCCATGTTTCCCCTTGACGAAATTGAAATCAACAAGAATCTCTTGTCCGTCGAAGAACCAGTCGAAATCATGGACAGGGAGGTGAAGCGTACCAAACAAAGTCGCATCCCGATTGTGAAGGTACGGTGGAACGCAAAGCGTGGACCAGAATTCACGTGGGAACGTGAAGATCAAATGAAGCAAAAGTACCCTCATCTATTTTAACATTCTTAAATCGGGCTTCCAAAAGATTTTCGGGACGAAATTCCCTCTATCGGGGGGATGATGTCATAACTAGGAATTTGAAGCCTTGTAAACGTTGAACAATGATAACAAATGTGAACCAACAATGTGAAAGCATGTAAGATGCTTATTCAATAACAACAGAATTTCAATCAAACACTTCATACATGCACTACAAATAGCCAACAAGCAATTGGAAACCCTAGAAATCCTTGTTTGAGTCCATTTTGGACTAGGATTTCCTTATTGGGCCCAATGGACCAATAAGCTTCCAATTGGACTATCTTAGGCTTAGAACTCTTGAATGGGCTCTAATTTGGACCCACTTTCATTTATTTTAATATTTTGGGCCATATTGGGCCTAGAATGAAACAAAATATTTCAATGGACCTTATTGGGCCATAACTAACCTAATTTAGCCCTAATAGGTCATAAAAATCATATTTATATTTATTTGGGCCAAAAATCACTCAACATAACCATAAAATTTGGGATTAAGCATTTAAGGCCTAAATACTCTTTCTTCCCTCTCCATTCTCGGCCCAAGCCCAGTCCATGAAGAAGAGTTGACTTATGCTTGCTACCTCATTTTTACATGGAGTTTATCCATGCAATTGACCCAAATCTCCATGCACCATCTCATAACACTCTCTCTTTTCTTCGGCCGAGAGCAAGAGAAACACATAAACTTCACAACTAAATTTCTCTCTAAACCACTCAAGAATCATCCACTCTCCTTCATCCAAAAATCTCAAAATTTCTTGTGTTTCAAGAGGCTTTCACCACTTAATTCATCATCTAAGGTAAGTTGATGAAAAATCTATGATCTAACTCACCTCTTTTCATCAAAAATCATCTCTTAATCCATTCAAACTCATGATCTTGCATCTTAGAGCACACTAAGTTCGAGATCCATCCAAGGAACTTGCTAGGGCCGAAAATAGCATCAAAATTCTCCAAATCTTCTTCAAAAACCAAAACCACACTCAAGGTGAGTTTCATACCCCTTTTTTTCGGTTTTTATGAGTTTTATGGGGGAGAATACAAGAAAATGTGTAGATCTATGTGTATATGTATGCTATGTGTGTGATTTGATACATGTATTTGTGTGATTTCTTGTGTATTGTGATGAATATGTTACCAAAATGGGTGTAACCCCGAGATCTAAGATATAAGAAAGGAAATAAACATAACTTAAGCTATTTTACACTAAACAAGTCAAGAAAAATAAGTTGATAATGTTGTGATGAACATACTATAACATAAAACCCATTTTTGGGCTTAAAATGTCAAAAATACAAATTTGGGGTAAAAATCAACAAGTCACGGTTTCTTGAAGGTTAAAAAGATTCAAAACAGTTTCTATAAATATTTTTCTGAATATTAGAAATTTCTAGGGACTTAAAATATAAATTTTTAACCTAATGGGCTAATTATGGGCTTTTCGGCCCAATATACCTCAAAATGCGAAATTTATAAGTTTGAGGGGCTGGAAATGCAATTTTATGTAAAACAGGGGATAATTAGCATAACAAAATGTTTATAAGGTTCAAAAATTCTTTTCATTATCAAAAAGGACTAAAAATGCAAACTTTTTAGATTTTGTGCCAAAACTGTAAAAGTTGTGAAAAATGGGTCCTTAACCGAGAATTACTATTCTAGAGGGGCTGAAGCTGTCAACTAAATAAAGTTTGGGTTAAAATCGTGTTTTCATCAAATAAATTATACAAAAGTATCAAGAAAGGTGTTTTAAGGACTAAAAATGAAATTCCTTTATATAAAAGGACCAAAAGTGTTATTTTTATAAAAGGAAGGAAAATGAAAAGGAGCAAACTCCATTTTCAAACAAATTAAGTCAATAATACAAAATACAAGATCCACAACTATCGACGAAATGGAAAACAATTACACTTTCAACAACAAATATCGTTACAAAACAAATTGATCCGGTCTCGAATCAATAACAAAACAAAATCAATAAACCCATGCATTTCAATTAACATGCGATAATTATGATGAACTAACCTACAAACTTTGGGCTTAGAAGTTTCAAATCATGCTTGTTGGGCCTTGCTAGCCCATCAACATGATCTTTGGGCCCAAAGGGAATATGCTTACGTGATATTGGGCCTTCTATGACCCAATTCCACGTAAAAGGACTTTCAATAGCTCTAATGTGTTATTGGGCCCTAATCGCCCATTAGTACTGCTAGCAAGGTCGAGAAGTCAAATGCGAGTGGGGCCATGTGTCTTTCGCATTCCCGATAGCCTTGAATAACTCATGGAAATAAAGGGACTGCGTACTCTCCTATCTCCTCGGTTGTTGGGCTTATGAGAAATCAAAGTAAACAGATTCAGGACGATAAACAAGAGTAATCATGGTGGGTGGATTAAGTGAGTAGTAACGGCCGACGCCTTTAAGGATCGTTCGTAAACTGTAGTTATAAACTAGTCATTTTCTCTAATGCGTTATTATAACAACTCACAACCCTAATTAATCCAATGCCACCCGGGTAATCAAAATCATTCGACGTATTGGTATAACAATAGACAAGTCCCCGTATTTTATGTGTTGGGAAAACGTCGGGTTTTCCCGGAAGTTCAACAATTTCACTTGCGTGATTTATACAAAAGTTCAACAATTATACATGTTTTAAAAATCAACAAGCATATATTCACGGATCTTCACACTTTTTATAAACAATGATCTTTTCAGAAAATATCGGATTTTCTGGGTTTTACAAACTACACCAAATCATTTTACTACAACATTACTTATGAACTCACCAACATTTCATATGTTGATGTTTTTCAAAATAACTTGTATTCTCAGGTAACAGGTAAGCCGAAGAATAAGTACCAAGTTATGTCATGGTGTTTTGCTTAGATTATCTATCGAACAGTTTATGTTATGAAATTGTAATGTCTAAAACAATGTACTGGATGTAAACAATATCAGTTGTATTATCTCAATGCATGGTGATGAATGATGTTATGATTCATGTATATTCATTGTGATGGTATTCAATTTAAGTCATAAGAGCCCTCGGACGTTTCCGCCGTCTGGTTCGGGGGTGTGACATAACATGTAAATGTTTCGGAGGGATAAGGATGATTAAAAAGACCATCCTAAATAAAGATCTAAATTCACCTTATTCGGTGTATAGATCAAAATGGTGAGAACCCGCAGTGGAGCCAGGAATGCAAATGGAAACAGAAACCAACCTCCAGTGATTGAACAAATACCGATTGTGGTAGCCACTCCTGAGCCAATAACGATGACCGGAGTGTAAGCAATGATCCAGATGATGTTGGATCGTCAAATGGAGGAAACCAGACGTTTGCTCTAACAGAATCGATAGAAAGCTACCATACCGATCGAATAGCCTGAATTGAACGAAGGGCAGTCTGAGGAAGGGAACTATAGTGGGACCATTGGTCAAGTCAACCCACCAATAGTTCGACAAAACAACCAGGATAACGGAGTCGAGAGGAATGGATGCAAGTACAAGGATTTTCTGACTTGCAAGCCATCGACTTTCACTGGAAAGGAATATCCGATCAGAGTCATGGATTAGATCTCGTAGATGGAGTTAGCTTTCATGACGTGTGGTTGCAGAGGCAAGCTACAAACCACATTTGATGTACGTCAGTTCCAAGGAGGCGTTGTGCATTGGTGGAATACCCTAGGGAAGACTTTGAGCCCCAATGATCCCCTGCAACTGACATGGGCAGAGTTTTTAGTACAGTTCAAACGAAAGTACTGCTCAGCCCAAAACTTGCTCAAGCTAGAGAACCATTTCCTAACCCTGAAGAAGGGAAGCCTGTCAATCGATGAATACACAAACAACTTCACAGAGAAGATGGAGTTTTTCGTGCGTATTGTGCCAAATGAATTGACGAAAATCGACAAGTATGCAAAGGGACTTTCATGGGAGTACGCGGTGCCAGTGCGTCAGGCACCTACTCTGGAGGCAGCTATCTGGGCTACCAAGTCTGTGGAGGACATGATTAAGGGAAGAGCTGAAAGCAAGGTTGAGGTTGGCGAGAAGAGGAAATTTAAATGGTCTGCTAAACCCAACAATAAGAAGATCAAGTTCGGTTCAAAGAAGTTCGGGGGAGGACGAAATGAAGAAAATGGTGCAAGAAGTGCAAGAAGAAGCACTCGGGAAAATGTAGTGAGGAAGTAACCTGCTACAAGTGTGGGAAAACGGGGCACTGTGCCAATGAGTGCACCATCAACAAGAGGGTGTGCTACGAGTGTCGTGAAGAAGGGCATATTGCTAAGGATTGCCCAAAGAAGAAAGATGCGGGAAGGCCCAACGTTCCACCAAAGTCGAAGGTGAGAGCCTTCCAGATGACGCTCGAGGCTACGAAGGAGGCGACAGACGTCACTTCAGGTACCTTTCTTGTAAATGGTTTGCCTGCCAATATACTATTTGATTCCGGAGCCAACTACTCCTTTGTGTCACATAAATTTGGTGGGAAACTGGCATTGCCTGTAGAAAAACTTCATAATGCCCTTATTGTAGAAGTTGCCTGTGGCAAGCTCGTACCTGTTAGTAATCGTATTAAGAACGTAGTCATCGACTTAAACGGAAACTAATTCCATGAAGAGCTATTGCCCATAGAGTTGAACGGTTTCGACATTGTTCTGGGAATGAGTTGGCTTATCGCCAAAGATGCCGAGATATTATGTCGAAATAAGATAATTAGGGTAAAGCCCCCTGGAAAGGAGTCATTTATGGTGTACGGGGACAAACGCAAAGTGAATTCTGGAATCATCTCCCTGATGAAAGCCAGAAAATGTTTATCCAAAGGATGTGCGTCATATTTGGCATTTGTGATCGATGCTAAGAAGGAAAAGATAGAGGTGCAGAATATACTGGTCGTATGTGATTATCCGGAAGTATTTCCCGAAGATCTTCCTGGATTACCACCTAATAGACAAGTGGAGTTTCATATAGACTTGTTACCAGGAACGACATTGATAGCAAAGGCACCATACCTATTAGCACCGACGGAGATCAAGGAGCTTATGACGCAACTTCAGGAGTTGTTGGACAACGGTTTCATTAGACCTAGTTCATCACCCTGGGGAGCTCCAGTACTATTCATAAAGAAGAAAGACGGAAGCATGAGGATGTGCATAGACTATAGAGAGCTGAACAAGGCAACGGTAAAGAAAAAGTACCCTTTGCCGAGGATTGATGACCTATTCGATCCGCTGCAAGGTTCGAGCTATTTCTCAAAGATCAATCTCAGGTCAGGATATCATCAGCTAAAAGTAAGAGAGCAATATATCGAGAAGATTGCATTCAGGACGAGATATGGACACTATGAGTTCTTGGTTATGTCATTCGGACTAACCAATGCTCCAGCAGCGTTCATGGATTTGATGAATACGGTTTGTAAACCATTCCTCGATAAATCTATGATAGTGTTCAAAGATGACATTCTCATCTACTCAAAAAGCCAGGAGGAGCATGGCAAGCATCTACGGTAAGTATTAGAAGTCCTGAAGAAGGAGAAGTTGTATGCAAAGTTCTCCAAGTGTGATTTTTGGATACGAGAAGTCCAATTCTTGGGTCATGTGGTTAACTAGGAGGGAATAATGGTTGACCCAGCAAAAATCGAAGTTGTAATGAAGTAGGACGTCCAAAGAGTCCCACAAAGATTCGAAGCTTTCTAGGATTAGCCGGATTTTACCGACGATTTATCCAAGGCTTTTCTTCGATAGTTACTCCATTAACAGGGCTGACCCACAAAGGAGCTACATATACGTGGAGTGAGAAACACAAAGAGGCATTCGAGAAGCTAAAGAAGAAGTTATGCGAAGCACCGATTCTTTCTCTACCCGATGGAGGTGAAGACTTCGCGGTGAATAGCGATGCGTCAGGAGTCGGGTTGGGTTGTGTTCTGACCCAAAGAGAAAAGGTGATAGCATATGTCTCTCGATAATTGAAAGAGCACGAAAAGAACTACCCCACTAATGATCTGGAGTTGGCAGCGGCAATATTTGCCTTAAAGATATGGAGGCATTACCTCTATGGCACGAAGTGCAAGCTTTTCACTGATCATAAGAGTCTCCAGTATCTCTTTAATCAGAAAGAATTGAACATGAGACAACGACATTGGCTAGAGTTTCTCAAGGACTACGACTGTAAGATACTTTACCACCCCTGTAAAGCAAATGTTGTTGCTGATGCTCTCAGTCGAAAAATTAATCTTGAAAGGAAAAGGCCAAGAGCATTGAGAATAGAAGTTGTCTCAACGATTATGGAAAACATCAAGAAAGCTCAAGAAGAAGCTTCAGATAAGAATAACCGAAAAGAAGAACGTTTGGGCAAAACGTTAGTGTTCGGTACAGACAAACAAGGACTGAAGGTATTCCAAGATCGGATTTGGGTACCTAAGGCTGGAGGAATAAGAGATCTTCTGATGGAAGAAGCGCACAAGACCATGTACCCAATTCATCCCGGTAGCACAAAAATGTATAGGGACCTAAAACCCTACTACTAGTGGCCGACAATGAAACTCGGTGTTGCGAAGTATGTGGCCAAGTGTATGACATGTGCAAGAGTTAAGGCACCACATCAGAAACCGTATGGGAGTTTAGAACCCTTACATGTACCCATGGGTAAATGGGAAGACATCACCATGGATTTTGTGACTAAACTACACAGAACGAAGAATGGTCATGACATGATTTGGGTGGTCGTGGATCGTTTCACTAAGAGTGCACACTTCATAGTAGCCAATGAGAGGTGGTCTATGGATAAGCTCACAAATGCTTATGTGACAGCACCCTTCATACGACAGCGGGATCCTGAACCGCTTCTCCCTGACCCATGGTCAGCACCCTTCATGTTCCTCCATTTCCGGGATTGTTGTTGTTGGGGCAGTTTCGATGGAAATGCCCAGTCCTTCCACATCCATAGCAGGTGTGGCTAGGTCATGCATTGTTGCCACCATTGTTGCTGTTGTTGTTGTTGTTGTTGTTGTTGCGGTTATTGTTGTTGTTGTTTCCCTGTTGTTGGTTCTGAGGAGGGTAGGTCCTGCAATACTTTGTCGTGTGCCCCTTCCGATTGCAACTGGTGCACTGCATCTCTCTGCATTCTCTATTGTGATGGAGACCGCACTTGTTGCACTTAGGAAGATTACCGGAATAAGGTCTAGGAGCACTTGGAGCAGCTAAGGTTGGAGCATGTGGTGTGGATGGAACTTGTCACACCCCCAAACCAAGGATGGCGGAAACGTCCGGGGGTGGAGGAATTCATGTATAGTATCATAACAACAATTGCAATAACGATTTAAGCAAACACGACCAACATATATATAATTGAAAGAGTTACATCATTGTAGAAATTACATGTTACAAAATCAATTACAATATGTTGACAAAATATGAAATGTTTGACGCCTTAATGTCCCATCCTCAAAATGCACTTGGCTTCCTGTTTAGTGATTTCCTGAGAATACAAGTTGTTTAAAAAAATATCAACACAAAGGTTGGTGAGTTCATAAGTATTAGTAGACGGTTTATGAAAAGCTTTTTCCTGTAAAAGTAGTGTTTGTTCAAGAAAAATCCAATATTTTCCTTGATAAAGTTAGGTGGTCCTAACTCCCAGAACCAAAAATAAACAAGTATTTCCCATACTTAATGATATAACCGTGGTTTTAAATCGGCATAAAACACTTTTGGATTATAAAAATTTCCGTAAACTATATGAGTTGTTAACTTCCTAAGTGAGTCGCTATAACCATACTATGACTGAATGAACCTACCACTACGTTTCTCAGGCGTCGCGAAACTAATATGACATTTGTCACCACGTCGCCTTACCCGAAGCTCGCCACCTATCCGCCTTATCTGAAGCTAGGCCCCGCGTAAAGCTTTTGAACGCCCAACGTAGCGAGGCCTCTCGGCCTATAAAAGGGAACCGAGGGCAACCTCATTCCTTGCACCTTTCCACCTTCTTTCTCTCACTAGTTTCTCTCTCTACCACCCCTAACCCTCCCTTAAGCCTAGGTAAACCCCCTAGCACCCGAAGGAAGCCCCGAGGCTCCCGGAGTCCCGAGAAAAAGGGCCTTTCGGTTAGAAATGTTGTTCCAAGCAAAGTTCGGTTTTCTTTAAAATCCGCTGTAAGTGAGCTATGCCTATGAAAATTTTAATATAGCTTTTAAATAATTATAGTAATGTTATTAGGTCCTTATAATATTTAATTGGGATATTATTATGGGTTATATAATGTCGTTATAATATCTTTTCAACCACTCGCGGTACGGAGGTTCCGGTTTGGTGGGCCGCTTGGGTTGTTGGATTCAGAAGTGCTTATATGCCAAAATGATCCTGCCCACCGGTGTTCCATGTCTGGCCTCGTCTATATATAGTGGGTGAAAAGTATTGTGTCACGCTTATATAATAGTAATAATAGTTAGACAATTAATTAGTTGCGGTTAACGTCAGACTAAGCCCTAGTGATATTGATACTAGGTTTTGTCGAGGGATAATTGTTTTAAGATAACAAAGCGTTGTTCGAGGGCAGAATCACCACATTTTCAGGTGAGTGCATAGTTACTTTCAACTTACACATATATATGAAGTATTTTATATAAATTACGTGTTGTGTGTGCATATTATCTGTATACTTGCTATCTATGCTGGATGAACGGTTTTTATACATGTTTTAAATCTTTTAAACTATATACGTATTTTATATCTACAAAATGCGTTGAGTAAAACATGGGTAGATGTAATAGTTGATGTGTGACCAAATAAAACAATGAGAGGCCTCGTTATAGATGTTCTTGATGATCCAGTCATCTAACGGAGTATAGATGACGACCAGTGACTATTCTAGACAGTCTAGTGGAACGCTAGCAGGCTCGCAACCTGTAGATGTTTATTTGAACTGTGTGTTTACCAGTAGTACTCCATCCCCCACATGGTTGCTTTATTTGACATGAATTGCTGAGGAATCCCCGAAGCATGTGTTGTTACCCCGATGAAAGTCCTTAGACTAGGTCCCCTGTGTTAGATGTTTTAGGGACGTAAAGTGAGGATAACAGGAACGGGTAATCGGGTTTGTTTGGTTTGATAAAGTTAATAAAACTTATTTATTGTGGGTTGAAAACCCTATGTGCTCACTAGAATCTCAATTCTGACTCACTCAGTTTCTTGTATTACAGGTAGTGGCGCATGAGCATAGATGTTTGGATGAGAGATAAGAGATTATAGGCCTGTAAATACGAAATAATGTAGTAAGGCTTATGTTGTATTGTTTATGTTTTTGATTTGTATCGAACATGACATCCTGAGTCTTTTAATGAAATACATTTCTTTGGAAATGCTTTTGATAAATCTTTGTCATATTTTTGTATTGGGACAAATTCCGCAACACTTTTATTTAAAATGTTACTCTGATTTTCAAACAAAACATAAACAAAATCAGTCTTTTCTGGCCGTGAAAATGAGGATGTCACATACTCGATGCTTTTTTAAACCAAGTATAAAATAAAGGAAGTTAAATCTTAAAAATTACATCATGTAAAAATTCAAAAGTAATAAAATGATGTTTTAATACTTCAAATTTTTTAGATAAAAAATAGAAAATGAAAATATTTAATTATGTGTTGTAGTTTGAATATTAATTTTGAAGTCTAGACAACAAAAATTATTTATATATTAAATAAAATATATTTGCATGATGACTAAAATTATAAGTTTTAAATTTTTATTTATATAATTATTACATTTCATGTAAAAATAAATATTTTTCATAAAAATAAATATATTTCATAAAATGATTTAATGTAAAACAACATTATAAAAAAACTAATTTCTAAAATCCTAATTTTTAAAAAATATATAATAAAAACGCCATGCAAAAGTTAAGAAAATTTTTTTAAAAGAAATTTAAATTAAAAGAAAAGTAAAAAGAAAAAGGTCAAGGAAAAAAAAGTGAGAAACTGACATAGTAATATTTCATAAATAATTATTATATAAAATTTTACAAATAGCTCTTAGTCAAGTTTCATAAAATAACAGAAATTGTTATTATCCAAAAAAAAATTTCAATTTAACGAATTTATCTAAAGGACATCCACACGGTAAGAATTATTTGATTGAAAGAATTATTTGATTGAAAGGTTTGCTTCATAAAAACTCTCTATATAAAAAAAATTCATAATGAATATTTTAAGGACAAACAGAAAAGTTTAAAGAAATAAAAAAGGAAGATAACAAAAAATATACTTAGTAACTCCTAAAAAATCAATAGCACTTTTGAGTTTCGAATAGGCATCTTATTTGATTCGGGTCAGAAATTCACATGGTTCACTTTGTGAACTATTGTTTTCTTCAATATGCATTGTGTTACAGCAAAATGTTTTTCTAACATTTATCTTTCTTGTAACTTTACATGAACTTATTAAAAAAATAATAATACGATCGTCTTCCTTGATAAATGTGTAAGATATCCTAATTGTTTAATAGAGCATCTACTTAAGTTTAAGGTAGTTTTGTTCACGAGATGTGCATATTGTTTCCTTCAGTTTATCAATGTATTATTAAAAATACGTATATAAGATATTTGCATGCAAAATTTGTTATTTTCAAGATTTACTTTTTATAAGTCAGCGGTATTTATTGGATTTACAATAATAGATCAAAATTTACATTTGAATCCAGTGGCTTCAAAACACACAATTTCATACTGATGCTATGTACACTTTCATATACTATTAGTTTATCTTAATCATATCCTAACATTATAAATCTTTTAACTTGTGTTTTTTTAAACATAGATCATTATTTTAACAATATAACATTTTATACTCATTTAACACATCATATGTTTTCATCTTTACCTAACACATCATACCTGTCCATTTTATCTCCTCTTTATTTCTTTATGAATCTCTTTCGACACATTATATAATTTGGTCGGGTTTTTAAAAAAAAGAAAGTATGCGCACATGACAGAGTTCTTTAAGCACGAGAAGAAAGCTTGTATGCATGGACCCGGATCTGGGTTATCGGGTTGTATATATGGAATCCTACCCAGTGTGTCACGTTGCCATCATCATGATGGTGTGATGCATGATGCATCATGTGGTTTTAAACGTGGGCCCCACTTTTTTAATGGACTTCTGCTTATGGAAACCAGTTCGAAGTGCTGCGACAGTCCTGATTGGTTAGTTGGTGGGTGGGTGCCCGATTATTAAAATGGGCCACCTCGGTCACCCCCTTTCTTCGCGGGTCGAAAACTCCATTATTGAGTTTTTTTTTATCATCGTTTTATTAAATTCATGTCACATTTCTTAACAAGGCAATTCTATATATCATTTTATCATTAAAGATATAATTAGCTTATTTGTTTATAAAGATTCTTATGTTACATGATAAAAAGTGATTTTGCATTAAGTGATTGAAAATATATGTTACTTTAAATTCTAAATGGTAGAAATATTTTTGCGTTAGCTATTTCTTTTACATGACTAAAAACAAGGACAACAACCTTATTAACTTCGTTGATGAAGTTTAAAGATTATCAAAAATAAAATTAGCTTTTCAACAACAACAACAACAACAACAACAATAATAATAATAATAATAATAATAATAATAATAATAATTTACAATGAGATATAATTAAGTTGGTTGTTATTTTGTCGCAGGGGCAAGGCTAATGTATGTTAAGGTTGGTCATTTGACACATCTAATTTTAAAAATTACACAAGTTATATATAAAAATATTTATGACCTATCATAAATACTTTAAATAACGTACTTTATTTGGCAAAGAAAATGAAATAAATAGAGACGTAAATTATGGACAATAGAAGCAATATCATATTTTGTGTCATGAAGGAATAATATCGTCTCCAAGAATATAATCGTGAGGTGGTTTCAGTTATAAATAAATGTTTCTTTATTCATAATTATACAACATAAGTTTGTTAAGCCCTGTTTTAAACTAGTTTACTTTAAGTCTAACATGGTTTTTAAAAATAAAAAAATTAAGGATTGACTTATTGGACATGGTCATTTCACCACCAATTTATATATATATATATATATATATATATATATATATATATATATATATATATATATATATATATATATATATATATATATATATATATATATATATATATATATGTGTGTGTGTGTGTGTGTTAAATTGATTATTTTTCTAAATAAACCCGCTTATATCCTGAACCAACATAATTAAACTCATTTAAAAACCATGTGGTTTCTCGGTGTTTCGGTGTTGAAAAATTTCAATGAATGATTACCAACTTGTACATACGTACGTAATACATTAAGAGAATTTTTTGTGAAAAATTCAAAAAATTTCAAACTTGGACTCTTTGGGACAACTTTTTGGATTAACTTTTTCTACTTTAAATAAAAAAAATACATGACTGCAAAACCTTTATCAAAATAATGATCAATATTTATTTTGAGTAGACTAATCTAAAAAGTTGTAAATATTTAAATATGTTTAAACGGCTTTTAAACTATTCGACTTGCTGGACTCGTTTACAAAAAGAAATTTAATTTTACCTTATTCAACTATCGGCAATATTTATTTAAAGTTATTAAACAAAGAAGCCCGTCTTTTATTCATATTTAAAAGATATTCATTAAGTTTGACATATTTTGTATTATTATTATTATTATTATTATTATTATTATTAAATCCACTATGTCCTTGTAACTCACACAACTATCCCTCTACTCTACTGTTAACCTTTTCAAAATAGAAAAATGACTTAAAATAATAATGAAGTTTTAAAAATATAAAAAAGACCATTGTTCTTTTTAGTATACAAAATACTATTAAACCGCTATTGTAGGTAACCATTAGGTTATCCAGTTTCTAAAACGTTTAAACAAGACCATTGTTGTTTTTTAGTACAAGAAAATACCATTAAAATATACTATTTGTATACAGAATACCATTGAAATACACATGTGGTCAAATAAAACCTAGTGACTTAAAAGCGTAACCGAATTTCCAAAATGTGAAAAAAATACCGCACTTTTTGTTAACTTTATTGTTGTCGAATTATGTAGAACACACTCACCAGAGATCATGCACCATCATATCAATTCACAACAGTTGTGAAATCTCATTCATTCTCTCACTTGGTCGTTTTTGTTGTAACAAAAGAAGTATGTGGGTAATAACCTTAGTTAAACATTCTTGCTTCCCGATCGCATTATATACCTAAAACCTAAAAACATATATACGTTATATAGATACATATATTATACATCAAGGTTAGTTGTTCATTAGTGTTGTGGCACAAAAAAGACACAAATGAGAAACGAGTGTGACGTTATGTCATGAGAATTCCTAAATGTGGATGTAGAGAGTAGGAGTTGCGTTGAATTCTCTAGGACAAGGAGAGATGAATGGCCAAGAACACTCAGTGTCATGTACCTGATTTGATGACGATTTGTAGTCAAAGTAGAAAGAGAAGCATATGTGTTGGAGCGTTTAAACGACTTTCATCATAATTGATGGATTCTTAGTTATGTGTTTTTCTATGATTGTATTTAGATACAAACTGATCGAGTAAGGGAGTGAAAAAGAGTACACAACTAGTGTAAACTGCTATGACTGTGAATAATATTCGATGACCATGTTCTACATAATTCGAAAACAACGAAGTTAACAAAAGGTGTTTTAAAAAAACAACAATGATATATTTTTTTAAACATTTGGGAAACTTCAATAATATTTTTTATACTAAAATGTGTATTCGTTGGTATTTTGTGTACCAATGACATACTTCAATGTTTTTTTAATACTAAAAAACAATGGTATTTTTGAACATTTTAGAAACTTCATTACCTTTTTAAGTCATTTTTTCTGTTTACCTGAGATAACCAGTTACCACAATGTTTTATTTGAACACATGTGTACTTCGTTGGTATTTTATATACAAAAAATAAATTTGAATGGTATTTTGTGCACTAAAAAAATAATGACATTTTTTGTATATTTTTAGAACTCCGTTACCTTTTTAAGTCAATTTTTCTTTTAAAATCGAAAAACTTAAGGTAGCGTCTTCTTGTATAAAAAAAATAAAAATGGTGTTATTATAATAATATAAAATTGGATAAATGCTAGAACTATTTTTTGTTATAAATGAATACTTTAAACATTATTGAAGCATTATTTCATTAAATGTTATTATTTTAGTACTGCATATATAACTTGTAGGTATGTATTATGTCATGATTTATTAGCTGTGGTTATTAATGGAACATTGAAGAAGAAGAAACCGACTATTTTACCAAATTGAACTTTCATACATACCCTACTACTCCTGTTTTCATAAAGTAGCCTATAATTTATGCTTTCCAATTCGACTCTCATACATACCCTACTACTCCTGCTTTCATAAAGTAACCTATAATTTATGCTTTCCAATTCGATACCATATATGAGATAAGATATGGTCTTGTATACATGTTTTAATTTGATAAACCAAATATAAAAACTAAATTAAATTTGTTACAAATAGAAAAATGAGATATATATTAATAAAGATACAGTTACTCAATTTAGATCATTTCAGTTCTTTTATAAAATATACATTCCCGATATTAATTATGCAAAATAACATCAATTCGATCTTCCACACAATTGATATAATACTTATCTTAGAGAAATTATAATATTTTAACTTGAAGGTTGGTTATCTTGGTTTGGTTCTGCGAGGTTGAAGTCTACTCCAAAGCTACTTAATTTTGGATTGTTTTTTTGTCTGGTTTTCGTAGCGTTTGGTTAATAAAATTTTTGATGATCGGAAAAAAAAAAAACTATCTCTATATTTTATGCAATCAATGATCATGACTTTAAGTAGTAATCATCAGTCAGAGCATAACAAAATTAAAATGTTAATGCTTACACCACGTACTTAAAAAGAACTTGTATAACTTATGTGAACTTACTATAAAACTAACTATATACCAAACTTGATTGTTTTTAATGGTATTATTCTTAATTATAGAAAGTTACAATTTAAAGCACTAAACCGAAAATACATGTCATTTACTTCAAAGATTTATTATTCTATACATTAAGTTAGCAAAACAACTTTCTTATTGTAACTATGGTCGGCCCCAGGTATATGTGGGGTGTGAGAACTCATGGTGCTCGTGTTGTTTAGGCTGTCCATAATTTTTTTTTACGTACATTCATAGGCGGATCCAAGGGGATCCCGGGGTAGCCCGGGATACCCCTTAAATTTTTTTCGGTAGTATAATTTTTGTTTCCGAATTCTTCAAATTTTTTTTGGTATAATGTATATATATGTATCTCTTCAATTATAAACACAAATAAATAGTAGAGCTACTAGTTAAGGCATTGTCTTATTGAAATAAAGCTTTCAGGTTCAATTCTTGCTTCTTGCATATTATTTGTTTAATTTTGTTTTATTTTTTCAGCTATTCTATCTCACATCGCCAAACATATGTAAACTCAACCATTTTTGTCTATTATATAAGCTTGTTATCTTCATACTTCATTTGATATCTACTTTGAATCTCACATCGATTCAAGTATCAAAATATACTTCAACTTCATGTTTATATAACAAGACTTGAGGTTAGCTAAGTTTTGATTAAGGTTTTGGTTTAGAAAACCGAAATTGAACCGGGGAAGCCCAAGTACCCCATAAAAAAATTTGGGTTACCCTAAAAATAAAATTGGGATACTTTTTTTACTTTGATCCTGGCTCCGCCACTGCGCACAATAATATTATTGAAAGACAATGACGAATTGCTGATAGATTAGTGACACTTCTTCTTTTTTTTTTTTTTTTTTTTGATTAATTTTATGTTTCTCGTTTTACTTTTTATATGTGGGTTTCAAAACTTCTAGATGAAATAAGCTATCTTGAAAACAAATTGAAGAAAGCAAAATTGGAAAATTCAAAATGACGCAGATATAGCAAGTACAAGTTAAAGGTTTCATTTGGTGGAATGTCAAAATCAAATCACAGAATATAAACATATTTATTTCATGCAGACTATAATGACCTACCTCTATACGGTCTTTAGTATCTCATTTATTTGCCTAACTTCTTAATATGTCAAAAATATATATATATACTAATGTGAGAATAAAATCAAAAGTGAAAAAGCATTATTGTATAAAGTATAAATATTCCTTCGATACTTTGTTTTCTCTTTAAAGATTCAAATATGCTTTCTTTTAAGTTTATAAACTAAATAAAAAAAATAGTTAAAAAGAAGGGTCGAATTTGAGCCACAATTCCTTTTTTTTTAAGATTCAATGAAAACGAAGTTCATTAATCTTTGTAATTCTAAAAGTTTTAACAACCTTTAAAAGTTTGTTTATTTGCATAATTTAGTCGTGTATATATATATATATATATATATATATATATATATATATATATATATATATATATATATATATATATATATATATATATATATATATATATATATATATATATATATATATATATATATATAAAATAAAAATTGAAAAGTATAAGGATATAAAGTGCAAATATTACTTTGACTTTCTGTGCTACCTAGGACCAAGCTTTAATATCTCATAAAGAGCCAAACCTGTATTTTCTTACAGATGTAGTAATATGAAATATGAAATATAGAATAATATCTTCAGTAAAAGTCAAAAGCATTAAACTTCTCTGTTTTCCTTTAAATAAAAGTAACAATTTTCGAATTTTGAAAAAATCCGTTATTCAAGTCCAAATCAGCTGAAGATGGAGCCCATCTTGAAAGTCCCATTACCATTGACGAGATCAAAACGGCTGTTTGGATGTGTGGGTGTGACAAGGCCCAGGACCCTACGGTTTCACGTTCAAATTCCTAAAAGAATCGATTTGATTCTTTGAATCATATTCCAAAGATTTACCCATAAGGGTATAAATACAAAGATGAAAACAAAGAAGGGTATAAATACAAAGATGAAAAAAAAACATAGAAAGAATAAAATAAAAGATATCATCTTAAATTAAATGATTTCATGTACTCCCACTCAAGATGGAGCATGGATGTCACAAATGTCCATCTTGCTAAAGAGATAGCGAAAACAATCTAAGCCCAGAGCTTTGGTGAAAATGTCCGCAATTTGATCTGCAATATCTATTTTTCGAGGTTGAATTTCTACAGACTCAACTCGTTCACGGACAAAATAACAATCCATTTCTATGTGCTTCATACGTTCATGGAAAATTGGATTGCTAGTTATCTGACGAGCTACCTGGTTATCACAATAGAGATGTGTGGGTTCAGAAGGAGCTACGTCTAGATCTTTGAGGAGACATCGTATCCAAAGTATCTCACTGACGGTGGTTGCCATTGCTCTATATTCCGCCTCGGCAGATGACCGTGAAACCACTGATTGCTTTTTCGTTTTCCATGATATGGGCGCTCCACCTAGCAAGATTAGATACCCGGTTCTGGAACGTCTTGTGTAACTACAACCAAGCCAATTAGCATCACATTAAGTAACCAAGTTAAGGTCGCCATCCTTTGGAAAGAAAATTCGTTGCCCCGGGGAGGTCTTGAGATAATGAAGCACCCTTGTGGCAACATCCATATGTTTCTGTCTGGGATCTGAGTCAAACTGACTCAACAAATTCACAGCTTATGTAATGTCCACTCTAGTCACTTGCAAATAGAGAAGCCTCCCAACAAGGCGTCTGTATCGATTGGCATCAACAGTTGGGCTATCACTACAATGATCAAGTTGGATATTTTGCTCCATTTGGAATGCACTAGGCCTGCAACCATGAAGCCCACTATCTTCCAAAATGTCCAACATGTATTTTCGTTGGCTGAGTACCAATCCATCCTTAGTTCTTGCTACTTCAATGCCCAAAAAGTATTTCAATTGACCCAGGTCTTTGATGTTGAATCTTTTATCAAGAAAGACTTTTGTGTCTTGTATTTAGTTCCATTGTTACCGACAATGATAATGTCATCGACATGTATCAAACTTGCAACATGCACACCATCCCATTTATAAACGAAAAGAGAGTGATCAGCATAAGACCGTTTAAAGCCTTGTTCAAGTAGAGCCTTTGTAAATTTTTGGTACCAATTCCTAGATGCCTGACGAAGACCATAAAGAGATTTCTTTAATTGACAAACTCTTGTTTCACCTTGCCTTGAAAAACCTTGAGGAATTCTCATATATACTTCCTCATGAGGTCGTTGATGCGTGCAAATAGCTACACCTAATTTTATATTTATAACCTAACTAACTTAACTAACTAAATTGCACATAGGCAGTGTACCTAGTCAAATTGTAGAATACTCGGGTAAGTAGGGTGTCGATCACAGGGAATGGTTTTGACTAATTAATCTATTTACTACTAAATTAACCTAATTATTAACAATGAAATGGAATTTATCTAATTTTGCAAGTTTAGATGAACTTAACTCTCTTAACACGAAATTCAATCAATTACTAAAAATACTCCCATTTAGTTCGAATCCACTTCTTCTTTCTGGTTAGCTAAGAATTATGGATTATCAAAGTTGGTTATCTAATTTATATTATATTAGTAATTTAGGTCTAAATTTACCAATAATTAACTTATTCATGTAAAACTATGCATGGTCACACATAGTCAAACACATAATTAGTTATGATTATAAATAAGCTATGTAAGATTTATTAGGCAAACATAATTATGGTCATAACATATGCTCTCTAACATAGCTAAATTTAATTACTTCAATTACTTTCCTAAGATTTGGTCGATCCTAGCTCTAGCAATTTAATCTTCACTAAATCACTAGGTGTCAAGTTCATGTAAGTTAATTATCACTAAGCTACACAGAACATGAATTCAAGTAACTAAAGAATCAAATATTAACATGCTAGTAATTAGCAATCAAACACAAGATCAATACCAACTAATTAATTCCATAATAATTTTGCTAAACCATAAGTCAAAGTTTCATCTAGCTAAATAGGAGTTACTAAATTCAGCTACTCATACTCAAAATCAAACTAAAACAAATCAAAGTAATAGACATGATTAAAGTACCAAATGTTTGAACTAATTATGAACTCCCTTCTCCTTGGATGCTAATAGCTAATTCCAGAACTTTTCTTATTCTCCAAATCATCTCCAGGAACCCTCTAAGTAGCCAAAAGTCTCCCCAAGTCGTAATGGACAAGGGTATATATACTTTTTGATTTTTCCAAGTTCACGTCGTGAGCCGATAAGCCTCACGTCGTGAGTACGAGATAGATGTGTTCGAAAAGGACTCTTTCATCCGGTGCATATCTTCTAGAATACTCCACTCACGTCGTGAGTCTTCAATTACTCACGTCGTGAGTACGTGTTTTGCTGAGTTTTTATTCTTCTTTCCTTCAAGCCTCCAAAGTTCCATGTTTTGTCAACTTTAATCCCTTTCTTCGAAAATGCTTCTATTTGGCTACAAAATATAATTTAAGCCTATAAGTACCATTATTCTATGCAAATAACCAAATTATTAATAAAAATATAAATAAATATTGCCTAAAAATATGTATAAATAAGGAAATATCAGTCTCCATGTAGAAATGTGTTGTTAACATCAAGTTGATTAATAATCAAGTCCCTTTTAGTCTCAACAACCCCAAGTTTTGTCACCAATGCAAAGGTGTCATGAAAATCAACCCCCCTCCATCTGCGTGAAACCTTTTGCCATGAAATGACCTTTTTATTTTTCAATTTGCCCATTAGGCTTATATTTGATCTTGTATACCCATTTTAAGTCTATGGCTCGTTTACCATATGGTATGGATTCCAATGTACAGGTTCCATTTTCTTCCAAGGATTTTATTTCTCTTTGCATGGAATATCTCCAATTTTTATCACGAATGGCCTGATGAAAGTATTTTGGCTCATCATGCTTGCTGATGGCCAATAGAAAATCCTTTTGAGAATTAGAAAAATTATCATAAGTAACAAAATTAGAAAGAGGGTGTATCGTTGAAGAAATTTGATTGGCACTTGGTTGTGTGTGGTCTATCGATGGTGGTAGCTCTACGATGAAATCTTGAAAATGTTTGGGTTGTGATCAGTTTCTTTTAGGAACATCTACATGTTGCATTGGATCAACGAAAATTTGTTCTTCATCGATGTTTGATCTTGGAGTACCAGCTGAAGGTGAGGGGCAATCTGTAGCCATGACCCTCACATCTTCATTGAAATGAGTCACAACAGGTTCTTGCTCATCTTCTTCAACTGGCTCAAAGTTATCTTATTCGGTTATTCTGTGATTGGGTTTAACTGTCTATAACGAGGAGTTATGTTCAACACATCTCACATTCCTAGAAATGAAAACCTAGTTCTCATCAATGTCATAAATATGATAACCCTTTTGTCTTGTGAATATCCAACAAAAATGCCAGGTCTCCCCCTCACTTCAAATTTATCTCCCTTAATGTTGATGTTCTTGGCATAGACTAGACATCTAAAAACCCTCATGTGATCACAACATGGTTCTTTCACAAAAAAAACTTCATATGGGTTTTGTTTTTAATAGCTTTTGATGGCAGCCTGTTTAGGATATATGTAGCCGTGTTAATGCATTCACCCAAAAACTTTACCGGAAGGCCAACCTCAAACATCAAGGCACAACCTATTTTGAGGAGGTGTTGGTGCTTTCTTTCCACAACGCCATTTTGCTGAGGTGTGTGTGGACATGATGTTTCCAAGAGGATGCCATGTTTTGGGTAAAAATCAATCATGGAGTTAGAGATGAACTCCCCACCATTATCACTCCTTATTCTTGTAATGTTCTTACCAAATTGTGTTTTGATCATATCGTGAAAAGAAATCAAGCAATTAATTGCTTCATGTTTATGTCTGATTAAGTAAACCCATACGGCTCTACTAAAATCATCAACGATGGTCAAAAAATACTTTGCCCCTAAAAATGAAGGAATGCGATAACTTCCCCATATGTCACATTGAATTAGATCAAAACAACTATAAGACTTTATTGAACTATTAGGAAAAGGAAGCCGAGTGAGTTTAGCCTTTACACAAGAATCGCTAACTTGTCCTTTCAAAAAATGAGAAAAACTACTTAAAAAACTAATTTGATGAAGCTATGACTCTGACGTATGTCCTAACCTCTTGTGCCAAACCTTAACATCCACTTCTGCCATGATCAGTTTATTGCCATCTGTTGTCATGCTCACGTGATAAAGACCATCGACACATTTACCCAGTCCAATCAGGTTCTTCAATTGTAAGTCCTGCAGTACACAGAATTCCGAAAAAAAGTGACTGCATAGCTAAGTGCTTTCGTTAGTTGACTAACATATAAGAGGTTGCACTTGAAATTTGGAATATATCAAACTTTATTCATCCTTATTCCATTGAGTAAGGTGCAACTCCCAATTTCTTCAACACCAACTGTATCACTGTTTGGTATGATGACTGGTATACCACATTTGTAATTTTTCTTGTCATGTAACAAGTCAATGTTACTAGAAATATGTTATGTGGCACCTGTTTCAATAAAAAAACATGAAAAATATCGAAAAAGGTTGGGTATGAACTCACCTTGAGTGGTTTATGTGGGTGGATTTGAAGAGGTGTTGAGAAGATTCCAAGCCTAAACTCTTGATTGGAATGAATGAACTTCCTTGGAGATGGCTTTATCCTAAGTCTTTTAACACATTTAGAGTGTGTAAACGGAGTGAACTAAACATAGGAATGTAAAGGATGCTAAGAAGTATCGAATTTACTTACCAAACCTAGGAAAATGCTTGAAGAAATAAGCCTCTTTAAAGCTTGAAGCTTGACCTTTTGAGAGCAATTGGAGTTTTATAGTAAGTGGAATGGGATTTGTGGTATGGGTGGGGATGATTTCATCCTTAATAACAGAAAGTAGATTGATAAGATATTTACTTGGTTATGTGGAGTTTAAAGTATGGATATTTGGTGGGTAATACATGGGATACTGTGATTTTATTGGAAATGGTTGAAATTTCAAATCCTAAAAATTTCCTTGCCTTTTTTCTTATCCTAGACCGCAAACCCCTTTAAAATATCCTAGTATGATTTCGGTCCTAGGCTTGAACTTACTTTTTGATTTTGGTCCTAGGCCTTTTCCCATGGTGATTTCGGACTTAGTGGATCCTTAGGGTGTGTTTTCGGCCTTAGTGGGTCCTTAGGGTGTTTTTTCAGTTTTAATGTTTCCTAGACATTGTGATTTCGGTTTTAAGTAATATAGATCACAAGGATGATGGCCTTACAACTCGAGAACTCAAGGTCCTTGCATAAATACATGTTATGTTAAAACTATTTGATTCTTGTTTGATTTGCATTGATCTTTCAAGGTTTATTTCAACATAAATTTCCAAGTGCATATTATCTTTAATCATACAAATGGTGTCCTCTTGGCTTTCAAATAACATTATTGCATCAAGTAACATAGATATATATTGTGGATACACTTATACATAAGGCCCCTTAGACTTGGTTTGACCCAAAATTTTCTAGTTATCACATCATCCCCCCGTTTGAGGGAATTTCGTCCTGAAATTAGTTTAGAGTAGGCACACATAAACTGGGGAAGAGATGTGGGTACTTTCATTTCGTTTGATCTTCACATTCCTAGGTGAACTCGGGCCTTCGTTTGGCGTTTCATCGTACCTTCACAATGGGGATGCGACTTTGTTTCCTCCGTTTCACTTCCCTGTCCATTATTTCTACGAGTTCCTCGATGAAATGGAGATTTTCGTTTACTTCAATCTCCTCCAGAGGGATGACAAGAGTTTCTTCAGACAGACATTTCTTCAAATTGGACACATGGAAAGTACGATGTATGTTGTTGAGTTCTTGTGGTTACCAAAATCTATAGCCCACTGGACCGATCCTGGAAAGGATCTCGAATGGTCCGATGTACCTCAAATTCAATTTTCCACACTTCCCAAAGTGTATAATCCATTTCTAGGGCGAGACCTTTAACATCACACGGTCGCCGACTTGGAATTCCAAAGGTTTCTATCATTCATCCGCGTGGCTTTTTTGTCGGTCCCTAGATGCCTTCAGTCGCTCCAGAATTTGGATGATTTCTCGGTGGTCTCTCTGATGATTTTGGGGCTAGTGAGCATGTTATCAGGTACTTGTCCCTTGGCAAGCTGCGTTTCACCCACCTCGGCCCATCATAAGGGAGATCTGCATTTGTGTGACAACTCGAAACTTCTAACCCATGTAATTGATCTAGCACTAAAACTTGAGTTCATTATCTTTTATTAAATCTTGTGGTTTCATATGGGTGCTCTAGACTTAGTATAATCTAAATATGAGTCTTAGGAAGGGTTGGAGAATGTTTAGTATCACAATATCGGGCCATGCTCACTAAATAAGGTGTGTGCGGCCACACACCCAACCGCAAACACCCTCAACCTTACACCCAATTCAATTTATGGATGGATACCCTTTCATTCATTCATTTAGACGTTCTCTTCCCTCTCTCTAACTTCTCTCTCAAAATCATCAACCAAGAACACTTGAAAGGCTTCATAATCGTGATCTACTCCATCTTCAAGCTAAGTATAGTGGTAAACACTTGAATCCCAAGCTTAAAACTCATTATGTTCATCATATTCATCATCCCATGAAGGTATACGGCCGCACACCTTCATAAGGGGCAGCACACATTCAAATCTCCCAAGTATGAAGAGCATACACTTTAAAAATCAACATATGGACTCAAATGAGGAGTGTACGGCCGCACACTCCTGTGTACGGCCGCACACACCCTTTGTACGACCGCACACTCTTGTATGCTGCCTCACACACACTCTTGGCCACATTCCCCAGCCACACACTCATTTTCAAGACCATACATCCACTCTAATACCCATATTTGGCCCTAAACTTGCATAAATCATTAAGTTTGGATCATAGAACACTTATTCTTAGTAATTCCAAGCCCTAAGGATGTTTTCCCAACATGTTTAGTCATGAAACACCTTAGTTCTAACTCATTTATATGTCGTCTCATGAAAAATAGGGGTCATAGGAGTTCAGGGCATCCGTTGACACTCGAACTCTACATTAAGCGGTGAGTTCATACCCCTACCCTTTTTCACTGTTTTTCACTGTTTTCAGGGGGAACACAAGCAAAGTACAAGGGATTACTTGTACTCAAAACTTGTTTTCGTGTGTGTGTTTCTCATTTTATATGCTTTTAATATTAATTGATATAACTGATAACCGTTTGAACATGCAGATCACGTAAACATATATTTGTGAGATGGACCTTAAACTGTTATGTTTTATATATATTTCACAAATGGTTTTCCACAATTTATCAGTTAAAATCATGACATTAGAACTTTTGAAACATAAAACTTGTACACTGTTTTGTCCTCGGTAACACTCCACAGAGATACGCGAGTGGAGGATTATCATATTATTACTAGTAAATTTGTTAGTCCTGTACGATTGGAGACACGTCCTCAGTGAACACTCCACAGAGATACACGAGTGGAGGACTGCACCTGTAACCAGAATCTATGGGATTAGAGAGCGTGACTTGAGTGTATAGATCTATACGGGGCTGACTACCCCACACCTGGCTGCTAGCTACAGCCAAACCGAAATGGTTCAAGGGTGACGAAAGTCATAAGGTGATGTGGACTACTTATTGCCATATCTAGTCTATCGTATGGTTATGGAACTCGCAATTAGGATAACAGAGATTTAATTAATAGTAATAATGAAAAACGTAATACATTTCACAAGATAACCAGGTTTCAGTATACATCTATCACATTGGTATCCAACAGTCAGGAAAGTATGGGACTTTCCTGGGGAACATTGTACATAACTAGAAAAGGGTAACAAACCGGGTAACTTTACATCTCAGAATACATCTTTTATAATTGGTAACCATCAATTTAGGAAAGTATGGGACTTTCCTGAGAATACATTTGTACATAACCAGAATAGTATAACAAACCAGATAACCTAACTGTACATTTCATAAGAGTAAACGTGTTTTCAGTGTACAACTTTACTTTACATCTTGAGAACCATTAACCAGCCTTTTAAGATAATGTGGGATTTTCTTCGTGTGTGTAACATTTTCAGAATCAGAAAGGAAACTTGAACGTTTTTCACAAAACAAAAACCACTTATGAACTCACCAGCGTTATGCTGATTTTTAAACCGCTTGTGTTCTCAGGTCAGCGTTAGACAGGTACCCGATGATTCCTTTTTGCAAAGACGGAGTGCGTTGAAGACTCGTCTTAATTTTGTTCATATATACTATGTATCACCCCTGTACAACTTCACTTTCAAACAAATGTAAACTTTATTATATGTAATGTAATGGTTGTTTACTTTACTTACTATGTACATTGGATTTGATACTCAACGTGGAGTCAACCCCGGAAATGTTTCCGCCTTCGGTTTTCGGGGTGTGACAGATTGGTATCAGAGCCCTTGTTTATAGTGATTAAAGTATTCCAAACCTTACATGGTATAAAACTATAACACTAAAGGGCCTAAGTGCTCTGAAATAAAAGTATCTTCAAACTATAAGTATTTTCAAAAGTATATAAGTATATCGAACCGTCGAGATCCGTAAATACAAGTGGAACAAAACATAAGTAAATGGGTGTTGTGTATTGCGGTTAAAATTGAGCAGTTATGTAGTCGTGTCTAGGATCAATATAGCATGGCCAACTATATTCATTCAAGACACGGCCAACATGTGCTTGGGAGTGACTGTGGTATGCGGCATGCCTAAAACTTACCCTAATACCACAAACATTGAGCCAGTGTCGTAGAGAATCATGAAATACTATGGGAGTATTTCTCGAGCCAATCCTTTGTAGAAATCCTCTTTCACGTATAGATCCTTGATCATTCTGTTAGCGATAGTTTACCTGCTTTGATAACTCTTTCCTGCTTTATCGCTTATTTGGAATATATATCTGTCATATCTCTCGATTCAATTCAGAGGACTTATCATCCTCTCTTTCTTGATCTTATTAGATCAAGATGCCTCCAATAAAGAGACCCAACTCAAAGACCAACAACCCTCCGCCACCTCCTCCTCCTGAAATTGACCCTGTGGTATTTCAGGTAGCTGTTACCGCCACGGTGGCAGCTGCTATGTCTCAATTAAACACCAGTGGTTCAGGAGGTGGTACTCAAACTCAGGATCAAGAAAGTAATTAGGGACACCGAAAGGAGGGTTCCTATAAGTATTTCATGAATGCAAAACCAACATCTTTCGATGGCACTGGAGGTGTCATTTCCTTATCCCGATGGTTCAAGAAAATCGAATCCATCTTTGAAATCTGTGCCTGTGCGGAATCTGATAAGGTCAAATTCGCAGCATGTACCTTCATTGATAAAGCCTTGACTTGGTGGAATGGCCGAGTCAAATCTCTGACCCTACCCGTAGCCAACGCCATGGGCTGGGAAGCCATGAAAGAACTCTTGATAGCCGAATACTGCCCCCGTGGTGAAATGCAGAAACTAGAGCATGAGCTCTGGAACCTGAAGATGAAGGGTTCTGATATTGCTGCATACACTTCTCGATTCGATGATCTCGCACTTCTCTGCCCAGGATTGGTCACTCCTGAAAGTAAAAAGATCGAAAGGTTCATTTGGGGGTTAACCCAACCAACAAAGGGTCATGTTTTGGCTGTCCATCCGGATACCTATGATAGTGCCAAGACTTTAGCCCAAACTCTAATTGATCACAGTGATGACATCGAGGAAACCACCACCGCTACTAAGCCGACCAAGAGGAGTGGTGAGAAAAGAAAGTCTTGGAAGAAGAAGAAGGAACAATCTTCCCAAGGATCCTCCAAGAGACAGCAAACTGTAGCAGTCCATGCTGCTACTACCCCCATTGCTGCTGCTTCTGTTGTGGGATCCACAGCTCCAACTCCTACTAGCAGATATGCTGGTAATCTCCCTCTGTGTGACAAGTGCAAATATCACCACAACCCTGGCCCCTGTCAAGAACTATCTTGTACCAATTGTGGTAAGAAGGGGCACATGATCCGATTCTGTAAAGCTCCGGTCCAATCAGCCAATCAATCATCTGGAGCAGGCGTTGGTCAAGCCTGCTATAACTGTGGAGAGGTTGGGCACTTTAAAAGGAACTGCCCCAAGAAGTCAACAACTGATAATACCGGGAGAGTCCTAGCCATAGGACGAGAGGAAGCAGTCGTCGATCCCACTGTTGTCTCGGGTACGTTCCTTCTCGACAACTCATATGCTAGTATTCTTTTCGATTCGGGTGCTGATAGAAGCTTTGTTAGTCATTCATTCAAACATAACCTAAAACATAATCCCCAACCTTTAACTGAAATGTTTACTGTCGAGATGGCTAACGGTGAGAAAGAAAGCGCCAGCGAGGTGTTCATAGGTTGTACTCTTACCCTGAACGACCATTCATTTCCCATTGATCTGATGCCATTTTCCATAAAGAGCTTTGATGTCATCATTGGCATGGATTGGTTGAGTCCCAATCATGCTGATATCCTTTGTTTCAAAAAAGCCATCCGTCTCAACCTTCCTTCGAATCAAACTCTCGTCATCTATGGTGATAAACTCAGTTCCAACCTTCGTATCATTTCCTGCATCAAAGCTCAAAAGCTCCTGCGAAAGGAGTGCATTACATTATTAGACCATGTAATCAACGAGAAACAGGAAGTTAAAGACCCTGCGAGCATCCCCGAAGTCTGTAACTTTCCTGATGTATTTCCCAAAGAGCTTCCAGGAATTCCTCCCGAGCGTCAGGTCGAGTTCCGTATTGACCTAATTCCTGGAGCTACCTGTGACATCCCCAAAATCTCGGCCAGAAAAGACCGATTTCATTTATGCTTTTTAAAACATTTTCAGAGTAAATCCGTTTGATTTTAAAAGAGATGCGGAATTTGTTCCCAAAAACAAAACATGATAAAATAGATATTTATCAAAACATTTCATATAGAACTATGATTTCATTTCATAATCAAAAGTCGGGATGTCATGTTCCGATATAGATCATAAAGCATAAACGATGATATTACAAGTCGTTCAACAAATATATACATATGCAGACTTGTAAACAAAATGACTTGATGATTCGTCCATCTTAAGCTCTTGCGCCACTTCCTGTAATACAAATCAACTGAGTGGGTCAGGCTTGGGAGCCTGGTGAGCATATAGGGTTTTTCAAACCCACAATAATTATATTTAATTTCATCAATCAACAATAAACCCGATTACCCATTCCCGTTATCCTCACCTTACGTTCCTAAAAATAACGTCTATTATAAGGAACTTATTTCAGGATTTTCATCGGGACGGACATTACTGCAAAGGGGCTTCCTCAACAATAAGTGTCCTAAAGGCAACCATGTGGGGGATAGAGTACACCGGTGAACACGTCGTTCACAACACCTACAGGTAATGAGCCTGCTAGTGTTCCACAGGACAGTCTAGAATAGTCCGTGGTCGTCATCCATACTCTGCTGAATGACTAGAATAACACCAATAACACCGAGGCCTCTCATCTGTTTATTTCACACCAGTTATCTACCCATGTTCTACCCAACATATTAGTAGATAAAAAAAAATATACATTTTTATACATTGTTTATAAAAAAAACTGTATAACATGATTTAATCAATACATATTCCACATAACAGATGAGGCATACACACAAATCACGTATTTCGTAGAGAATATACATTCACACATATAACCACAAAATATATACACGTAGCACGTATTTTATATTAAATACTTCATAATATTGCGTATTGAAAAGGGACTATACACTCACTTGATCAGAAGATGATCCGACAGCACTACGGCTTATAGAAGTAGCGTCTCTCCGCAGATCTGGAAGATCTTCACAAAAACCGGCTCCTCGCGGGCAGGGCTTCGGCTCGGGAATAACGCTCTTCGGGATTCTCGGGGCTTCGGATCTCGCTTCGGGGCTCGGGAATAATACCGGGGCTTCGGGGTACAATCGGCACGCAAATCGAGGCAAAGGGCTAGAGAGAATGAGGGAATTTGCAAAGGAAACTCGGCTGCTTCGGATCTCCTTTTATAGGTGCTGAACCCTCGCACGTACGCGGGGCGTACGAGGCTACGCGGGGCGTACGCCTCGGTGGTCGTCAGCGCTTGCGTCACCGGGCCCCTCTACGTCATCGCTTACGACTCACTACTCTGCAGAACTCGAGTGCCCTACGCTATACGCGGGGCGTACAGCAGTACGCGCTGCGTACTTCGGATAGACCGCCTCGCTTCTCTTCGGATAATATCGGGGGTTAAAATAAAAATAAAAATTAAATATTTATTAAACTTCAAAAATTCATATCTTCTTCATACGAACTCCGTTTTCGACGTTCTTTATATCCACGCGAAGGTGAGACTGCGCTCTACAACTTTCGTTTAGACTTCTTCGGCTAATTTTGACTTTTATTTTTTTATTAATTATTTTTAGAAGGCTCGGACAGGAAAACTTCGTTATAAAATCATAACTTCTTCGTCCGATGTCCGTTCTCGCCTATCTTTTCATCGTTTCGCTACTAACAACGAGATCTTCGATTCTCGTTTAGATTGTTTCGGCTAGAAATAGCTCGATCTCGAATCGAGTATTCGGGCTGCACACTGCCACGTCGAAACTTCAGAAAATCATAACTTCATCATACGAAGTCAGATTTGGGCGTTCCTTTTATGCACGCTCTCGGTTTAACGAAATCTACGACTTTCGTTTAGATCGCTAAGGCTAAATATCGCTCTATCTTAAATTCATATTTTACGTCACTCGGCGTCGTGCCGGTTCCGTCGCGAAACTTCGACAGGTCATAACTTCTTCGTTATAACTCGGATTTTGGCATTTCTTATATCTCCGGAATCCTTGTTTCCACCACTCCATCTTTATGCAAAGATATCGGGCTTATCTAATACTTTAATTTTGATGCTTATTTTATTCTTAATTTAATTACATCACATAATTAAGCAAATAAACACATAACTCACATAATACACAAATTCACAAATAATACATTTTATTATTTCAAATTGGGGTTACAAAGGTTAACCTAGACTATTACATTGCTAAAAATGGCAATCCCAGAAACACGGGCGTTACAATTCTCTCCACCTTAGAATGATTCCGTCCCCGGAATCACACACCAGCAAACAAATGCGGATAGCGACTCATCATGTCACTCTCCGTTTCCCAGGTGAGATTCGGCCCATTCGTGTGTTTCCATCGGACAAGCACTAACTCAACCATCTTACGTCGCAATTTCTTAGTCTTTCGGTCAACGATTGCCTCCGGTTCCTCAATCAACCTTTTGTTCTCATCGATCCTCAACTCCGAAAGTGGAATTGTAACACCAAGATTTCCAAAACAAAATTTTCATTTAAATAATCCATTTAATATTAAAAACACTTGTTTAAAAGCTTATTCACATTCGAATTACAAACATAGTTTCATTTTCATTATAATAGAAGACCAGGATCCTCCAAACGTAACTCTTTCTTCAGTGTGTACAATCGAACCGTCGCCATCCCATGTTACTGTAAGAACCTGAAACAACATAACATAACCAACGTAAGCACGAAGCTTAGTGAGTTCCCCAATATACCTTACGCACATACGCCTTCCGGCCCGGACCTTTCGATCCACATAACATTGCCTTCCGGCCCGGATCTTTCGATCCACATAATATTGCCTTCCGGCCCGACCTTCCGGTCCATGTGTCTCTGGGGACTTCCGTCCCTGCTGGGTAAACCTTCCGGCCTTACCCACGCCGACCTTCCGGCCCATCACACATCATATCGCCTTCCGGCCCATAAACATATATAACACATAATACAAATACTCTAACACATAAAGCACATATATCATATATCATACCTGACCTTTCTGTCACATATTACTTTGCCTTCCGGCCCATATATAAGCATGCATATCACGCGTAGCAACTAACTTTCCATTCATAGCATAAACATAACACACAACATACTTGACCTTCCGGTCACGCAATCAAGCCCTTCCGGGTACAGTATAGTGAGAAGACTCACCTCGTAGTACGCAAGCTATAACCTCTTCGAGCTACTCGCACACAATCCGCTAGTCCGCAGGTTCCCTATAGTACCACAGCCTTAGTTAATGATCTCATCAAACAAGGCAACTGACCCCTCTAAAATATATATACAGGTCAACGGTCAATCTTGATTGGACTCGTCGAGTGCAAAAGGGTAACTCGTCGAGTATAAGCATCCTGACACCACTCGCCGAGTCTGAAGAACGACTCGACGAGTTCCAGTAGATCTTCAAGCTACTCGCCGAGTCCGAAGAACGACTCGGCGAGTTTCAGTGAATCTTCAAGCTACTCGCCGAGTCTGATCATCCGACTCGGCGAGTCCATGCCATGCAGTCGATCCAACTGCTTCCTGAGATACGTATATTCCCGAAAAACACACTAATGGGACTTCTGGACCTCTAATCATCCTATTACCAGGGTAAAGACTTTTGTATAACAACATAACAATCCATCCAAACTCCAAATGGGTTTCACAAACCCTAAATCCATGCACACATTCACATAACAGAAAATAATCCGAAAGATTACCTGAATCATGCACTCTCAGTGTCCCCAAGCCTCAAAACGTGCTTCTCTTGCTGTCCCATTAGCCATAACCTTCTCCTTCTTGGACAATAACTCCCTCAAATCACCAATGATCTTCAATCCTTGTTCTGGATGCCCACAACCGATTTAGGATCCTTCTCAGTCGGCCAAAAGGCGAACAATGGAGGCATAAGATCCCTTAAATACTTCCCAAACCGAACGGCTAGGGTTTTCCACTGAACAGCGTCGACTCGCCGAGTCCATACCTGGACTCGTCGAGTCCAGTCGCGAACCCGCGACCAACTCTGCCACCCTACTCGGCGAGTCAAGGCTCTAACTCGCCGAGTCCCTTCTTAAAACACCCCCAAATCATAATTATATCAATATTTGAAATTCCGGGCTGTTACAACTCTCCCCCACTAGAACTAGACTTCGCCCTCGAAGTCTCACTCTGAAAATAGCCCCGAATGCTGCTCCCACATACCACGTTCCAGATCACAGTTCATTTCCGATCCCCTCCGTTGCTGCCACCGAACTAACACCCGAGGTATCTCCTTATTCCTCAGAACCTCGATCTTCCGTTCTCTGATGACCACTGGTTTCTCGGCATAATTCAAGCTTGCATCCACCTGAATACCCTCTAACGGAACCACTGCCGACTCATCGGCTATACACTTCCTCAGTTGCGACTCCTGAAATACCATGGATTTGTCTCAAATCCGTGGGCAACTACAACTGTTAGGCCACCCGGCCTACCCCCGCAATCACATGAAAAGGCCCAATGTACCGGGACCCCAACTTGCCCCACTTCTTGAATCGAATCACTCCTCTCCAAAGAGAGACCTTCAGGAGTACTAAGTCATCGACCTGAAACTCAAGCTCGAACCGGCGTCTGCCTGCATAACTTCCCTGTTAACTCTAGACGATCACTAACTCTCTTTAACCCGCTGAGTCTGCTTTGCCAACTAAAGTACGAACTCTGAACTGCTCATCACCCTCTGTATTCGGAAATTACCCAAGATGCACCCTGCTCCCAATCTCAATGATCACTCAACCCATAAGGGTTAGGAAACCCTGAACCACCGGATCCCCGATCCAAAGCCCACTTTGTCCATCCCAGACCAACTGAGAGATCCATTCTCACTCCCAGAGTAACTCTCACAAATTCTCCTCTTGCCATCATATACCCATGCTGAACTAGCCCCAACACTCGTAGGTTGGAAGACCCGATACACTGATGATATCCTCGAACATCTCCCAAGATGAACTACTACATCCACCCTACACTCTGATCAGATTCACACTGAAAATTTAAAATTTTCTCTCTCCCTGCATTCCTTCTAAGCCTCAACAGACATTCCAACCGAATGGGTTCCTACTCCACTGCAGCGAACACAACGCTCAAAACCATACTCGAAATACTCCAACCAAAACTCTGCTCTGCAGCTTTCACTTTCGTGAACTTGCACCCCCTTCGGAGTTACATACTCTCCTCCTTTCCTTTTCCACGGAACTCTCTTGAACATAATGCCACTCCAACCGATGCCACGGTGCTCGCCCCAAGCGACACCGCCCTTCTTGTGTAACTGCTATTCACATACTCCGGTTCTCATTGCAGGGGCTCTCAATCCCATGCACTCTCTCCACTCACCAAAATCACTGCCTCCGCTAAACAAGATCAATAACCCGGGGCCAGACCTTCCAATGCAATCACACTGCAACATACGCGATCCGCAATTCTCAAACTAATCCAGCAAAACCAACAGAGTCTCCAGTATGACTGAACCGACTCCCATAACACCTACTAGCCACTCGAGGCTATATCTCTGTGGGTCCGTGCACCCACACCCTGCGAACCCTCAGGTTCTAACTCTGGGAACCTTCCGGTTCCAGCTCTAGAAGCATGCACAACATAATCCCGTGGGATTAATGCAGTACCACCCATCACGTACCTCAAACGTACCGATACTCTGATCGCAAAATTCCGATTACTTACTCAAACTTGATCCCGACCTCCTCTCAGGCCTCCACAATAAGCTGCCCTAGGTCTGTATCCCGCCCCGCATACTCAACACTCGCTCTCGTCGGCCTATACTTTGCGCTGACAAACACTGCTGAATCCCGGCAGCTAAGCACCCTCACATACTCATCGATCTCCCGGAGAATTTTCTAATTCTCCCCCACTAAAGCACTGACTAACTGCCACCGATCGTCATTAATGACCTCTCAGAACAATCCTGCACAAAGAGAACATTTACCCACTGACTGCTTCCCACAAGCGTAAGCAACCCTCAGCAAAACACATCTCCTCCCTGATCAATCCGCTCAAAAGAATCCGATCTTTCAATTATCCACTCCACAACTGCAGATGCTACCCGTCATTCAACCCAGTGCCGCACCTCCACTATCAACCCTCACGAACGATGACCAACGGAATTCCCAAGCAATAACCCATAACCAAACCCACAACCTGCCAAAGGTTGTATATCGCATCGAAAACCGCACAAACAATACACCACCAACAACGCAAGCTAACCAAGACATCAAGACAGCACCATACCCGCAACTGCCTCCGGCACTGCTCCGTCTCCCTCTGCCGCAAGCCGATAAACACAACCCTGAGCCCTTGGGCTCTACTCCATCCTGTCCTCCTCCTGAACTCCTCAAGGTGGCCGGTGCTAGGGCCTGCACTGATCCTGCAAAAGCTGTGGACATTTGACCCTCAAATGTCCAACCTGCCGACACTGACAACAAATCCTGGAATCCCGAATTGGCACTGAATGCCGACAACCCCGTGCACCATGCCCCTCCTTTCCGCACTCGTGGCATGCACCATTGGGCCAACAAGCTCCGGTGCCATCTCTCTCACACTTCCCACAAGTGCGACCGCTCCGATCCCCCATTTCAACGTCTACGGTCCTGAACCGTTTCGGCGCCGACTGCGACTGCATCAGGGCCTGCCTCATCTCACGCAACTGCAACTCAACCTCTAACTCACGCCACATGGCGGCCTCCTGCTATACCAACACGGCTCGCGCCTCTGCGCAGACATGAACTGTCTGATACCCCCCCTTGAACATACTCAGATATCGGGGCATCTGAACCTGCTCTGAAACGAACTCAGGGCAAAACATCGCCCTCTCAATAAACATCCCGATGCTCTCAGTCACCGACTCCAAATCCTGCTTCAGCTTAGGGAACTTCCAAGCCAATTTCTCCTTTTTATCTCGCGGAACATAGCGAGTACTGAACATCCCTCTGAATTGATCCCATGAAACCGCAGCCCTCTGCGCATCGGAAAATGACCTCGTGGTCAATCTCCACCAATCCTTCGCCCCGAGCCTCAACAGGTTCAGAGCACACTCCACCCTCTGATTAGCAGGGCATAAATCGTGGAGAAACACCCCTCCATGTCTGGTAACCATCTCGTAGCAACAATCGAGTCCTGAACTCCACCGAATGTGGGAGGCTTCGCATGTGCAACACCCGATAATCCCTCCCCTTATGAAGACAAACAATCCCCTATACTCTGAACCTCTAGCTAACTCTCCAAGAACTTCTCATCACGGCTGCCTCTAATCGTTCCAAATCCCATACAGATCTAATACTAAGCACCTGCGCTGCTCGATAACATATCTGGCTAGTAGAATGCACCGCAGCATCATCGTTCCTCTCATCTCAACTCATCAATCCGTATCCAACGTCGGATTTGTCCCAAGAACAGGGACTTACTCTCAACCTAGACGACGACTCCCCGCACTGCAAAACTCGTCTGAACTCTTCACTGCTACCACTATAACCCAACCTATTATTCTCAATTAGGTGTGGTATGGTTCTCGACTACCTCAGCCCCAACTGACTGTCTGTTCACGATAAATCTCTGTCTCACGGTACACCCGCTACCTGATGCTCTGAGGGGAGTCATTATCGATAACTACCAGCAGGGTGTACTCCCAAATCCAGAACGGAAACACCAAACCTCTCGCGTCTGGCACACGAGCATAAATGACACTACTCACCCAAAAGGTGACCTCTCCTCTGTCGTCCGATTGCTCAACTCCACTGAAATTTTCCCCTGTTTTTGACTCTTACCCAAAAGGTGACCTCTCCTCTGTCTACAGGCTTGAAACCCATAGTGTCAAATCTCCACCTCATCGGTCATAACCGGATAACAAGATAGCCACGAACATCATCCACTACGAACCATGGTACTCATCCCATGACATCCCTCCTCAACATGCTTCGGTGTATGGTACCTGAACCATAGCACCACTCCCCAATCTGCTCCAACGTATAGCACTCGGACCACAACATCCATCTCAATCTGATCCAATGTATGGTGCCCAGACCATAACATCACTCTGTATCCGCTCCGATGTATGGCATCCGAACCATAACATCGCCCCTCAATCTGTTACTTAGGACCTTTAGAATGCCCCCTGTATCAAGTATGGGTCCTCTGCTTTCAGTAGTACGGGCCCATACTACCTGCCACATCTACCCATACTTTCCACACGGACCATTCCAGAGTTCCTAAGTAGCTGATAAACCTGCTCTTTCACCAATCTCATCGCGCGTGCTCCCTTTCCAGCGAAATCCTCTACTCTACCAGCGCACTCATCTGGCTAGGTTTACTCCCTAGTCCCTTCCGCTGTCCTCCCACTTCTTTGCTATCAGCTGCTGAAGAGTTCCCAATGATGCCAGCCCTCTACCTCCTGAGTATCGTCATACTCACTTGGTAGCTGACTCCCATCATCGATAACTCCACAAAGCACAAAGCAAGCAGCATTCGAGCATTGAAGCATACATAGGACTCCCCATCTGTGGTAGC
This sequence comes from Lactuca sativa, assembly GCF_002870075.4. Taxonomy (NCBI): domain Eukaryota; kingdom Viridiplantae; phylum Streptophyta; class Magnoliopsida; order Asterales; family Asteraceae; genus Lactuca; species Lactuca sativa. The sequence goes on along the minus strand of NC_056630.2, from coordinate 297,465,272 downwards.
TCCACCTTCTCGACTCATCCTCGGAAGTACCTCTGTACTCCGTAGCTTTACCCCTTGTGCGTTCTAACTAGATACTCTCACTCATCACATACACATAAAAGCATAACGCACATATAACAGCAAACCCTAGACTAAGGCATCACAAATCAGGCCACTCTAGTCCTAAGATGTGAAGTACCTAGCCTGTCTCTAGCATGCAATAATATCTCATAAAGTGCATAATAGGTATTTCATAACACAAAGTAAGGGTATTTTGGGAAATCACCGTTTGGCTCTGGCTGATTGTACACACTGCTCTTTCTTGCTTTCTCTTTGAACTCTTATTCACTTTTAGAAAACCATTTATTTGGAAAACTTTTTCTTACTTCCTCAGTTTGAGTCCAGATTTACCCATAGGCGCGTCCGAATCCCTCAAACCAAGGCTCTGATACCAATTTGTAACACCAAGATTTCCAAAACAAAATTTTCATTTAAATAATCCATTTAATATTAAAAACACTTGTTTAAAAGCTTATTCACATTCGAATTACAAACATAGTTTCATTTTCATTATAATAGAAGACCAGGATCCTCCAAATGTAACTCTTTCTTCAGTGTGTACAATCGAACCGTCGCCATCCCGTGTTACTGTAAGAACCTGAAACAACATAACATAACCAACGTAAGCACGAAGCTTAGTGAGTTCCCCAATATACCTTACGCACATACGCCTTCCGGCCCGGACCTTTCGATCCACATAACATTGCCTTCCGGCCCGGATCTTTCGATCCACATAATATTGCCTTCCGGCCCGACCTTCCGGTCCATGTGTCTCTGGGGACTTCCGTCCCTGCTGGGTAAACCTTCCGGCCTTACCCACGCCGACCTTCCGGCCCATCACACATCATATCGCCTTCCGGCCCATAAACATATATAACACATAATACAAATACTCTAACACATAAAGCACATATATCATATATCATACCTGACCTTTCTGTCACATATTACTTTGCCTTCCGGCCCATATATAAGCATGCATATCACGCGTAGCAACTAACTTTCCATTCATAGCATAAACATAACACACAACATACTTGACCTTCCGGTCACGCAATCAAGCCCTTCCGGGTACAGTATAGTGAGAAGACTCACCTCGTAGTACGCAAGCTATAACCTCTTCGAGCTACTCGCACACAATCCGCTAGTCCGCAGGTTCCCTATAGTACCACAGCCTTAGTTAATGATCTCATCAAACAAGGCAACTGACCCCTCTAAAATATATATACAGGTCAACGGTCAATCTTGACTGGACTCGTCGAGTGCAAAAGGGTAACTCGTCGAGTATAAGCATCCTGACACCACTCGCCGAGTCTGAAGAACGACTCGACGAGTTCCAGTAGATCTTCAAGCTACTCGCCGAGTCCGAAGAACGACTCGGCGAGTTTCAGTGAATCTTCAAGCTACTCGCCGAGTCTGATCATCCGACTCGGCGAGTCCATGCCATGCAGTCGATCCAACTGCTTCCTGAGATACGTATATTCCCGAAAAACACACTAATGGGACTTCTGGACCTCTAATCATCCTATTACCAGGGTAAAGACTTTTGTATAACAACATAACAATCCATCCAAACTCCAAATGGGTTTCACAAACCCTAAATCCATGCACACATTCACATAACAGAAAATAATCCGAAAGATTACCTGAATCATGCACTCTCAGTGTCCCCAAGCCTCAAAACGTGCTTCTCTTGCTGTCCCATTAGCCATAACCTTCTCCTTCTTGGACAATAACTCCCTCAAATCACCAATGATCTTCAATCCTTGTTCTGGATGCCCACAACCGATTTAGGATCCTTCTCAGTCGGCCAAAAGGCGAACAATGGAGGCATAAGATCCCTTAAATACTTCCCAAACCGAACGGCTAGGGTTTTCCACTGAACAGCGTCGACTCGCCGAGTCCATACCTGGACTCGTCGAGTCCAGTCGCGAACCCGCGACCAACTCTGCGACCCTACTCGGTGAGTCAAGGCTCTAACTCGCCGAGTCCCTTCTTAAAACACCCTCAAATCATAATTATATCAATATTTGAAATTCCGGGCTGTTACAGGAATTATGTCGGGAACTTCTCCTGTGAACTTCCTCAAGTAACATACATGAAAAGTGTTATGAATTCCATTCAGTTCTTCTGGTAGTTCGAGCTTGTAAGCTTGGTTCCCAATCCTCTGAAGAACTTTAAACGGTCCAATAAACCTTGGACTTAACTTTCCCCTTTTACCAAATCTTATAAGTCCCTTCCACGGCGAGACTTTAAGTAAAACCGAATCTCCAACTTCAAAAGTCATCGGTCTTCGCTTTTTGTCAGCATAGCTCTTTTGACGGTCCTGAGCTGCTAACATTCTTTCCCTAATTATTTTCAACTTTTCTGCAGTTTGATGGACTATCTCCGGCCCCATAAACTGCTTTTCCCCAGCCTCAAGCCAACAAGACGGCGTACGACACTTCTGTCCATACAATGCTTGATAAGGTGCCATCTTTATGCTCGAGTGAAAACTATTATTATAGGAAAATTCTACCAAAGGTAAATGTTCATCCCAATTACCTAGGAATTCCAAGGTACACGCTCTCAGCATATCTTCAAGTGTTTGTATCGTCCGTTCGCTCTGACCATCAGTCTGCGGATGGTAAGCTGTACTTAAACACAACTTGGTACCCAATTCCTCTTGTAGACTTTTCCAAAATCGTGAGGTGAAACGACTGTCACGATCCGACACAATCGTTAACGGAACACCGTGAAGCCTCACAATTTCCTTCACGTAAGAATTCGCAAGCTTTTCCATAGACCATTTCTCGTTGGCTGCTATGAAATGCGCACTCTTAGTGAATCGATCAACGACCACCCAAATCATGTCGTGACCACTTTTTGTTCTGGGTAGTTTAGTGACAAAATCCATAGCAATGTCTTCCCACTTACCCATAGGCACAGGTAATGGTTCTAAACTCCCGTATGGTTTCTGATGTTGTGCCTTGACTCTTGCACATGTCACACACTCGGCCACATACTTCGCAATGTCGAGCTTCATCGTCGGCCACCAATAATAGGGTTTCAGGTCCCTATACATTTTTGTGCTACCGGGATGAATCGAGTACATGGTTTTGTGAGCTTCTTCCATCAGAAGATCTCGGACTCCTCCTGTCTTAGGTATCCAAATCCGATCTTGGAACACCTTCAGTCCGTGACTGTTTACACCGAACACCAACGTTTTGCCCAAACGTTCCTCCTTTCGGTCATTTTTCTCAGAAGCTTCGCTTTGAGCTTTCTTTATACTTTCCAAAATAGTCGAGACAACTTCAATTCTCAACGCTCTTGGCCTTTTCTTTCCAAGATTGACCTTCCGACTGAGAGCATCAGCAACAATATTGGCCTTACCGGGGTGGTAAAGTATCTCACAGTCGTAGTCCTTAAGTAATTCCAGCCAGCGTCGTTGCCTCATATTCAATTCTTTCTGACTAAAGAGATATTGGAGACTCTTATGATCAGTGAAAAGTTTGCACTTCATGCCATAGAGGTAATGCCTCCATATTTTCAGTGCGAAAACTACCGCTGCCAACTCCAAATCATGAGTCGGGTAGTTCTTTTCGTGCTCTTTCAGCTGTCGAGACGCATATGCGATCACCTTATCCCTTTGGGTCAAAACACAACCCAATCCAACCCCAGACGCATCGCTATAAACAGCGAAGTCTTCAACCCCATCGGGTAGAGAAAGTATCGGTGCCTCGCATAGTTTCTTCTTTAGCTTCTCGAATGCTTCTTTATGCTTATCACTCCAAGCATAAGTAGCTCCTTTGTGGGTCAAAGCTGTTAATGGACTAGCGATCGAAGAAAAGCCTTGGATAAACCTTCGGTAATATCCAGCTAATCCTAAAAAGCTTCGAATCTCCGTGGGACTTTTCGGTTGTTCCCACTTCGTCACAGCTTCGATCTTCGCTGGATCAACCATTATCCCTTCTTGGTTGACCACGTGACCCAAGAATTGGACTTCACGAATCCAAAAATCACATTTGGAGAACTTAGCATACAGCTTCTCCTTCTTCAAGACTTCTAACACTTCTCGCAAGTGTCTGCCATGCTCCTCCTGGCTTTTCGAGTAAATCAGAATGTCGTCTATGAACACTATCACGGATTTATCAAGGAACGGGTTACAAACCCTATTCATCAAATCCATGAACGCTGCTGGAGCATTGGTTAGTCCAAACGACATAACCAAAAACTCGTAGTGTCCATATCTAGTTCTGAATGCAGTCTTCTCTATATCTTGCTCCCTTACTTTTAGCTGATGATATCCTGACCTCAGGTCGATCTTTGAAAAATAACTGGAACCTTGTAGTTGATCGAATAGGTCATCAATCCTTGGCAACGGATATCTATTCTTTATTGTTGCCTTATTCAGCTCTCGGTAATCAATGCACATCCTCATGCTTCCATCTTTCTTCTTTACGAATAACACCGGAGCTCCCCAGGGTGATGAACTAGGTCTAATGAAACCCTTGTCCAATAACTCCTGAAGTTGCATCATTAGCTCCTTCATCTCCGTCGGTGCTAATCGATAAGGTGCTTTTGCAATTGGCGTGGTTCCGGGCAACAAGTCGATACGAAATTCCACTTGTCGATCGGGCGGTAATCCAGGAAGATCTTCGGGAAATACTTCCGGATAATCACACACAACAGGAATATTTTGCATCACCTTCTTTTCCTTCTTAGCATCGATCACGAATGCTAAGTATGATGTACACCCCTTGGTCAAACATTTTCTGGCTTTCATTAGAGAAATGATTCCAGAGTTTACTCTGCGTTTATCTCCGTACACCATAAACGATTCCTTCCCAGGTGGATTCACTTTCACTATTTTCTTCTTGCATAAAATTTCAGCATCATTGGCGCTAAGCCAATCCATTCCCAAAACGATGTCGAAACCATTAAGTTCGATAGGCAATAATTCCTCGTGGAACTTATTTCCATTCAGATCAATTAAGATGTTTTTCATACGATGGCTAACAGGTACAAACTTGCCACTAGCAACTTCGACTAATAAAGCATTATCTAGTCTATCAACAGGCAAAGCTAGTTTTCTACCAAATTCATGCGATATAAAGGAGTAGTTGGCTCCAGAATCAAATAAAATTTGGGCAGGCAATTTGTTAACGAGAAAGGTACCTGAAGCGACATCAGCTTCATCTTTAGCAGCTTCTAGTGTCATCTGGAATGCTCTCGCCTTTGGCTTTGGCGGAATGTTGGGTCTTGCTGCTTCCTTCTTTTTCGGACAATCCCTTGAGATGTGCCCCTCCTCACCACAACCATAACAAACATCCTTGGTGAAGGTGCAGTCATTGGCATAATGCCCTAGCTTTCCACATTTGAAGCATGTGGTTTCCCCGCCACACTTCCCATGATGCTTCTTCTTGCACTTGTCGCACCATTTCGCCTCTACCTTTCCTCCACTTCCTCTCGAACTAGACTTCGAGAATTTACTTTTCTTACTGGACCCTGAAAATCCATCGATTTTCCTTTTCTCGCCAACCTCTGACCTTTCCAGACCTTTTTCCCTGATCTGGGTCTCAACATTTCTAGCAGCCCAGATGGCGGCTTTCAATGTGGTTGCTTGCTTAACCATTGGACCATAGTCCGCTGGTAGTCCAAGGGCAAACTTGTTGACCTTAGAGAGTTCTGTAGGCACCAAATATGGGATAAACTTCATCTTTTCCGTGAAACTTGCAGCGTATTCAGTAACGCTCAATTTCCCTTTCTTCAAATTCTGAAACTCATTACTGATTTCCAGAAGGTCCTGCTCGGAGCAGTATTGCATTTTTAGTTGTTCCACAAAGTCTTCCCAAGACATTTTGCTTGCTTCTCCCTTGGGCATAGAGTCAGCTAACAGCTTCCACCAACTCAACACGCCAGATTTTAGCAGAGGGATCGCAAGAGCGGTCTTCTGCCTATTGCTGCATTCGCAACTTTCAAACATAGTCTCCATTTCGGAGACCCAGTCCATAACTTGTACCGGCGTCGGGCTTCCGGATAGACATGGTGGTTTGGATGCCATGAAATCCTTATACTTGCACCCACGACCATCATTTCCTCCATACTGGTTATTGCGTCTAACCACTGGTTGTTCGTCTTGACCAATGATTCCACTAAAGTTTTCTCCTTCAGACTGCCCTCCATTCTCCTCGGGCTCTTCCGCTTGAATTGACGGTTCTTCACGATTCTGCCTAAGCAGGCGTCTTGTTTCTTCCATCTGACGATCCAACATCACTTGAATCATCATTTGTACACCAGCCATTGTTATCGGCTCAGGTGCATCAGCTACAACAGGTACTTGTTGAATTACAGGCGGTTGATTCCTGTTTTCATCAGCATTTCCAACTCCGCTTCTTGTTCTCACCATTTTTGATCTACACACCGAATAATTTCACCTTATTACTCCAAACGATTACATGCTAGTTCAAATGTCGTATACATACGCTTAGAATCCTAAACACATAAACCTTCAGATCCGGTTGGCAACAAACCGTAGATCCGAACAAATAATATCATATATGGCAACATATAACATTTAGCACATAAAAGCATTTTAGGCAACTCTCCTAAAATAAACTAGTGCTCGTGTCTAAAATTTATCAGACACACATCTCACAATCTCCACTTAGCATACTAAGTTTAAGTCTAGAAATCCTACAAATTCCTAGTTCGCTTAAACTAATGCTCTGATACCAACTGTGACATCCCCAAAATCTCGGCCAGAAAGACCGATTTCATTTATGCTTTTTAAAACATTTTCAGAGTAAATCCGTTTGATTTTAAAAGAGATGCGGAATTTGTTCCCAAAAACAAAACATGATAAAATAGATATTTATCAAAACATTTCATATAGAACTATGATTTCATTTCATAATCAAAAGTCGGGATGTCATGTTCCGATATAGATCATAAAGCATAAACGATGATATTACAAGTCGTTTAACAAATATATACATATGCAGACTTGTAAACAAAATGACTTGATGATTCGTCCATCTTAAGCTCTTGCGCCACTTCCTGTAATACAAATCAACTGAGTGGGTCAGGCTTGGGAGCCTGGTGAGCATATAGGGTTTTTCAAACCCACAATAATTATATTTAATTTCATCAATCAACAATAAACCCGATTACCCATTCCCGTTATCCTCACCTTACGTTCCTAAAATAACGTCTATTATAAGGAACTTATTTCAGGATTTTCATCGGGACGGACATTACTGCAAAGGGGCTTCCTCAACAATAAGTGTCCTAAAGGCAACCATGTGGGGGATAGAGTACACCGGTGAACACGTCGTTCACAACACCTACAGGTAATGAGCCTGCTAGTGTTCCACAGGACAGTCTAGAATAGTCCGTGGTCGTCATCCATACTCTGCTGAATGACTAGAATAACACCAATAACACCGAGGCCTCTCATCTGTTTATTTCACACCAGTTATCTACCCATGTTCTACCCAACATATTAGTAGATAAAAAAAAATATACATTTTTATACATTGTTTATAAAAAAAAACTGTATAACATGATTTAATCAATACATATTCCACATAACAGATGAGGCATACACACAAATCACGTATTTCGTAGAGAATATACATTCACACATATAACCACAAAATATATACACGTAGCACGTATTTTATATTAAATACTTCATAATATTGCGTATTGAAAAGGGACTATACACTCACTTGATCAGAAGATGATCCGACAGCACTACGGCTTATAGAAGTAGCGTCTCTCCGCAGATCTGGAAGATCTTCACAAAAACCGGCTCCTCGCGGGCAGGGCTTCGGCTCGGGAATAACGCTCTTCGGGATTCTCGGGGCTTCGGATCTCGCTTCGGGGCTCGGGAATAATACCGGGGCTTCGGGGTACAATCGGCACGCAAATCGAGGCAAAGGGCTAGAGAGAATGAGGGAATTTGCAAAGGAAACTCGGCTGCTTCGGATCTCCTTTTATAGGTGCTGAACCCTCGCACGTACGCGGGGCGTACGAGGCTACGCGGGGCGTACGCCTCGGTGGTCGTCAGCGCTTGCGTCACCGGGCCCCTCTACGTCATCGCTTACGACTCACTACTCTGCAGAACTCGAGTGCCCTACGCTATACGCGGGGCGTACAGCAGTACGCGCTGCGTACTTCGGATAGACCGCCTCGCTTCTCTTCGGATAATATCGGGGGTTAAAATAAAAATAAAAATTAAATATTTATTAAACTTCAAAAATTCATATCTTCTTCATACGAACTCCGTTTTCGACGTTCTTTATATCCACGCGAAGGTGAGACTGCGCTCTACAACTTTCGTTTAGACTTCTTCGGCTAATTTTGACTTTTATTTTTTTATTAATTATTTTTAGAAGGCTCGGACAGGAAAACTTCGTTATAAAATCATAACTTCTTCGTCCGATGTCCGTTCTCGCCTATCTTTTCATCGTTTCGCTACTAACAACGAGATCTTCGATTCTCGTTTAGATTGTTTCGGCTAGAAATAGCTCGATCTCGAATCGAGTATTCGGGCTGCACACTGCCACGTCGAAACTTCAGAAAATCATAACTTCATCATACGAAGTCAGATTTGGGCGTTCCTTTTATGCACGCTCTCGGTTTAACGAAATCTACAACTTTCGTTTAGATCGCTAAGGCTAAATATCGCTCTATCTTAAATTCATATTTTACGTCACTCGGCGTCGTGTCGGTTCCGTCGCGAAACTTCGACAGGTCATAACTTCTTCGTTATAACTCGGATTTTGGCATTTCTTATATCTCCGGAATCCTTGTTTCCACCACTCCATCTTTATGCAAAGATATCGGGCTTATCTAATACTTTAATTTTGATGCTTATTTTATTCTTAATTTAATTACATCACATAATTAAGCAAATAAACACATAACTCACATAATACACAAATTCACAAATAATACATTTTATTATTTCAAATTGGGGTTACAAAGGTTAACCTAGACTATTACATTGCTAAAAATGGCAATCCCAGAAACACGGGCGTTACACTACCCCTGTGGAAAAATCTCTGTATCGCTTAGCTCCAGTAGAAATGCAGGAGTTATCCAGCCAACTCAATGAGTTGCTCAATAAAGGATTCATTAGACCGAGTTCCTCGCACTAGGGAGCTCCGGTATTGTTTGTCAAGAAGAAAGATGGATCCTTTCGGATGTGTATCGACTACCGTGAGCTGAACAAGTTGACCGTCAAAAACCGATATCCTCTTCTGCGAATAGATGATCTCTTCGATCAACTCTAAGGAGCCAGTTACTTCTCCAAGATAGACCTTCGATCAGGGTACCATCAGCTACGAGTTCATGAGAGTGATGTTTCCAAAACAGCTTTCAGAACTCGATATGGACACTACGAATTCGTAGTGATGCCCTTCGGTCTAACCAACGCACCGGCAGTGTTCATGGACCTGATGAACCGGGTGTGTCGTCCTTATCTGGATAAGTTCGTCATTGTATTCATTGATGACATACTTGTCTACTCCAGAAGCGAAGAAGATCACAAACAACACTTGAGGTTAGTGTTGGAAACCCTTAGATCCGAGAAGTTGTACACGAAATTTTCCAAGTGTGAGTTCTGGATTCGGAAGGTAACTTTCCTCGGTTACGTGGTAAGCGAGGAGGGTATTCATGTAGATCCTTCCAAGATTAAAGCGATAGAGAATTGGTCAGCACCGAAAACACCCACAGAAATCCGACAATTCTTGGGTCTCGCCGGCTATTATCGGAGATTTATCCAGAACTTTTCCAGAATCGCCAAACCTTTAACCACTCTAACACAGAAAGGTGTATGCTTTTGTTGGAGTGATAAGCAAGAAATTGCATTCCAGACGCTGAAGAAAGCCTTGTGCAGCGCGCCTGTTCTGTCCCTACCCAAAGGGACAGAGGACTTCGTTGTCTACTGCGATGCGTCTAATCAAGGCTTAGGCTGTGTGCTTATGCAAAGAGGAAAGGTAATTGCTTATGCTTCTAGACAGTTGAAAGCACACGAGGTCAATTATACCACTCATGACTTGGAATTAGGAGCCGTAGTCTTTGCTTTGAAGATTTGGAGACATTATCTCTACGGAACCAAGTGTACGATCTTCACTGACCATAAGATCCTGCAGCACATCTTCGATCAGAAAGACTTGAACATGAGGCAACGGCGATGGGTAGAACTACTCAGTGATTATGAGTGTGAAATCCGTTACCATCCCAGCAAGGTCAATGTGGTAGCAGATGCCCTTAGCCGAAAGAAGAGTTCAAACCGAAAGGTGAAGACCCTGACGATGACCATCCATTCCAACTTATCCATGCAAATCCGAGAAGCCCAGTTAGAAGCCCTCAAACCTGAGAACGTGTCAAACGAAGCCTTGAGAGGAATGGAAAAGAAACTTGAGATCAGAGGTGACGGAGTCTACTGCTTCATGGATCGAACCTGGATTCCAAAGTCTGGAGGATTTAGGGAGATTGTCATGGAGGAAGCGCACAAGACCAGATACTCTATTCACCCGGGTTCGGACAAGATGTACCTGGATCTCAAGAAACAATACTGGTGGCCAAACATGAAAGCTGAGATAGCTACATTCGTGGGCAAGTGTCTAACTTGCGCCAAGGTGAAAGTCAAATACCAGAAAGCCTCGGGTCTGCTCCAGCAGCCCGAGATACCCGAATGGAAATGGGAGATGATTATTATGGATTTCATCACCAAGCTACCCAAGTGTCCGAGTGGGTACGACACCATTTGGGTAATTGTCGATCGTTTGACAAAGTCCGCCCATTTCATCCCAATCAAAGAATCATTTAAGATGGAAAGACTCGCGAGAATTTACATCCAAGAGGTAGTCCGACTGCACGGTGTACCTGCATCCATTATCTCTGATCAAGATAGCAGGTTTACCTCCAGATTCTGGCAGTCTCTCCAGAAAGCTTTTGACCAAACTAGACATGAGCATAGCTTATCACCCTCAGACCGATGGACAAAGTGAGAGAACAATCGAAACCCTGGAGGACATGCTTAGGGCATGTGTCATTGATTTTGGAAAGTCATGGGACACACATCTACCTTTGACCGAATTCTCGTACAACAATAGTTACCACACCAGCATCAAGGCTGCTCCGTTTGAAGCCCTCTATGGTCGCAAGTGCAGATCCCCTCTGTGCTGAGCTGAGTTGGGGGACACACAGCTAGCCAAGAGTCGAGTCCCTGACAGTGCTCTCACTGGTCGTGAAATCATCCGCGAAACTACTGAGAAGATCATCCAAATCCAAGAACGATTGAAAGCTTCACGAGATCGCCAAAAGAGTTACGCTGATAACCGTCGGAAACCTCTGGAATTCCAAGTTGGAGACCGTGTCCTGTTGAAGGTCTTGCCTTGGAAAGAAACGGTACGCTTTGGAAAGCGTGGGAAACATAACCCGAGGTACATTGGACCCTTCGAGATCCTCGCCAGGGTCGGTCCGGTAGCCTATAAACTTCGTTTACCCCATGAGCTCAGTAGCATTCATCCCGTCTTTCACGTCTCTAATCTTAAGAAGTGTTTATCAGATGAAACCCTAGTGATTCCTTTAGACGAGATCGTGATCAATGAGAACCTCAACTTTGTGGAGGAACCGATCGAAATCATGGATCGAGAAGTCAAACGTACAAAACAAAGTCGCATCCCAATAGTGAAGGTTCGCTGCAATGCCAAGCGAGGACCGGAATTCACTTGGGAACGTGAAGACTCAATGAGTCAGAAGTATCCGCACCTCTTTCCAAGTCCATGATTTGTATCTTAATTTTGAATTTCGGGACGAAATTCCCTCTAACAGGGGGATAATGTGACAACCCGAAACTTCTAACCCATGTAATTGATCTAGCACTAAAACTTGAGTTAATTATCTTTTATTAAATCTTGTGGTTTCATATGGGTGCTCTAGACTTAGTATAATCTAGATATGAGTCTTAGGAAGGGTTGGAGAATGTTTAGTATCACAATATCGGGCCAAGCTCACTAAATAAGGTGTGTGCAGCCACACACCTGTGTGTACGGCCACACACCCAACCGCAAACACCCTCAACCTCACACCCAATTCAATTTATGGATGGATACCCCCTTCATTCATTCATTTAGACGTTCTCTTCCCTCTCTCTAACTTCTCTCTCAAAATCATCAACTAAGAACACTTGGAAGGCTTCATAATTGTGATCTACTCCATCTTCAAGCTAAGTATAGTGGTAAACACTTGAATCCCAAGCTTAAAACTCATTATGTTCATCATATTCATCATCCGATGAAGGTGTATGGCCAGACACCTTCATAAGGGGGCATCACACATTCAAATCTCCCAAGTATGAAGAGCATACACTTTAAAAATAAACATATGGACTCAAATGAGGAGTGTACGGCCGCACACACCCTTTGTACGGCCGCACACTCTTGTGTGCTGCCTCACACACACTCCTGGCTGCACTCCCCAGCCGCACACTCATTTTCAAGACCATACATCCACTCTAATACCCATATTTGGCCCTAAACTTGCATAAATCATTAAGTTTGGATCATAGAACACTTATTCTTAGTAATTCCAAGCCCTAAGGATGTTTTCCCAACATGTTTAGTCATGAAACACCTTAGTTCTAACTCATTTATGTGTCGTCTCATGAAAAATAGGGGTCATAGGAGTTCAGGGCATCCGTTGACACTCGAACTCTACATTAAGCAGTGAGTTCATACCCCTACCTTTTTTCACTGTTTTTCACTGTTTTCAGGGGGGAACACAAGCAAAGTACAAGGGATTACTTGTACTCAAAACTTGTTTTCGTGTGTGTGTTTCTCATTTTATATGCTTTTAATACTAATTGATATAACTGATAACCGTTTGAACATGCAGATCACGTAAACATATATTTGTGAAATGGACTTTAAACTGTTATGTTTTATATATATTTCACAAATGGTTTTCCACAATTTATCAGTTAAAAGCATGACATTAGAACTTTTGAAACATAAAACTTGTACACTGTTTTGTCCTCGGTAACACTCCACAGAGATACGCGAGTGGAGGATTATCATATTATTACTAGTAAATTTGTTAGTCCTGTATGATTGGAGACACGTCCTCGGTGAACACTCCACAGAGATACGCGAGTGGAGTACTGCACCCGTAACCAGAATCTTTGGGATTAGAGAGCGTGACTTGAGTGTATAGATCTATACGGGGCTGACTACCCCACACCTGGCTGCTAGCTACAGCCGAACCGAAATGGTTCAAGGGTGACGAAACTCATAAGGTGATATGGACTACTTATTGCCATATCTAGTCTATCGTATGGTCATGGAACTCGCAATTAGGATAACAGAGATTTACTTAATAGTAATAATGAAAAACGTAATACATTTCACAAGATAACCAGATTTCAGTATACATCTTTCACATTGGTATCCAACAGTCAGGAAAGTATGGGACTTTCCTGGGGAAAATTGTACATAACTAGAAAAGGGTAACAAACCGGGTAACTTTACATCTCAGAAGGGTAAACATGTTTTTCAGAATACATCTTTTACAATTGGTAACCATCAATTTAGGAAAGTATGGCACTTTCCTGAGAATACATTTGTACATAACCAGAATAGTATAACAAACCAGATAACCTAACTGTACATTTCATAAGAGTAAACGTGTTTTCAGTGTACAACTTTACTTTACATCTTGAGAACCATTAACCAGTCTTTTAAGAAAATATGGGATTTTCTTGGTGTGTGTAACATTTTCAAAATCAGAAAGGAAACTTGAACGTTTTTCACAAAACAAAAACCACTTATGAACTCACCAGCGTTATGCTGATTTTTAAACCGCTTGTGTTCTCAGGTCAGCGTTAGACAGGTACCCGATGATTCCTTTTTGCAAAGACGGAGTGCGTTGAAGACTCATCTTAATTTTGTTCATATATACTATGTATCACCCCTGTACAACTTCACTTTCAAACAAATGTAAACTTTATTATATGTAATGTAATGGTTGTTTACTTTACTTACTATGTACATTGGATTTGATACTCAACGTGGAGTCAACCCCGGAAATGTTTCCGCCTTCGGTTTTCGGGGTGTGACAATTTGCGTTCATAAAGGGCTTCGAATGGAGCGACCTTAATGCTGGTGTGAGAGCTGTTATTGTAGGAGAATTCAACAAGTGGCAAGTGGGCATCCCAGTCTTTACCAAAGTCTATCACACATGCCCTCAACATATCTTCCAGTGTCTGTATGGTCCTCTCTCTCTCTCTCTCTGCCCGTCGATTTGAGGATGATAGGCGGTGCTCATATCAAGTTGGGTTCCCAAGGACTTATGTAGGGACTTTCAGAAACGTGAGGTGAATCTACTATCTCTGTCGGATATAATAGATAGTGTTACTCCATGCAGTCACACTATTTCCTTGGTATACGTCCTTCCCAGCTTTTCCATTTTGTAGGCCTCTTTCATTGGCAGGAAGTGGGTGTATTTGGTTAACCTGTCAACGATCACTCGAATGGTGCCAAGTCCACACGTTGTCTTGGGTAACTTGGTTATGAAATCCATGGTTATCTGTTCCCACTTCCACTTGGGTATGTCTGGTTGTTATAGTAGACACGAGGGTTTCTGATACTCTACCTTAACTTTGGCACAAGTCAAGCACTTGCCTACGTAGGTAGCAATTTCGGCTTTCATGTTTGGACACCAATAATGTTTCTTTAAATCCAGGTACATCTTGTCCGAACTTGGGTGGACGGAGTACCTTGTCTTGTGGGCTTCATTCATGACAACGTCTCTGTAACCACCAAACTTCGGTGTCCAGATTAGATCCATGAGGTAGTAGGCTCTGTCGTCTTTAACTGTAAGGTTCTTATCCATCCCTTGCAAGGATTCATTTATGACGTTCTTGGGTTTCAAGACTTCTATTTAAGCCTCTTTGATATGCGAAGACAGGTGGGAATGGATAGTTAGGGTTAGTGTCTTTACGAGGTGACTCGAGTATTCCTTTCGGCTCAAGGCATTTGCAACCACATTGGCCGTGCCCGGATGATATCGGATTTCACACTCGTAGTCGTTCAGTAGTTCTACCCATCGCCACTGCCTCATGTTGAGCTCCTTCTGGTTTAGGATGTGCTGGAGGCCCTTGTGATATGTGAAAATGGTGCACTTTGTACCATAAAGTTAGTGCCTCCAGATCTTTAGAGCGAACACTACTGCTCCCAGCTCGAGGTCATGTGTGGTGTAGTTCACCTTGTGGTTCTTTATTTGTCTTGATGCGTAGGCTATGACCTTTCCTCGCTGCATGAGCACGCAACCTAGTCCTTGATTGGATGCATTGCAATACACCACAAAATCTTCTATCCCTTCTAGGAGGGACAAGATCGAGGCGCTGCATAGAGCTTGTTTCACGGTTTGGAAAGCAGCCTCTTGTTTTCTCTCCCAGCTGGAGGTTACACCTTCTGAGTTAAGGCGGTGAGCGATTTAGCGATTTTGGAGAAATTTTGTATGAACCTCCTGTAGTAACCAGTAAGGCCTAAGAATTTCCTGATCTCTATTGGGGTTCTTGGTGTTGCCCAGCCTTCGATTGCCTTTATTTTGGAAGGGTCCACATGTATCCCTTCTTTGCTGACCACGTGCCCTAAGAAATCCACTCTGCAGATCAGGAATTCGCATTTAGAGAACTTCGCATATCTCCGCCCTTAATTTTTCCAAGTCTTGTTGCATGTGTTGATTGTGCTCTTCCTCACTTCATGAGTAGATTAGTATGTCATCAATGAATACTATCACGAATTTGTCTAGTTAAGGTCGGCACACCGGGTTCATTAAGTCCATAAATGTCGTAGGCGCATTTGTTAGACCGAAAGGCATTACTATGAATTCATAGTGACCATAGCGAGTTCGAAAGGTGGTCTTGGGGATATCTTCCTCCCGGACCCGTAGTTGGTGGTACCCGGATCTTAGATCTATCTTGAAAAAATAACTTGATCTTTGTAGCTGGTCAAATAGGTCGTCGATCCGAGGAAGGGGTTATCGGTTTTTGATGGTGAGCTTGTTTAGTTCTCGGTAATCAATGCACATGCGGAACGATCCGTCCTTCTTCTTTATGAATAAGACCGGAGCTCCCCAAGGCGATAAGCTCGGCCTGGTGAACCCCTTGTTCAGTAATTCGCTCAGTTAACTGGAAAGTTCTTGCATCTCTGCAGAAGCTAATCGATACGGTGACTTGGCTATTGGCGTGGCTCCGGGTATCAAGTCGATTCTAAATTCAACTTGTCTTTCGGGTGACACTCCCAGAAGATCTTCAGGAAATACGTTAGGGAAATTTCAGACTTCCGGGATGTCGTTGATGTTCTTTTCTTCCTTCTTCATATCGACAACGTGAGCTAAGAAGGCATGGTTCTTCTTATGTAAGCACTTCTGGGCCTTGATACATGAGATGATGCGGATGTTCATTCAAGGTTTGTCACCGTATATGACCAAGGTTTCATTGTTTCGTACGTGAAGGTGAACGGCCTTCTCGTAACACATAATGTTGGCACGGTGAGGACTTAGCCAGTCCATGCCGATGATAATATCAAAACTCCTTATGGTAATCGACATTAAGTCGATTTGGAAGAAGTGGTTATTCAGAGTTAGTATGCATCCTATGAATACATCGTTTTTTGTTTCGGTTTTTCCGTTGGCCATTTACACGGTGAATGTTTCGTTTAGTGTTTGTGGGTTTTGTTTGAGTAGATGTTTAAACCTATGACTTACAAAGCTTCTCTCCACACCACTATCAAATAGTATGCATGCATAAATGTTATTGAGGAGGAACGTACCGGTGACCAGAATAGGATCTTTCATCGCCTCCTTGTGTCCCACTGCTAGGATGTTTCCCGTTCCCCCAGTATTTTGGTTGTTGGCCTTTGGGCATTTCCTCTTGTAGTGGCCCATTTCCCCACAACCATAGCACGCTTGGATCACCCCAATATTGGTGGGTTGGGTGGCCTGTTGTGCCGATTCTTTGTAGTATCGGGCAATGTGCCCCCTTCTTGTTGCAGGGTGTGCAGTGCAACTCTCGGCAGGCTCAGTGGTGGTGAAAGGGGCACTTTTCGCACTTTGGAAGATTACCAGCATATTTCTTGGTAGTTGTTGGTACAGCGGGGGCGGTAGTGGCATGAACCGCCACGATCTGTTGCTTCTTAGAGGGTTCCTGAGTTGGTTGGCCTTTCTTCTTGTTCCCAAACTTCCTCTTGTTGCCATTCTCCTTCGTCTGTTCGGGTATGGGAGTCATTATGCTTGTCAAAATTCATGATCAATGAGCTTCTGAGCAACGCGCTTGGCTCTGTGAAAGTTGTTGGATTTGTAGCAATTACATTCCCTTGAATTTGCGGAGATAGTCCCCAAATGAAGCGTTCTACTTTCTTTCTCTCCGAAGTGATCATTCTAGGGCATAGGAGCCAGGTTGCTAAATCTGGCGGTGTAAGCTTCGATGTCAGATCCGTTCATAGTGAGATTCCAAAGCTCCTGCTCTAGCTTCTCTACCTCACCCCTTGGGCAGTACTCTTCGAGCATCATGATTTTGAGATCCTCCCAGCCCATCGAGTTTACTACCAGGAGTGTTATCGCTTTGATGTGGCCATTCCAACATGAAAGGGCCCTATCAGAAAAAGTGCAGGCTGCAAACTTGACTTTGCTCTCCTTGGGGCAGGTGTAACGCCCATAAATTCGGGCTAGTCAATTTAGAGATAATAGGGGTCGAAAACGACTTTTCGCTTAAAGATCATTTAGAATAAATAATCTTAACCAATTTGTATAATATCTCTCAAGGGTTCCGTACATATAAAGAACGCCGAAATCCGAGTTATAACGAAGAAGTTATGGTCCGTCGAAGTTTTACGGCAAAACCGGCACGACACCGGGAGACGTAAATAGTGAATTTTTGATAAATACTTTTTAGCCTTAGTGATCTAAAAAAAAGTTGTAGTATATGTTAAACATAAAACACATAAAAAAAGAACGCCCAAATCTGACTTCGTATGAGGAAGTTATGAATTTTCTAAGATTTGGCCTAGTAGTGCACGCCCAGAAACTCGAATTTTAGATCGAGCGGTTTCTGGCCTACACGACCTAAATGAGAATTGAAGATCTCATTAGTAGGAACTCAACGGTAAAAAGACAGACGAAAACGGAGTTCGTATGTAGAAGTTATGAATTTTACGCGGACATTTAACAGTATAATCTCATCGTACTGTTAAATATAAGATCGGTCGAGAATTAGCCGACGGAGTCAAAATGAAAGTTGTAGATCTTATTTTTACCTACACGTGGATATAAAGATCGAAAACGGAGCTCGTATGCGAAAGTTACGGGGTTTAGAAGTCGGCAGGGCGCTGCCGCAAAAGGGGTGACGTGGCACAATCTTGGCCATTGCTTTCTCCCCAAGGCTTGCCAATAGATGGTGACATGTGGCACCAATTTCATCCATATTTCACCCTATAAATACAATCCCTTCCACCCTCATTTTCTTCACACCTTTCCCATTCTTTCTTGTCTTTTCTCTCTCTCTATAACCTCTCTCTCTCTCGCCCCGAAACCCCCCGAAAAGCCTAGGGAACCTCCCTAGCACGAGGCGGTAGCCTCGGAGCGCTCGAAGGCTTCGAGAAGAAGAGCTTTTCGGCTTGGAAACGTTGCTCCAAGCAAAGCCCGGTTTTCTATAAAACTCGTTGTAAGTGAGCTACGCCTACACTATTTTTAATATAGCTTTTATTTAATTATAGTAACGTTATTAGGAACTTATAATAAGTACTTGGGCTATTATTATGGGCTATATAAGTATTGTTTAACGCTTATATAATAGTAATAATAGCTAGACTAATAATTTGTCTCGACAAATAATAGACTAAACTCTAGTGGTAATAATACTACGTTTCGTCGAAGGAAATTATTTTTAAGAAGCGAAGCGCTGTCTGAGTTCTGAAGCACCACCTTTTCAAGTGAGTGCATGGTCCTTTTCATCTTACACATAGATATGAAGTATTTTATATAAACTACATGTTATGTGTGCATATTATCTGTATATTTGCTATCTATGCTGGATGAACGGTTTTATACTAGTTTTATATGATTTAAACTGTATATGTATTTATATCTACAAAATATGTTGGGTAAAACATGGGTAGATGAAATATGAGTTAGATGATGAGTTGAGAGGTGATATAGACCATGAGTTAAGGTTGAGAGGTGGACGATGTGAGAAGCCTTGTTCCCAAATGCTAGCCCCGTTATCTAGCAGAGTATGGATGACAACCACGGACTATTCTAGAAGTCCAGTGGAACACTAGCAGGCTCGCAACCTGTAGGTGTTGTGAACGATGTCTTCACCGGTGTACTTTAAAAACCCATTGACATGTATTGCGAGTGGACTCTCGAAAACGATATTGTCAATAAACGATAGAACTCTAGCAGCTGTGCTCGAAGGACAATACTGGCAGCTGCGCCTCATATAGAATATCACAATTATGGCAGCTGCACCTAAGTGATAGAACTAGCAGATGAGCTTGACGACTGTGTCATTGTCAACGATGGACTTTGTACCAATTCCTTAGGAATGAATGAAAGAGAAATAGTTGATTCTTAGGGTAGATCCTTAAGATTAAAGAAGATAATGGGGATGGGTAATTGGGTTAACTGTTTGATGATTAAACATAATAATTATATTATTGTGGATTGAAAACCCTATGTACTCACCAGGTTTCCCAACCTGACCCAGTTAGTTTATTTATATCACAGGTGTTAATATGAAGTCACATTACACTGTGAGATTAAGGAAATATAAATCACTAGCGATAATGAATGTAAGTTCTATTTATGATTATGTTTCTGTATTGACAATGACATCCCAAATGTTTTAAAATGAATAAAAATACTTTTCTTCGGAAATGCTTTGATAACGTATTTATCATGTTTTACTGGGAACAAATTTCACAACATTTTTATTAAAAGAGGTACTCTGATTTTTATAAAGCATAAACAAAATCGGTCTTTTTTGGCCGAGAAAATGGGGATGTCACAGCAGGCACAGATTTCAAATACTGATTCTGTCTTTTCAAACCACCGCGTCAAAGCAATGACGCCACCACTTTCATTGATGGGCTTGGGCTTGCAGTTTGCAAAGTCTTAATAAGTACATTCCCTTGGGTGACCTTGGTTTTCACTTTGGTTGGATTTGTTGTTCCATTTCCACCTCCGTTGTTGTTATTGCTTATTTCGGCCACGACAGCGGCTACGACAGCGGTCACCGCAGCTTGGAACACTGCAGTGTCCATTTGTGGAGGAGGTGGCGGTGGTGGTGGCGCTGATATATTGTTCTTGCGCATGTTATATCTTCAGGGCAACATTTTCTGCCACAAGGTGGAATGATGATAAGTTTTTGATATGAGTTATGGTTCGGACATTGCTGTAATGGAACACCTTGTTTGAATTGAATCTAGTTGTTATTGAGAGTCGCTTGTACTTTATAATTGAAATTTCACTATGCCAAATGAAAATGAAAGGAAAAGACATAGCTGACAACAACATCCAATGAAATGAAATACATATCTGTTTCATTGAAGATAAGGTATTGGTACATAATTTTTTGGAAAAATTGACCCTTAGGGGGGGTCTACAGTACATCAAAAAAATACAAATTTGGCAGCATAACGACCCTTCGAATAATGTAATCACTTAGACGTAGGGTCAATCCTACATACAGGAAAAAGGGCAGCACTAACGCATACCCATAAACCTAGTCTATAACAAATTCTGAGTAGGATGAACCCTACTCACGACAAGTGGTCCTTGGTGGTCCCTGAAGTCGGGGCGTCCTGTAGCTCTGCTAGCCGATGCTCGGTTGCCACTACTCTCTCTTCGAGAGTCGCATGCCTTCCTTGATATTCCCTTACCTCCGCTCAAGCAGTGGTAAGGTCCTCAATGAGTCGGTCCATGGGATAGTAGTCTCGCTCCAGGTCTCGATTTCGTACGTCTGTAACTTCCGCAGCAGCTCCCAACCCCAGAACACGGTTTGCCGTCGTCCTCGTTTGATCTCCAATGTTCGTGATTCGTTGTATCATGACTAGGAGGGCTCTGTCAGCCGGTCCCCCATGGCTGAGGTTATAAAAACCTCACTCCAGGCCGAAAGGAGGGGGTGGTGCTGGTGCCGGCTCCATCTCTCTAGATCTTCCGTCCAGTGGGGCGTAGGTCCGTTGTAGCCTAAACGATGTGCAAGGACTCGTGCGACGTAAGGAGGGTTTATGACTTTGGACTCCGCATCCGATTCCTCCTCTTCCTCTTCCTCTTTCTCTTCCTCTGGCTCTTCCTCCAACACTTCTTCTTCGGGCTGCTCTTCCAGGATCTCCTCAGGATCCTCTTCTATCCAACCCCCATTTCACTGGTTAGGGAAATAGGGGTCTCGTGGTGCATGGAATCCTACCATGATGTCTATACAAAAGGGTGATAAATGCATGAAAAGTCTAAGTGTCTGTATTCTAAAATACTCCTAGAGTATTTTAATTGTTTATGTTTGATCCTATAGCTTCTTGGTGTGTGTGTGTATATATATATACATATATATATATATATACATATATATATACATATATATGTATATATATATATATGTATATATAGGGTTGGTAAGTTTTAGATTTGTTGTCTACCACGACCACTCCTAAACGGATGTTGGTCATATCTTGAATAAATATAGTTGATCAGGCTGTATTTATCCCAGATATGATTACATACTTGTCTAAGTTTAATCGTGATGTCCAACTCTTCTAAATACTTCTTATTATAACACTATTTCTAATACGCATGTATGTATGTACACTTTTATAAAATACTTGTATTCTTAAACTATACTTTTAGTCAAAGTGTTTTAGCCCCATTGTATTTATAGTTGTATATCTTGTATGGTTTGATATACTAGTTCACTATAAACAATGCTCTGATACCAATCTGTCACACCCCTACACCAGAACAGCGGAAACATCTGGGGGCAGATGGAGTGACTTCATGTATAGTATCATAACAATTGAATACAAATGAATCATAGCATCACAAACATTCATACATTGAGAATACAAGTTTACATTGTTTATAGACTTCGTTTGCTCAAAAGTTAAGAACAAATAATTGAAAAGTAGAAATTATGATGTAGTGACGCCCGTCCTCAAAATGTTTTTGTAATATGGTTCACTAATTTCCTAAGAATACAAGCAGTTTTGAAAAGCGTCAAAATTTAAGTTGGTGAGTGCATAAGTGTTTTTGTATGAATAAAATTTGTAATGTTTCATTTTAAATGATAGCATAAAGTTTTCAAGAAAATCCAATATTTTCTTAAATGTAAGATGTAGTCTTAAAACCCTAAGACCAAAAATGTAAGTAGTGCTGGATTGTAAAGTAGTATCATATAGCTTTATTTATTTTATAAAACGAAATGAAGATGTATTATCCCCATAAACCAAATGATTGTCAATACCCTATGTAAGTTATTATAACCATACTTAATATGACTAGTGGCCTCTAAGACGTTCTTCATGCGTCGTAGCTGGTAGACATTTGTCTCCCTAGACTTCCGGTCTAATTGTAGCGAACAACTTAGGTGTGGGGTTGTCAATCCCGTATAGATCTATACACAACAGTCTCGCTCTCCCTCCGGGAGACTTTAGTTATAATGCAGGACTTAAGGTGTACTTTACGTAAAGTTCGTGAAGAGAATGTGTCTCACAAACTGTACCAACGGCTTACATGTAATGTAGTGAGAATCTTTTTTTGTATGTAGAAGCATTTCCTTTGTATAATAGTTTTATAGAGTGACATAGTGTTAGTTTGAAATATTTGATGGGTTTTGAGCACTATAACATCCCTACGGTGCACATACAACCCTAATGCTTTGGATCTAAGTTTTCTCTAATCATACATGCAATTTCATTTTTTTCCAAAGCATGAAGCCTAACTAGCATACAACTTTGATAAATGAAACATAAAAACAAGTTAGATGATTACCTCTTTGTTGTAGGTTGTAGAACTTAGCCTTACAAGATCTTTTCACCTCAAGTATGATGCCTCAAATGTGTCACAAACACCAAGAACAATGGAGGACAATGGGACAGAGCTTGGAGGCACCAAAAATTGGCTAGCTTCGTATTAGAATGCACAAGTGTCGATTTTAGGGCTTAGGGAGTTACATATATGATGTAGAATTCCAAAGGTCATTTGTAAACACTATTAAATACACTTAGGCTGTTGATCCAATAATTCATTTTGACTAACACTTCATGGACTCTCACATAAGCTTAGTCCATTACTAATCAATCATGGATCATTAGCCCAAACTATATGTATCACTGATTTACATAATCAGTCCCCGTTAATTAAATTAGTCTCTTTTGGTCACTAAATTAATTCCAAATTAATTCTTGATCAATACCAATTAAATAATATGATTTATCAATATATTATACTTATAATATATTAATAAATCATAAATAACCTCTTTCTCAAATATCCATCCTATCAAATTGCTTCGGTGAAGGCAACCCAAAATGGACCATGCTATTATCGGTTAAGTACATACCAATTATAGTTATGGGCTTAGACACCTAATCCAAAAGTCTCCCACTTGGATAAGTCTAATAACTATTATTGCAAGTACGATTTAAAATTCCGATTAGCAATCGTAGCTCTCAAAGCCGCTGTTGGACTCTGCTATAATCAGTAATGCGTCCTTTGGATAAGGGATCATATATTCCTCCATTCTTCAAGATATCACGTGTACTGAGACATGGATTATAATCATTCTCTCTGTCCATGTGTTGTTTCCCGACTTCCGATTTATGACGACTGACAACAGACTACATTGAACACATCAACTTGTCCAGGATTGGCCAAGCGCTTAGGTTGTCATCACTAAATCATCGAGGGGCCCACTAATATCGCTTTTATCCCTCTTAGGGTAAAAGGAACGGATAAACTTCGAATCATATGCTTGTACTATTTACTCATCAAATTACACACAACAATATGTTTTATAACATCAAGTTACTGATGCGTTTACGTATTATCAATGTGCAACCAAATTGTGAAAAACAACTCATATCTATCCGTTTTGAGAATATAAGATAGTATCGTCTCATGATCACTCGTGATAAAATTCATGAAGTGATTCAGATGAGCGTGGGTTTAATCCAATACTCAAATATTATTACAAGAGTACTCATAAACACTACAGCAAAATTATGCTATCCCTAACACTTAGACAATCTACAGTCGGATTCATGACAGTCTTACCTCATCACTTACTTCCAAAGTATGATCAACTGTGGCTGTTTGAATAATCTTATTATTCGGGAAGTCAAAATATGCAAAGTAAAACACAAGAATAATCCAATCCAATATGGACTCAACCATATTGATTACACAATATTCATTGGATAATGTTTCGATTAATCAATTTAATACTTGAACTAAAACAACAGTTATCCCATGCTCCAAACATGCATACTATGTTTTCCTATGGTCCTCACCTTGTGAAATAGATCAATTGAACACATTTCCAATGCTACTCATTTCATAATTCCCTAATCCTTATTATAAGTGTAAGAATACCAAATTCTTCCACTATTGGGATATGTTAAAGTCTAAACTTTCATGCAATAATCTTTTGTAATGTCAAGGTATCAAAGTCACAAAGACTTGGACAATGATATTACAAAGCATTCCACTACAAATTTTTTACAGAACAACTCCATGGATACAAAGTCTCATATTCAAAGTACATTCCTTTGAACATCCTTCTTGCATAAAAGTTTCTACACACAGATTCTTAACATCCAACTCCCATTATGGAAACATTTCCATATTTGCCATATGATAATTCATTCTTAATAGAATCCCATCTATTCATGATTATGTCAATATGGTTCATCCATTACTATACTTCCAACTGCCCATAAGCGACCAATTCTTACCGAACCTTAGATCGTTCTTAACAATTGCTTAATTACTTTAGTCATATCCGGTTCTGGTCCCTTTTCACTCTTAATGTCCTAGGTCTTTGGAAAAATCATAACAGACGGATATTATAGCATATGCAATCGGTTCTATATCCAAAGCATATGGGATACGATTCATAATGTCTCACATAAAACATGATACTTGACCAGTCTCTTGTTATAATATTTCCATATATAGAATTTCAAATGTTGAAACATTTCAACACGGCATTCACATATATCCATGACTAAGTTCCATTAAAATTTTAATCTAGGATTTTAGATTTGAAATGAAGTACGAGTATCTTCTCCCTTAAATCCTACTACAACAAGACAACTTTTTAAACTCTGCAACTTTTCAAATTAAAACTTTGTTTCCTATATATATATATATATATATATATATATATATATATATATATATATATATATATATATATATATATAGCATTGCTAACTTGCAACACTCAACATAATAATTGTGCTCCCACTAGCATAATGATTACATAATTACAAGCATAACACTTATGTTCCCACTAGCTTTGACATGTACCAAGAAATCAGATGAACTTCTAGAAATCAATACCTATTGACTTTCTTGCCAAAGTTTAGATTTCTGATACGAGATGCTTCGATAAGCCTTTATCTACGCTTCTCAAGTTCATACACCATTCATTAGACAACTCACGTGTGCGTCTGAAGCTTTTCAGAACTTATAGCGATAAGTCCTAAATGTTCAAACTATTTGCCATTTCTCACAAATCGAACTATGAAGAGGGATGCCGTAATCATAATTGAATTTGAGAATGCAATTATCACAACTGATATCACCTTAAAATCCACTTAGTGACAACATTTCCTCACAATCATATTCATGAAGCGGAGAGAAATCTTATGTCACTTAGATTTTATGGTGTATGTGTTCCTATCCATGTGAATTTTTCATAACCATAATCATAAGACAAGGTTTGTGACAAATCTGAACTCATATGGACTGAACTTGTTCAATCTTAATTTCTTGCCATTTGGTAGCACAAGGGCCTACCATGTCTTCCAGGTGCTTTGCCTTATGCAAATGTTGAGAGAAAAACTTGAGACACACTTGAACAAATGTTAGAACAAGTATAGTTGAGGAATAGTAAATAGTTAATCTCAAAGGATCTAAAAGCTCAACAATAATAAGTTAATGAGTTAGATAGTTAGAGAGTTAGTTGTGGAAATGTATGGAAATATAAATGACAGCAGGTTATATATCAAGTATACACATAAGTTGATTCATAACATGGAATGCATTCAGACCAAGTTAGTGAGTGAGATCAAGCTTAGTGATAAAGTCACGAATGACTTGCTCCGAAGAGAACTAATATTCAGTTATGTTCGAGAGGATTTGAGAGTAAGAAGAAATATGAGATGCGTAGAGATAGACTTGAAGATTGTTCAGATACTTGATTGATAATAGATGTGTTCACTGTTGTTACAAGAGAAAGAATGAGCTCTATATATAGAGACTCAAGAGTTACATTTGATCACATCCTTAAAAGTAGACATGAAAGGCATACTGGACAATAAAGAGTATTACAGAAAAGTAGATAAAAATAAACTAAGTAAAGTAAGTAAGATTGCGGTTGGATAGATGACTTCGGATGAGGCTGCTGATGAGAGCTTGACCGCGGATGCTTGAGGGCTGCAGTAGGCCAAGTTCAAGAGGGTCACTTCATGATTCAACAGCAAACAATTGAGAAATCGCATGCATAGTCAACTTTAACTGGAGTGGGCACAGAAATAAGAATGTGTCAACACGATAGGTTACCAACCTCAAGTTGTGCGCTAGTGATTAACAATAGGTTTACTCTTGATTAGTTCTTGAATTTTTTTCAAGATCTTTAAGACTCCCACTGACCTCTTGACATATAATATTCTCTTCTCAAGAAACATTTCTTGACAAACAAATATTCAATAGTTAGTGCAGATTCTTATCGAGAATGACACTTCATATAATTGGTCTTAGTTTGTCTTCATTTTATCCAAAACATCACAACTACCAATTCCAAATGTGCAAGAGTAATTGAACAATTTTCTACTCCACATTTCATGATGTGTTATAAGCCTATTTAGGATATGTCACTCAAGACAAAATCTCGAAGTATAACTATAAGACTCGATTTTGGAACAAAGTATGACTCATCCTATTGATTTTAACCATTTTAACAATTCCCGATACCTCTTCTTAGTCATGTAAATGCATTAAGGTGTACTTTGAGGATCAATTGTGAAGTGGTTCTATAATCATTAGGATGATCATAGAAAACGATTGTAAAGTACTTTCCTTTCCTTTCAGATTGGAGAAACTTTTATCTTTCTGCCTCAGTTATACTTAATCTTGTAACCATAATCATATTTATTAAATTTTTAGTAAATTATGATGAATAATCTTTATCATTCTTTGTGGTGAACCTGACTGGTTCACAACAATGTGTACTAGATCTCCTTTATTCCTTCACTCGACTCACATACATATGCGAACAAGGAATTTGTCCCAATTTTCTCAAGTACCAATATTTTCATACATCATATAATTCAAATCACATGATTCCAAATTTTGTCCAATTGAAACATGGGCGATGAGAATTTATCCTTACTTAGAAAGTTACGACACTACCACAATCGATATAACTAAGAATCAAACATTTTCAAAATTGCTCTTAATGGAAACATATAAACAACAATTTTCACAAATTCCATTGCAAGGAAACATAAAAAAGATAAAAACATTTTTTTTATTTATAGAATGCGGGAAACTTGTCCTTACAATGCAAATACATATGAAAACTATGTTTCTAAACATTCTTAAGCAATCTATCATAACTCCTAAGAAGCAGCTCAAAAATCTGATCATCGAACCATGTGATCGAAATCCATCTCTTTTCAACCAGACTCAACTTACTCTTCCTTTAAGCTTCCTTACTTTTCTTTGATCCTACAAAACATCAAAATGCAATCTTATCACATCATGTATTAAGAATCTATGAATAGGAACTTAATAGAGTTAGATAGTGAACTTACTTGAAGTAGAACCATACAATTTGATTTTACCCTCTCTTATATCTTTCACTTAGTCAGGGCAGATTCATTTCCTATGTCCCTTTAAATGGCAGTAGATACAAGTGGATTCTTGGGCATTCACATATGAAACTATCTCAGAACTGACTTTTCTCTTATGGTCAAGTATTTTGACCATGGCCAATTCCTTTCCCTTAGGAGAAGGAATCATTTCTGGGATGTCTATGTCATTGCCTATGTCCATGGCAATTTGGGATGTAGATCTTCCAATAAAATTTGCTTGACCAGTGTGCCAAATCATTGTTGATTCAACAACAATTAGCAAATATGTTAGATCAATAAGGGTCACGTTGTGATCTGTCATATAGTAGTCTTTAACAAACTAACCAGAGGACTCAGGAAGTGATTGAAGAACCAAGTCAACAGCCAACTTCCTCGGGAAAACAACACCCAACATTTCCAGCCTGTCAATATGAAACTTCATCTCCAAGATGTGAGCACATACAGACTTTCCATCTTCGTGTTTGCTTGCCAATAGAGCTTGAGTGACCTTGAACTTTTCAAGTCAACGAACTCGTGGGTCAGGGAGAATAATTGGAGGAGGTGGAGGAAGTGACGTATGATTTCCAGTTCCATCAATGTACGACAAAGAGATTGATCTTTCACCTTGATCTCCATGTGGAATATCATATTCATGTGGAAAGCTTTTTCCAAAAAGATAAGGAATACCATAGTTGTAAAAATTAGACATCTACAAGGGGAGAAATTCAAGTAACTTGATTTAATTCCTTAATATAACACCCAAATGAAATATTAAGGCTAGGACCCGACACAATAATTTACAATTCGGAAGAGGGATGTCGTAATCCAATTGCAAACTATTTTTCGGTACGTAACTAACGATTTACCAATTCCACCACGAAAATGGAAATTTTTAAACGAATATGTTTTAAATGAAACTCCTAGATTTTTTGGGATTCATTAAATTTCTCAACGGCATATTTAATCTCGATTATGTCCTTCAAGTTTGTGATTGGGATACCGAGGATCACAAACAAGGTGTAAATATCCATGAAAATTAGCTTGGTACTCTCGATGTCATAAATCACCTAATCAATATGTCGGTTAACCACACACGCTCTATTGATCAATGATAATTCACATGCTACCCATTGCCATCCTTCATTAGTCCCATATTAGTGTTTCGGTTAACCACACATGCTCCACTAACGACTAATAAGGTGCAATGTGTAATTTCATGGGTTAGCATCAAATTCACATTCTTCCTAAAGTAACTAAAATTGGAAATTTGTAAAACATTTAGCTACTTTATACTTCATTATACTTTCAATGAGGATTTAAATATCCTATCAAACCCGTTCGGCTCATGGCCCTCCATTGGTCAAGAGTGCGGTGGGTAAGAATGGATACCCCATGGCGGTCATTTTACAGGCAGCTTCCTTAAACACCCCTTATAGACCAGTTTCGTGAATGAGACATACTAATGGTAAGAGTAACTTTTAACTTATACATATATCATATATTAGACTTTTAATGCTATATTACATTTAAAATACTAGGTGGTTTAAATTATAAATTAGACTTTTAATTTAATTAAATTTAAACCATATTATTATGGATTTATTAATTCTTTCTTTTAATTAAATATTTAATTAATTTAATAAACTCCATAAGAGTGTAATTTGAACTATTCAGAACACCAATGTTCTACATTTAAGATTTCACAATTAAAGCTTTCTAATTAAATTTTAAGTTATAAAACCAAGAGGTGCACTAATGAGACTTTTTCAAATTGCAAAGGTTTTAGAATTTAATATTTCAAAATTAATACTTTTAATTAAATCTTAAATTCCAAAACATGAGGGCAAGTTTTGAAACTCTTCAAAGCCTTTTGGATTCTAAAACTTGATGGCAACTTTTTTTTAACTTTCAAGACTTTTTGAATTCCAATACTTGATGGAAAGTTTTGTAACTCCCTCTAAAACATTTAGATCAAATTTAAACTAATAAAATAATCATATAACTTTATCTTTTACAAATTTGACCTAATCAAATTCATATAGCAAGACAATTCAAATCAAATAATACAAATAATTAGTTTATCATATAATTTAGTAATTATTTTATAATTTTACAATTTATCTTTTAATTGGATGAGGATAATCACCACCATATCAGAAAAACCAGATTTTATGATACAAAACAGTTTAAGGCAATGATCCTAATCCAATTCTGGCCAAAAAAAACCCCAAAAAACTACAAACAGATGATCTAACTCGTCGAGTCGGATATTGGACTCATCGAGTTCATCACCAAATGACCCAACTCATCGAGTCCACTCTTCAGACAACAATTTTCCAATTTTTTCAACTTTGAACAATTAACCAATGCATCAATATAACAGAAAACACCCTAGGCTTTGATACCACAGATGGGTTTTGAGAACTATAACATCCCTATGGTGCACATACAACCCTAATGCTTTGGATCTAAATTTTCTCTAATTATACATGCAATTTCATTTTTTCCAAAGCATGAAGCCTAACTAGCATAAAAATTTGATAAATGAAACATAAAAACAAGTTAGATAATTACCTCTTTGTTATAGCTTATAGAACTTGGCCTTACAAGAACTTATCACCTCAAGTGTGATGCCTCAAATGTGTCACAAACACTAAGAACAATGGAGGACAATGAGAGAGAGCTTGGAGGCACCAAGAATCGACTAGCTTCTTCTTAGAATGCATAAGTGTCGATTTTAGGTCTTAGGGGGTTACATATATGTGTAAAATTCCAATGCTCATTTGTAAACCCTAATCGATACACTTAGGATGCACAAATTGGCTAGCTTCATTTGGACTAACACTTCATGGACTCTCACATAAGCTTAGTCCCTTACTAATCAATCATGGATCATTCACCCAAACTATATGTATCACTGATTTACATAATTAGTCCCGTTAATTTAATTAGTCTCTTTTGATCATTAAATTAATTCCAAATTAATTCTTGATTAATACCAATTAAATAATGATTTCTCAATATATTATACTTATAATATATTAATAAATCACAAATAACCTCTTTCTCAAATATCCATCCTATCAAATTGCTTCGGTGAAGGCAACCCAAAATGGACCATGTTATTATCGGGTCAAGTACATACCAATTATAGTTATGGGCTTAGACACCTAATCCAACAATATTTAACTATGAAATGCCCGAAAAACTGATAGCTAGTTTAAATGAACCCCAAACTATACCCATTATAGTTTTGCTGAAAATGTTTTAGAGTTAGTGAAATGTAAACTCATTTATACATTTTGTTATACCAAATAATAGGTTTATAATATTCATAATTTGGTTAAATCCCAAGAGAATTTTGTCTTAGAATAGTTATGAATACTCATTCTTGGTAGAAAATTTCCTTTTATCAGAAAAGCCATTATTTTCTCATTTGTTCATGTAATATATTTAAACTTGTTTTTGTATAGTTGTATACTATAACTTAACCATATTGTGCATTAAAGCTAGAAATAACTAGTAAAATCACATAGCATGAACCAAAAAAAACTTATACATAACATATGGGTGGATACATATAACAACATTTTGCTATAACATAGTTTTGCTTGTATCCCCCCCCCCCCAACACACACACACACACAAACATGAAAAATCTCAAAAAAAGTTGGGTATGAACTCACCTTGAGTGGTTTATGTGGGTGGATTTGAAGAGCTGTTGAGAAGATTCCAAGCCTAAACTCTTGATTAGAATGGATGAACTTCCTTGGAGATGGCTTTATCCTAAGTGTTTTAACACATTTAGAGTGTGTAAATGGAATGAACTAAACATAGGAATGTAGAGGATGCTAAGAAGTCTCGAATTTACTTACCAAACCTATGAAAATGCTTGAAGAAATAAGCCTCTTTAAAGCTTGAAGCTTGACCTCTTGAGAGCAGTTGGAGTTTTACAGTAAGTGGAATGGGATTTATGGTATGGGAGGGGATGATTTCATCCTTAATAAAAGAAAGGAGATTGATAAGATATTTACTTGGTTATGTGGAGGTTAAAGTATGGATATTTGGTAGGTAATACGTGGGATACTGTGATTTTATTGGAAATGGCTAAAATATCAAATCCTAAAGTCGACTTTCCTTTCCTTTTTCCTTATCCTAGACCGCAAACCCCTTTAAAATATCCTACTATCACCGAAATCACATATGATTTTGGTCCTAGGCTTGACTTTACTTTTTGATTTCGGTCCTAGGTCTTTTCCCATGGTGATTTTGGCCTTAGTGGATCCTTAGGGTGTGTTTTCGGCCTTATTGGGTCCTTAGGGTGTGTTTTCAATTTTAATGTTTCCTAGACATTTTGATTTCGGTTTTGAGTAATATAGATCATAAGGATGATGGCTTTACAACTCGAGAACTCAAGGTCCTTGCATAAATACATGTTTTGTTAAAACTATTTGATTCTTGTTTGATTTGCATTGATCTTTCAAGGTTTATTTCAACATAAACTTCCAAGTGAATATTATCTTTAATCATACAAATGTTGCCCTCTTGGCTTTCAAATAACATTATTGCATCAAGTTACATAGATATATATTGTGGATACACTTATACACAAGGCCCCTTAGACTTGGTTTGACCCAAAATTTTCTAGTTGTCACAAGATGACGTGTAGTGCATGCAATCAATTGAGCTCAAGTAAGTTTTCCCAAAATACTCATACATGTTATCTATTTTGTTTTGATCTGTGAATATTTGAATCATCGCATGCTAGTTAGGGCTAAGGATACACTGGTTTTGCATGTTAGAATGCTAGGAAAGATGCCTTTGTATGCCTATTGTATGAGCTTGTAGAATTGCATGCTAGTGTTGATCAGTCGGTGATAGGATGGTCTGGTTAGGTGATGCTTGGTTTTGATTACTTGATGCCCTAATGTTGCCTTCTTTGTGCTTTTAGGAGTTCTAACTAACTTTAGTTAACTAGTAAGCAAATATGCTAAGTTACATAATATGGGAACTAGATAATTTTAGAAGGTTAGGTTTTAACTCTATTGCGCAACTCTTGTTTGAGTCCAACCGTTCTATTGTGAGACCTCTCATTCAAAGAATTATCTGGTTTTTGTAATATGTAATTGCATTCGTGAGCTAGTTAGAGGAGGTTAGCGGGATTTCTTTCTGCAACTGATGGCAGAGACTGGTGTGGAGTTTGCCTTAGGAAAACCTAGGAGAGATCTAGTGATGGGAGCCTTATATGTGAAGGGAATTGTATGGATATAAAGTGACATGGTAGAGTCAAGGAAATCCTTGAGGAAACTATGGATAGATATGGAAGGTAGTATGGGCCTGTACTACTGGAAGCAGAGG
Organism: Lactuca sativa; assembly: GCF_002870075.4. Classification (NCBI taxonomy): domain Eukaryota; kingdom Viridiplantae; phylum Streptophyta; class Magnoliopsida; order Asterales; family Asteraceae; genus Lactuca; species Lactuca sativa. The sequence continues at coordinate 297,431,748 of NC_056630.2, read as the reverse complement.
ATCTGTACTCTATTCAAGGAAGGTTGCGATGAATCTAGGAAGCTTGTTGAGTGTGATTCCCCGATGTGTGTATATATATATATATATATATATATATATATATATATATATATATTATGCACATTATAATGGTTTGTTTGGTATATTTTCAGTATGGTGACATTGCGAGGCAGACCTGTTGGCAGTTCTAGTGCCTGTGAGAGTTAAGGCTCATCTTCTAGAGCCGGGCAACTTGATGACTAGACGAGGGAGTTCATCTCGTCTTAGATTACACGCAGTATCCTCGAGCAGACTCCTGTGATCTTTGGCACGGTCAAGGAGGGTATCCTAGACATTCTTGTTGAGCGGTTGAGCGCCTTTCGCGTAGAGATGGTGGTAATGGTTGGGACGCGTTCTTTGACCTTCAGGGAGTTCCGGGTATGTGGAGCTCCGGATTATCACGAGGCGAGGGATTTGATTGTGAGCAAGAGGTGGTTAGCAGATGTTGCTAACGCCTTCCATACCAGCCGTTATCCCGAGGGGCACAAGGTCAGACTAGCATTCTCCCTTCTGAAGGACATGTCACGAGATTGGTGGGAGGAGTAGGACGTGTGATTGGTGATGATGATGTTTATGTGATGACCTGGGATGATTTCTCAACCAGGTTCCAAGCTGAGTTTGCACCGGTGATTGAGGTGCAGCAGCTGGCGCGAGAATTTCAGGATCTTCGTCAGACTACTGTGACGGTGGTTGAGATCACCGGTAATTTCAGGGATAGGGGGCTTCTAGCCCTGAAGTATGAGGCGGACGAAGAGATGAAGAAGGCCCGATACCATGATATGTTGAGGTGTGATAGTTGGCAGTTTGGGAGACGATCATGTTGCAAAACGCTGGAAGACATGATAGCGAGGGCCAGAGAGAGAGATTGATCTGTAGATGGAAAGTAAGACTAAGTAGGATGAGATTCAGGTATCAGGAGGTTCGGGAAAGAGGCCCAAGGTTATGAATACAAGGGGGAAGGACCAACAGAGTCGAGGCCACTGCGGCAAGTGCAACAGGTCGCACGAGGGTACGTGCAGGGTGGGTGGTTCTGGTTGCTTCAAGTGCAACTCGACTGGTCATATCAGCAGGGATTGTACTGCTACCATCACTATCACCCCGATATCTGATCTGATTTGCTTTCAGGGTACGTGCAGGGTGGGTGGTTCTGGTTGCTTCAAGCGCAACTCGACTGGTCAGATCCACAGCACTTTCCACATCTCCCAGCTGCAGAAGTGCCTGGTGGACGACTCAGCAGTGGTACCCTTAGAGGACATTCAGGTGGATGACAGCCTGAATTACATTGAGCGACCAGTAGCGATCCTCGACCGGAAGTCGAAGGATTTGAGGAGCAAGAGGGTAGAGCTCATGAAGGTGCAATGGTAGCACCGGAAAGGATCGGAATGGACTTGGGAGCCGGTGGACAAGATGATGGAACATTACCCAGAGCTGTTTTAGGAACAAGCAGTAGACTTCGAGGACGAAGTCTAAAATAAGTGGGGGAGATTTAAAGCACCTGGTTCTTGGTACGTATTTCTTTTTTTATCTAAGTGTTTTACATTTTTGGCCTTGGACTCGGCGAGTTGAAGGACGAACTCGCCGAGTAGAAGCGGGACGGAGCGCGGAAATTAAGTGATGGACTTGACGAGTCGGGTCCCGGACTCGACGAGTAGGTCCTGGCTGGACAAAAACCCTAATCTGAGGGTTTTCACCCTATTTAAACATCTCATTCAGTCACCCATCGCCCCATTTGCTTCCAGAAGACCCCCATAGCGAACCCTAATCGTGAGAGTGAAGATCTAAGGCCTTTTGAGTGATTTTGGTGCTTTCGTGAACTAAGAAGGAAGGAAAAGCTTGAAGAAACAAGAAGAGGTGAGAGGGATCTGATTTTGAGCATCTTCCTCAGTGCATTTGAGGTATAAAGCTTATACCTTGCTCATTATTATTATAGATCTACCCTTGAAGGAAGTTACGGCTTCTAAGATCCATTTTGGCTACCAACCATGATTGCAAGCATTGTTGAGGGCTAGGGTTTCAGATCTAGGGTTCTTAAGGGACCCTAAGGCAGAAAGCAACTGTTTTAGAACCCATGGAAAGCCTCATTCATGTTGGGAGTTCCTTTTTGAGCCATTTGGGCTCATTCTTCCATGCACACACGTAAATCTTGCAACTTTACGTGATAGATCGAGTCTAAGGGCTTGGATCTACCTTTTGGTCAAAGGTTGTACATCAGAAATCGAGGATTTAGAGTGTGGTCATGACCAACTCGGCGAGTCCGTTCTTGGGAATCGACGAGTCCAAGGCTTTGAGTCCCATATCTGTGAAAGGTCTAAAGAACTCAACGGGGTGTTAGAAGGACTGTAGAAGGTCAGAAAGAGTGACCCCATGCATTGGACTTAGTTTTGGACCTGGAGTTCATGGGACTCGGCGAGTGCCAGAACAGACTCGGCGAGTCCAAGGCAATCTCCTTAAGATTGAAGAGGAACTCGACGAGTTGTTCATACAACTTGGCGAGTCGAGGTCAGACTTGTTCATCAGATAAAGGTAGACTCAACGAGTTGTTCATACAACTAGGCGAGTCGGATGAAGGATCACTCGATGTTCTTATAGGAGAGGAACTCGCCGAGTCATCGCCAAACTCGACGAGTCGAGTCGGGGATGAGGACGTGTAAAGGGCTAGGGACTCGACGAGTTGACGGCCCAACTCGGCGAGTCAGGTCAACAAGAGTTGACTTTTGGCTTCGACTGGATTGGGGGTAAAATGGTCATTTTACCCTAAGATTAGATGTCAGTTTTTAACTAAGGGTTTTGTGGGGATTGTAGCCGGAGGATTTCCGGAGCAGCAGCAGGCAGAGACTTCCCACACGGATTATCAGCAGCTACTTGTTCGAGGTGAGTTACCTTCCAGTAGCGGTGGGTCTACGGCCACAATGTCGGCCCACCAGTAGGAGTTCTATGATTAGATGATTGTATTTGTGATATCATCTAGGTTTTCTACTACCTGATATGTTATATGCTGGCATGATATGTTATATGTGATAGTAGTAGACTTCGGTTGTTAGGACCGGAGGGTAGGTAAGACACCCCAGACATGTCTGATAATATGTACTGATATGTTTACATTCTGGCATGATATGTTATATGTGATAGTGGTAGTAGGAGGGGAATAGTCCCCAAGTTCGGTTGTTAGGACCAAAGGGTAGTTCGGACACCCCAGATATGTCTGATAGTATGTTTATGTTATGATATATGTGATAGTAGCAGTAAGGGGTGGAATAGTCCCCGAGGGTCGGTTGTTAGGACCGACGGGTAGGTCAGCACCCCAGAATGGGTTGACATGGGTAGGACGGCACCCCAGAATGGCCGCATGGGTAGAACGGCACCCCAGAATGGCCGCATGGGTAGGTCGGCACCCCAGAATGGTTGTATGTGTAGGTCGGCACCCCAGAATGGTCGTACCGGGTAGGTCGGGCACCCCAGAATTGCCCGGCAGTATGTATGCTATGTGATTGTGTGGTATGTGGTACGATGGGGCAACTCACTAAGCTTCGTGCTTACAGTTTACAGTTTTGGTTTCAGGTACCTTTTCAGTGAAGGGGAAGGAGCTGGCGCGGTAGCGACACATCATACACGCACTCTTGTTTTCCGCACTATGGATATTCTGGGATTGTACTCTGACATGTTATTATTTTTGTGACTTGGGTTTTCAGACATGATACATTGTTTTATGAGACGATGTAATTTCACAGTATTTTCTCATGAACGTTTTTATGAATCAGTTAATTTAAAAAGAAATTTTTGGACATAAAATTTGGGTCGTTACAAGTTGGTATTAGAGCCTTGGTTTGAGGGATTCAGACACATCCTTAGGGGTGTCTGGACTCAAATCGAGGGATTAAAAGATTTTTACAAGAAAAATGGTTTCCTGAAAGCTAAGGTAAACGAGTTTTGAGAAAGGACAAAGTGTGTAATGTGCGCAACCGGCCGAGCTCAAGTAAGTATTCCCCAAAGTACCCATACAAGTTTATGTTATGTTTATCAGTTTCAGTAGAACAGCATGCTAGAATAGGACTAAGGATCTAGGAATGATGTCTTATGTGCCTGTTTTATGTGCTTCAGCTTATGAGAATTGCATGCTAGTAATGAGTAGGCAGTAATAGGAATGATGCCTTATGTGCCTGCATTGTGCTAGTACAATTTCTCATTATGAGAACAAATTTACTTGAGTAGTTTTCTTGCATCCGAATGTTGCTTGCTTTGTGCTTGGTGGGACTCTGAGCGATGGGAGTTAACCATTAGGAGAATACGTCACATCACATGTGATCGGGGTTGAATAATCTTAGAGTGCTGGATTTGGACCTATTACGCAGCTCTCGTCTGAGTCAAACCATTGTAGGGTTGAGTCTTTTACTCGAAGGATTATCCGAGCCTCATTACATGTGATGGTATTCAGGTAATGGCTAATTGGCATTACGAGGAGGCCTTCAGCAGCTGAGGACCGAATTGGGTGGAGTCAGAGATTTCCTCTAGGGTGAGCCTAGGATGGGGACAGCAGAGATCAACAGGGAAAAAGGGACTTGGTGGAGTCAAGGCAATCCTTAAAGAAGGTACGGATAGATGTGGAAGGTATTATGGGCCCGTACTACTGAAAGCAGAGGGTCCGTACCCGAATTGAGGAAGGTTGAGGCAAGACCGGGGAACTTGTAGTGGATGTGATCCCTCTTGATGTATCAGTATCACTAACCGTTGTCGTTATGTATTGCAGAATGGTGGTACTACGACAGAGGCCAGTAGTTGGTAGCTCAGGAGAGGGATCGGGTTCGGGTTCAGGCTCCGAACCAGTGGATGAGAGGATATGCGAGTTCATCGCGTCTAAGATCACCAGAGGCATCCTTGATGCGACCCCGATCATATTCGGGTCGATCAAGGAAGGGATTGTCGAGCTGATGGAGGATCACCTTAGGGCGTTCAGGAGTGACATGGCGACCAGCCAGTCGGGGTCCCGCACACTGTCCTTTAAGGACTTCAGGGGCAATGGTGCGCCAGATTTCCATGGGGCGAAGGATCCCATTGCTGTCGGACGCTGGATTGCGGACATTGAGTCTGCGTAGCTGACCAGCTTCTGCCCCGAGGGGTCGAAGGTGAGATATGCAGCAGGGTGTTTGAGAGACAGAGCTAGAGACTGGTGGGAGTCTGTCGGTGACTCATTGGGAGCCTCGGTTGTTGAGGCTATGACCTGATCAGACTTCGTGACCAGATTTAGGGCGGAGTTTACGCCAGCTATAGAGCTTCAGCAGCTGACCAGGGAGTTTTTGGACATGAGGCAGACTACGGAGACTGTGGCGGAGATCACCGCCAAGTTCCGGGAGAGGGCATTGTTGGTGCTCCAGTATGCGGGGGATGAGGATATGAGGAGGACCTGCTATCATGACATGTTGCGAGCCGAAATTCAGGAGCATGTTAGTTTTTCAGCTTGCCCTACCCTGGATTCCATGATTACCAGGGCAAGGGAGAGGGAGATCGATCTGGAGCATGTACGGAAGAGGAAGATAGAGCAGACGACTGGGACTTCGGGGAAGAAGCCCAAGGGATCAGACGATAGGCCGAAAGGCCAGTCAGGACAGGGTCGCTGCAAGAAATGCGGCAGGCGGCATGAGGGGGCGTGTAGATTGGGATCGTTGGGCTGCTACAAGTGCGGCAAGACGAGGCACTTCAGCAAGGATTGTACCGCCGCTGCACCGGTTATTCTAACGTCTGAGTTGCTGAGTTTTCACTGCAACCAGAGGGGCCAAAAGAAGGCCAACTACCCCCAGTTAACAAGAGCAGCAGCGCCAGTGAAGGCGCCAACTCCAACGACCCTGCGGATTACTGATGGCCATCAGGCCAAGGCTGAGGCTCCAGTGGTGAGGAGTCGGGCCTTCCAGTTGACTACCGAGGAGGCACGCACTACACCCGATGTGGTGACGGATATGACTTATTGCTTATGCTTTTATGATATGCTGTTGTGATTTTGATATGTTATATATGTGCTCTGTTCAGGATCGTTCCATGTGACCGGTACCCCAGTTCAGGTATTGTTTGATTCGGGTGCTACCCGATCATTTGTCTCTCTTGCACTTAGCAAGAAGTTTCCTAAGTCTTCGGGCATGTTGGATGCCCTCTAGAGTTCGAGATTGCGGACGACCGGTCAGTGCGAGCATTTGAGGTCTTCCGAGATTGCGTACTGAGATTATTTGAGGAGTGTTAACTGGTAGACCTGGTTCCTATTCCGCTGAGAGGGAAAAATGTAATTATAGGCATGGATTGGTTGAGCCCCAATGGGGTAGTGATAGATTACGCATAGCAGCTGGTACGGATCAGGACCCCAAGTGGGGGAGAGTTGGTAGTTTAGGGCGAGAGGCCACAGCGAGAACCAGCTGTATGTTCAGCAACGAGAGCAAGGCGTTACCTTCAGCAGGGTTGTCCAGGATATGTCGCTTATGTCATGGACACCCGGGAGGCGGGTAAGGCGAAAGTGGGCGATGTGCCCGTGGTACGAGATTTTGTGGACGTATTCCCTGAGGAGTTTCCTGGGATACCTCTGGAGCGACAGGTGGAGTTCAAGATCGACCTAGTCCCTGGTGCGGCTCCGATAGCCAAGGCACCGTATCGGTTGGCTCCTCCTGAGATGCAGAAGTTGTCTACACAGTTACAAAAGCTGTTAGACAAGGGATTCATTAGACCAAGTAGTTTACCCTGGGGAGCCCCGATTCTATTTGTGAAGAAGAAGGACGGGTCGCATCGGATGTGTATAGATTATCGGGAGCTGAATAAGGTAACGGTGAAGAACCATTACCCACTCCCGAGGATTGATGACCTCTTTGACCAGCTACAGGGAACATCTTGGTTCTCCAAGATTGACATGCGTTCAGAATATCATCAGATGAGGGTCAGAGAGGAGGATGTATAGAAGACTGCGTTCCAGACGCGCTATGGCCATTACGAGTTTGTGGTGATGCCCTTCGGGCTCACCAATGCTCCTTCCGCATTCATGGACCTCATGAATCGCGTGTGTAGACCAATGTTAGACCGGTCGGTGATAGTGTTTATTGATGATATCTTGGTTTATTCCAAGATGCATGAGGAGCATGAGGAGCACCTACGGGAGGTGTTGGAGACTTTGAGGAAGGAGAACTTGTATGCTAATTTCTCCTAGTGTGAGTTTTGATTACGCGAGGTGCAGTTCCTTGGACACCTCGTCAACCAGAACGAGATTTCGGTGGACCCGGACAAAGTGGAGGTCGTGATGAGATGGGAGGTTCCGAAGTCTCCATCTAAGATTCGGAGTTTCCTAGGATTAGTCGGCTACTATCGGAGATTCATCCAGGATTTCTCCAAGATAGCCGTACCCCTGACCAGGCTAACAAGGAAGGTCGTGGTGTTTCGTTGGGGGCCTGAGCAGCAGGCCGCATTCGAGACACTGAGACAGAGATTGTGTGAGGCGCCAATCTTAGCCCTGCCGGAGGGCATGGAGGATTTTGTGGTGTATTGCGATGCATCCATCTTGGGTTTGGGTGCAGTATTGATGCAAAGAGGGCATGTCATCGCCTACGCGTCGAGGCAGTTGAAGCATCACGAGGCGAATTACCCGACACATGATTTGGAGCTGGGGATTGTGGTTTTCACCCTCAAGATTTGGCGTCATTACCTCTATGGGGTTCGGTGTACCATCTACACAGACCACAAGAGTTTGAGGTACCTCATGGATCAGCTGAATCTAAACGTGAGGCAGCGACCGTGGTTGGACATAGTGAAGGGTTACGATTGCGAGATCCTTTACCATATGGGGAAGGCCAATGTGGTGGCCGATGCGCTTAGCCGCAAGGCAGCGCCGATTAGGGATATCAGTCTGAGGATGACAGTGGTGACTCCGTTGTTGGAGCGGATTCGGGAGGCCCAGCAGGAGGCCATGAAGGAGGAACATCGAAAGAGCGAGCGGATAGTAGGGCAGGTTTCCTCCTTCGACTATGACAACCGAGGATTACTGACACTACACCGTATGGTGTGGGTGCTGTACCACGGGGGTGTGCACCAGGTTCTGATGGAGGAGGCACACAAATCTCAATTCTCCATTCATCCCGGGGCGACGAAGATGTATAAGGATCTTCGTCTGGACTATTGGTGGCCCTGCATGAAGCGGGACGTGGCATGGTACGTGGAGTGGTGCTTGACCTGTAGGAAGGTCAAGGCCGAGCATCATAGACCCCACGACAAGATGCAGCTGTTGGATATTCCGCTATAGAAATGGGAAGATATAACGATGGACTTTATTACAAAGCTTCCCAGGACCGCGCGGGGAGTGGATTCAATTTGGGTCAACGTCGATCGATTGACCAAGAGCACCCATTTTAATCCGATTCAGGAGAGCATTTCGACCGAAAGGTTGGCCGACATCTATATCAGGGAGGTGGTGGCACGACACGGGGTGCCAGTATCGGTGATTTCAGACAGGGATATGCGGTTCACTTCCAGGTTTTGGAAGAAGTTTCATGAAGAGCTGGGTACTCGTATACATTTTAGCACCGCCTTTCACCCGCAGACGGATGGTCAGCGTGAGCGGACTATCTAGAATCTATAGGATATGCTGCGAGCATGCGTGTTGGACTTCGGAGGTAGTTGGGATACCTACCTTCCATTGGCAGGGTTCTCCCACAACAATAGTTATCATGCGAGCATTGACCGCCCTCCCTTCGAGATGTTGTATGGGAGGAGGTGCAGGACCCCGATATGTTGGGGCAAGGTTAGACAAAGGGTAATGGGGAGCACTGAAGTAGTGCTCAAGACTATAGAGAGGATTCAGCAGGTCCGGAGCAGGCTTCAGACTGCTCAGATTCGGCAGAAAAGTTATGCCGATAAGCACCGATTAGACCTGGAGTTCCAGGTCAGGGATATGGTTCTCCTGAAGGTGTCGCCATGGAAGGGCGTTATCCGATTCAGGAAACGGGGCAAGCTGGGCCCCAGGTACATTGGACCGTTTAGGGTTATAACCCGGGTGGGCAAGGTGGCGTATAGGCTGGATCTGGTAGCCGAACTCAGCCAGATCCACAACACTTTCCACGTCTCCCAGCTGCGGAAGTGATGGTGGACGACTCAGCAGTGGTACCTTTAGAGGACATTCAAGTCGATGACAACTTGAATTACATTGAGCGACCAGTAGAGATCCTCGACCGGAAGTCAAAGCATCTGAGGAGCAAGAGGTTAGAGCTCGTGAAGGTGCAATGGTAGCACTGGAAAGGCTCGGAATGGACTTGGGAGCCGGTGGACGAGATGATGGAACAATACCCAGAGCTGTTTCAGGAACAAGCAGTAGACTTCGAGGATGAAGTCTAAAATAAGTGGGGGAGATTTATAGCACCCGGTTCTTGGTACGTATTTCTTTTTGTTTTATCTAAGTGTTTTACATTTTTGGCCTTGGACTCGACGAGTTGAAGGACCAACTCGCCGAGTAGAAGCGGGACGGAGCGCGGAAATTAAGTGATGGACTCGGCGAGTCGGGTCCCGGACTCGACGAGTAGGTCCTGGCTGGACAAAAACCCTAATCTGAGGGTTTTCACCCTATTTAAACATCTCATTCAGTCACCCATCGCCCCATTTGCTTCCAGAAGACCCCCATAGTGAACCCTAATCGTGAGAGTGAAGATCTAAGGCCTTTTGAGTGATTTTGGTGCTTTTGTGAACTAAGAAGGAAGGAAAAGCTTGAAGAAACAAGAAGAGGTGAGAGGGATCCGATTTTGAGCATCTTCCTCAGTGCATTTGAGGTATAAAGCTTATACCTTGCTCATTATTATTATAGATCTACCCTTGAAGGAAGTTACGGCTTCTAAGAGCCATTTTGGCTACCAACCATGATTCCAAGCATGGTTGAGGGCTAGAGTTTCAGATCTAGGGTTCTTAAGGCACCCTAAGGAAGAAAGCAATTGTTTTAGAACCCATAGAAAGCCTCATTCATGTTGGGAGTTCCTTTTTGAGCCATTTGGGCTCATTCTTCCATGCACACACGTAAAGCTTGCAACTTTACGTGCTAGATCGAGTCTAGGGGCTTGGATCTACCTTTTGGTCAAAGGTTGTACATCAGAAATCGAGGATTTAGAGTGTGGTCGTGACCGACTCGGCGAGTCTGTTCTTGGGAATCGACGAGTCCAAGGCTTTGAGTCCCATATCTGTGAAGGGTCTAAAGAACGCAACTGGGTGTTAGAAGGACTGTAGAAGGTCAGAAAGAGTGACCCAATGCATTGGACTTAGTTTTAGACCTGGATTTCATGGGACTCGGCGAGTGCCAGAATAGACTCGGCGAGTCCAAGGCAATCTCCTTAAGATTGAAGAGGAACTCAACGAGTTGTTCATACAACTTGGCGAGTCGAGGTCAGACTTGTTCATCAGATGAAGGTAGACTCGACGAGTTGTTCATACAACTCGGCGAGTCGGATGAAGGATCACTCGATGTTCTTATAGGAGAGGAACTCGCCGAGTCATCGCCAAACTCGACGAGTCGAGTCGGGGATGAGGACGTGTAAAGGGCTAGGGACTCGACGAGTTGACGGCCCAACTTGGCGAGTCGGGACAATAAGAGTTGACTTTTGACTTGGACTGTATTGGGGGTAAAATGGTCATTTTACCCTAAGATTAGATGTCAGTTTCTAACTAAGGGTTTTGTGGGGAGTGTAGCCGGTGGATTTCCAGAGCAGCAGCAGGCAGAGACTTCCCACACGGATTATCAGCAGCTACTTGTTCAAGGTGAGTTACCTTCCAGTAGCGGTGGGTCTACAGACACAATTCCGGCCCACCTGTAGGAGTTGTATGATTAGATGATTGTCTTTGTGATATCATCTAGGTTTTCTACTACCTGATATGTTATATGCTGGCATGATATGTTATATGTGATAGTAGTAGAGTTCGGTTGTTAGGACCGGAGGGTAGGTCAGACACCCCAGATATGTCTGATAGTATTTTTATGTTATGATATATGTGATAGTAGCAGTAAGGGGTGGAATAGTCCCCGAGGGTCGGTTGTTAGGACCGACGGGTAGGTCAGCACCCCAGAATGGCTTGACATGGGTAGGACGACACCCCAGAATGGCCGCATAGGTAGAACGGTACCCTAGAATGGCCGCATGGGTAGGTCAGCACCCCAGAACGGCCGTATGGGTAGGTCGGGACCCTAGAATGGCCGTACCGGGTAGGTCGGGCACCCCAAAATTGACCGGCAGTATGTATGCTATGTGATTGTTTGGTATGTGGTACGATGGGGGAACTCACTAAGCTTCGTGCTTACAGTTTAAAGTTTTGGTTTCAGGTACCTCTTCAGCGAAGGGGAAGGAGCTGGCGCGGTAGCGGCACATCATACACACACTCTTGTTTTCCGCATTATGGATATTCTGGGATTGTACTCTGACATGTTATTATTTTTGTGACTTGGGTTTTCAGACATGATACATTGTTTTTTGAGACGATGTAATTTCACAGTATTTTCTCATGAACGTTTTTATGAATCAGTTAATTTAAAAAGACATTTTTGACTTAAAATTTGGGTCGTTAAGTTTTTCTTAAAGGACTTAAGTGACCCTTCAAAAGTTCTTTAAGTTTCCACTTGTCAAGTTAACTCTTGCTTGCAAAAAGAACTTCAAGACTTCATGTTGTAAAGGTTGTTGCACCGGTCAACCAAATTAACACTATAATCATGGTTGAGATTATAGTCTCAAGTGGTTAAGTTGTCTCAAGGATGTCATTTCTTCATCTTGTTACATTTAGAAAGAAATACAACTAGTCTAACTAATTTATTACAACAAATCAACAAATGAAAAAAAATACATATTTATCTATTACATCTTATGAATAAACAAATATCAACCAAATGCAACACAAAGGTCCAAATTGTTTGTTTATACAAAACACCATATCAATTATTAGAATAAACACCTTTTTATTTTTTCTAAGGCAAATTTTATATAACAAAAATGCATGAAAAATGGTAATATGTAAAAATAAATTGTTTTAACCAAGAAGTTGCCATAGAAGACAAATACGATTTTTTTATTAACCAAAAGAAATCCATGCTTGTTTTCCAAAAACAAAAGATTATAAAACATAAAAAACCATTCTAACATATAAAAGATGTATCTGATACCACTGATAGGTTTTGATACAAAATATAAGTGTGTTTTTCATAAAAACCGGTCAACAAAAACGTTGAAAATAATAAATTTATTTTTTGAGTTTATAACAAAACCAAACCATATAGGATCCATTTATAAAGGTTAGAATGATATTCAAACAACCAAAGGGTGTTTTAGAATGACAAATTTTGAAGCCATTTGGTTTTGGGGTGTTGATGAAGATAATAAAGTCAAAGAGTATGATTTTCTCTACAAGTATCCACCATCAAGATTAAGGCACTTGAAGTGCTAGTTCCTTCTTGTAAGAAGTACTTCTTAAGCCTTTAAGTACTTATCTCAAATGTGACAATAGTCAAATTCGGGTCAAGTCTAAGCCGGACAAGGTCAACGAGTCAAACCGGTCAACTCAATTAGACCTTGTAAGATAGGGTTTATATTATGTAATTACTATATAACTCACTATTATAATGAGAAAACATCACTTGGAAAGTTCGTGTGTTTAAATTTCTGTAACCTTATTGCTAAACAATGAACAAAAACAATAAGACAATGTTGCATACTCATAGGGAGTGTGTAAGATCCCAAAACATGGCACAACGGGGTCTAAGGACCTTGCATTGCGAAGCCGGACACTCTCATTCATCACACACGAAAACACTCTCAATCATTTTCACTCTATCTCTCCTTATGTCAAATCTCTCCCAAATCTCTCTAAGTATGTGAAATCTCTCTCAAACATCTCTTTGTATGTGAAATCTCTCCAAGTATGTCAAATCTCTCCCAAATCTCTCCAAGTATGTGAAATCTCTCTCAAATATCTCTTTGTATGTGAAATCTCTCCAAGTATGTCAAATCTCTCCCAAATCTCTCCAAGTATGTCAAATCTCTCCCAAATCTCTCTGAAAACGAGGAATCTCTCTCAAATCTCTCTCGAAATCTCTCCCAATTTTCTATAATCACTCGGGACATCCCGACCCTCGAATTTGGCGAAAAATAGCCCAAAAACGGAAGTCTACGCGAAAAACGGACTCAAGGAAACGAACCCTCCGAACCGAAAGTACTATTCATCAACCGAACCGAAAGTACTATTCATCAACCGAACCGAGAGTACTGTTCATGAGCCGAACCGAAGCTGCTGACCCATGAACCGAACCGAAGTCACTGTTCATCCGAGCCGAACCGCGCATAGAAGGAAGGTCCGAACCGAACCTCGCATAGAAGGAAGGTCCGAACCGAAAGTACTGTTCATTACTGTTCATAACAGTTTCTTCGGTTCTGGCCTCACTTCGGACCGAACCCTCGCCTTCGCTTCGGACTGCTTCTCATCGGACTGAGCCTTCGCTTCGCTTCCCGCCTCCGGATTCAGCCTCTCGCGTCCGAACCATGCCCCCTTCTAACCGAACTCCGGCCTAGAGACCGAACCTCGGCCGAGATCCGAGGGGTCTCGCTGGGAAAGCTCATTTTTCACCCGTTTTCGCGTAATTTTGCGTTTTAAACCCGTTTTTAATTATTTTAACATAGGATTTTCACCCAAAACTTTATTTTAAATTATAAGACCCCTAAATTAATGATTTAATCACATTTTAAGGATAAAACCTTATCTAAAAAGGAGTTGGTAAAGTACAAAAGAAGAGTGTTGACCTTACTTTAGATTATGACGCAAGTAACCCCCATACCCACTCCATGACAACCCACACTCCTCCCCACCATACCTTGTACCTTTTACTCCCTTTCACAAGTCATCCCCACAATCTAAGGGCTGATCATACAACCTCTCTCCTCATTCTCTTCAAACACTCTCATTACACCAAGATTGAACTCCAACTTTTTCTCTCCAACTTCTCTCTCTAACTCACGATCTCAAGGCTGATCATCAAAGTGTTCTTCCACTCTTGGTAAGTGTAATCCACCCTCCTTGTGATTCTTACACTTCATTCTACTCAAATCATTGATAGCTCATACAAACTCCATAACTATCATGCTAGATTCTCGAAAATCTTCGAGACATTTCCAAGTGTCCTTGAGTTAAGCACCTCCATTCTTCAACAATAATCTACTGAAAACACTTAAGGTGAGTTCATACCCCTACATTTTCATGTTTTCTCAAGTTTTTAGGGGGGGGGGGGGGAATATAAGTTAAAACACCAAGAACATACCTAAAATTTTCTAACAGCTTTCATCAGAAAAGTTGAACTCCATTCACGGACTGTTTTGGATGACTTAAACATTTTTGTTTGAAAAACTGTTTTAGGTGTAAGTAGTTCCAGTTCTTAGCTTTAAAATTACTACTTGCACATCTCCATACGATTTTTCTACAATTTATGGTGATTTTTACAAAACTGCCTATCATTTCAAACACCAATCCGGACCAGTCTGTGACTATGGACTTTTTCACCCAAGTTGGAGGTCATTAAAAATCATGATAAAAATTATGAATAAACTAGACACATTTTGGGAACTCCCAGAATTTACGGATTTAGTTTTCCACTTCGTATGATTTTTCTATGAATTTTCAAAAACAGTGTAGAAAGGCTGGAAATTTGTTAACAGCTTATAATTTTTATAACACTTTGTATTATGTTGAGCAAAGTGTATAATGTCAAGTTCTAAATATTGAATGTGTACCTTGTTAGTCTATCATCATAACTGAAGTATAGGCATATATGATAAGATTATTCATTTATTTGGAACAAGTATATTAAACCATAATGAGCATAGTTTATGAATTTATAACATTAAAGCATTCATAACAGAATTCTTACATATTACAAACGTTTTGGATAAACTATAATAGGTATAGTTTATGTATCATTACCTCTTAAACTTATTTATCAAAGGTTTTCTTTTTAGTTCACGTAAATTTGTTAATGAATAAATTTGTGAGTCATTCCCTTCGGGTTACTTCCAAAGTAACAAAACCAAAAAGTCCTGTAAATTGTAACCAGAGTCTCTTGTAAGGAGAACGTGATAGTTGTGTATAGATCTATATTGGGTTTAACAAACCCACACCAGAGCTGCTCGCTACAGCTAGACCGGCAGGTCTGTGGTGACAAGTGTCATTTAACGGCGACGCCTGAAGAACGTCGCATTACGAGGCCACCCAAGTCAAGTATGGTTATAATAGCTCACATGTGGTATTAACAATCATAAGATTTACGGATTCTAACTTTAAATTAGCGAGTCATGTCCATTTAGCTCACTGAAATTACTTTAAGTATGGAAGAATACTTATACGCCTTCATATCAAAAAGGGTTTTATGTATTTAGGACTACATAACTTTGTAAGAATATATCGGATTTCCTGGAACAATTATACAATTTCTTGTCAAGCTTTTCATAATTATATACAAAAACTTATGAACTCACCAACCATTGTGTTGACACTTTTTCAAACTACTTGTATTCTCAGGAAATCGCTAAACAGGTAACAAAGTACTTTTGAGGATGGGACGTTGAGGCGTCAAACTTATCATATTTTGTTAACATATTGTAATTGATTTTGAAACATGTAATCCATACATTGATGTAACTCTTTCAATTATATATATGTTGGTTGTGTTTACTTTTATCACTATCGCCATTGTTGTTATGATACTACACATGAAGTCCTCCACCCCCGGACGTTTCCGCCATCCTTGGTTCGGGGGTGTGACATCAAATAAACACTAAAGGGGAAGCACTTCTAAGCTTCTATTCTTCATTAGACTTTAAAAGACAAGAAGAAGAGGGAGAAAAGAAGAGAATTCGACCATCACATGGAAGAGTACAAAACTAATAAAAAGACTAGCCAAAAACTCATGTGAAACGCTCTCTTATATACTCATTCAAAATCAAAAGCAACCCTATATTATAATGTAAAGTCATAACCTTACTTTAGAGGCATAAGGGACAAGGGAGGGAGGTTTACAAGCAACCTCCCATGCCCTTCTTTACTTTCGGCCATACCTTAGAAAATGAGAAGAATTGTTTAAATTTTATTAACTTAAAGTTTATAAATATAAACTTTATCTTTAGATAAAAGACAAGTTATGGGCTTTTGATTAACAAATGGAAAGTAAGACATGTCTAAAAGCGCATGGGGAAACACTTGGACTTTAGGGGACATGATATGCTTAAAGTGCTAAGGACCCAAGGATAAAGAACTGACTTTATGAAGTGATAAAGACTTTTATTTTGGCATGCAAAATCCAAAATCCTCTCCATCTCTCTCATTCTCACTTGCTTTTGAAGATCAAGAGTTCAAGTTGCTTGCACTTTTACTCTCTTGAAGAGTTTTAAGAGTTTTACAAGACTAGCATCTTAAATCAAGTTGATTTCTTGTTAGTGTCGCAAAGGTTCTTCATTCTCCATCAACTTTCAAGTCTTCCTTAGAGGATCCAAAGTCTACAAATGTTGTTAAATTCTTTTTCTTCTTTGGTGCTTGTTTTCTTTCCGAACTTTGCAAGAAGATCCATGGTTGGTTTTAACTAGTTTATAATTGTTCAAAAATACTCAAGTCTTCTGTTGCTAAAATCTTGTTTTTTTGAAACTAATTTTTTAATAAAAACTCAACAACCCAGTGTAGGGGTACCAACTATCCTATTATTGGGAAATGTCTCTATCACCCAAATATAAAAAATTAAGATTTCAAACAACTAAATAACATAAAACTGTTATAATTTTTTTGCATTAAAAAGTATTATGAAAATAGTGGTCATACCTTAAATGCATAGGCAAATCCATGCAATGTATATGTAGGTCTACTAGTGAGTCTTGGATGGGTAGGATTCAAATACTCCTCAATCTTAATAAAGACAGCAAACAAATGTCTGTAAGTCAAATCTCATATTGCTCTTCCCCACGGGTACCTGTGTCAACAATTTCAATTAATAACTATAAATTAAAATAATAATTTGATATAATATAAATTACTTTATACCTGTTAAACTCATCCAAATCAAAGATGAGTATAATATATTCATCTTGAATTTGTTGCCAAAGGTATCTGCCATAAAAATCCATGCTTTAACATATATAGCAGAGAGACTCGTACATCGTCTCCATATGTTAATCGGTGAAGTGAGGTATTAAAAACTTGAATAATGTTAGAAGTTTCACCGACTCTGAAGCCAAGACAAGTGTAAAGACATATTGTCTAAATTGTGTCGAATATGAACTAGCTCGGAAATACTCCTCGAACTGTAAGTCGGTAACAATGCAGAGTCAAAGCAAACCCAATATTCATGTACCTAAAATAGAAGCTCCTCCAAGCCAACCTGAGGATAAATAGTAGATTCATTGCACATAAGGTAATGACATAGTAAAAGGTGACATTTTACACCTATTAGCATGTTAATATAAGCACCAAAACAGGATGCCCTAAACATGACAATATGTTATTATACATGTAAATGGGCCATGATTTCCTGACCGAATTCAAGTTTGTAGATTATAGTCACAATTGCTTCATATGTTATCTTATGCTATAATGAAAGGAATTTTAATTAGGCCTTTGCTTATGTTTTCAGACTACAATGGATGTGTTCCGGTCAGACAACATTTCAGACTACGATGGTTGTGTTGTGGATAGTCAACATTCCGGAAAAAATTTACGCATTCTAAAGATGTTTTATATATTTCGGACTTGGTTTTCGTATTCCCGAGTTGTTCCGGACATATTCAAAATTAGTTTTATTTATTTATTTTATTTTAGTTGTTCTAATACACACATATACCCATATATAATCATACAGAAGCCTAAAAACAACTAAAATTCAAAGGAAAACAATTTATAGCTATGTAATCGCATCAATGCATACAAAAACCGAAATTATCATATATTTAACATATATTCATAAAAAAACATATAATCATAAAATGAATGGTCACATACCCACAAAATTTGAATTTTTTCACTGCTAGAAGAAGACATTCTTTAAATTTGATGTAGTCCAAAACAATGAGTTTGAAATGAAGTATGAGAAAGTGATTTCGAACATCGGGTCTTACATGTTATATATAATATAAGAGGACTACGTTACCACGTCGGATCATTTTGTCCGTTTCGAAATGTGGGTATGAAATGGACATTCCGGACCGAATGATTATTTTTCAAAATAAAATCTAAATGGTTGTTTTTAAAAATAAAAAACCCACTAAAAATGGTTATATTACTTAATTTCCCAAAACAAATTATCCTAAAATGATTCGATTCAATCTCTATAAAACAAAATTTACACCATGCTTTTTATACCAAATACACCGTTAGCCAAAATTAATAAGTAAAATAATAAGAAGGGGTAATGACTTAAAAGAGTAATATATTTTTCGATTTGTACACATTTGACCACTAAATTTTTTTCGTCCATATTTACCTCTTCAACTTGTTAAACTGTACACATTCAGTCCTTATGACCGTTTCCTCCAGGTTAGCCGGGAAAAATTACTTAATAGAGTAATATATTTCTCATTTTGTACACATTTAGTCCTTAATATTTTTATACACATATAGTCTTTAATATTTTTTTCTTTCAAAATCAGATATTTTTGTTTTTGTACTCATTCAGTACTTATGAATTATTTTTTTAGGTTTTTCTCACGACATTTTACGTTGTACAATCATTGATGCGTTGTTTTAGGTTGTTGATGCTTATGTCCATCACGATCTCGATTGTTTTGTTGTTGTGGTTTGGCTTAGATCTTGTGTTCTGAACATCATAACGTTTTCATATAATATCATATTTTAACGATCTTTATATCCATGTGTTCGTTTTTTGAGTCTAATATAACTTTCGTTAAGATTACTCCCGTTAAAATGTAATATATTTTTACTTACGATTTTATTAATAAAACATCAATACATGCATTCAATAAAAAAAATGTATGGATAAAAAGATCGTAAGTAAATATATATTACTTTTTAACTGGAGTAATATAAATAAAAGTTATAGTAGACTAAAATACGAATGCATTGATATAAAGATTGTTAAAATCTGATATCATATGAAAAAGTTAAGCCCTCCAAACACTTCATTAATGATTGTCTCACGTAAGATGTAATTAGAAAAACCTAAAGAAATTATTCATAAATACTGAATGAGTACAAAAACAAAAATAACTTATTTTACAACTAAAAAAATATTAAAGATTAAATGTGTACAAAAATATTAAGGAATAAATGTATACAAAATGAAAAATATATTACCATATTAAGTCATTTTTTCCGGCTAACTTGGAGTAGCCGGTCATAAGGACTGAATGTATACAATTTAATAAGTTAAAGATGATAATGTGGACGAAAAAAAACTTAATAACCAAATGTGTACAATAAAAAATATATATATATAACATTTTAAAGTTATTATCCACATATCCCTTTGTTTTTGTTGTTACAGTATTTTTATTTCAAACATTTAATTCAATTTGATAACAGTGCCAATATTTTTCTATATTTGGTTTTTACAGTCGACGTCCATCTTACTAACATGGTTCACATTTTGTTGTAATGGATGTGCTTTTTAGAAATTATGTCGCAGCATTTTTTTGCTTTCTTGGAATGTTTACCAACAAACATTCGAAAGTTTGTACCTTTTAGTTTTAACAAATGTTCGATTTAAACAAAAAAAAAAACGAATGTTTAACTTTTAGTTTAAAATATAGTTAAAACAAAATCAAATCTAAAAGTCACTTAATGTAACATTTAAGAAAAAATATTTGAATTTTTAATCAATTTTTTTAGAATTGCTTCAAAAAAAAATTTACATACTTATTCTTTTTAAACAATTAAAAGTTATATATTTCAAAAACTTTTAGCTGGTTTTATTAACACTTATATAACAATTAAAAGTTATAACTATCAATTACCTGCTACACATAATAAAATCCCTAAAACAAAAATAAAAATAATGATATTGAATATTAGAATATGTAGACATGAAGACTAAAGTATCGGTTTTCTTAGTACCCAAAATACCAATTAAGTATATTTGTAAATATAATACCAATGAAGTACACATGTGTTCAAATAAAATTTTATCGTAACTGGTTATCTCATATAAACGGAAAAATGACTTAAAAGGGTAACAAAGTCAAAAAATACCATTGTTTTTTAGTACAAAAATACAATTGAAGTATACCATTTGTACACAGAATACCAACGAAATATATATTTTAGTACAAAAAAAACCATTGAAGTTTCCAAAATGTTCAAAAAATATTATTGTTGTTTTTCAAAACAACTTTTGTTAACTTCGTTGTTTCCAGATTATGTAGAACATGGTCATCAGTATCAGTTCATATCAATCGTGCACTCTCTTTCATTCCATCAGTCGATCACTTTGTATCTAAATATAATCATAAAAAAACACATAATTAATAATCCATTAATTAGGATGCAAGTCGTTCAAGCACTCCAATACATATGCTTCTCTCTCTACTTTGACTAAAAATCGTCATCAAATCAGCTACATGACGTTCAGTGTCCCTGGCTATTCATCTCTCACCGGTCCCGGGGAATTAAGCGAACTCCTATTCTCTACATCCACAGTTAGGAATTCTCATGACATAATGTCACACGTGTTTCTCCTTTGTGTCCCTCTTGCACCGCAAGACTAATGAACGACTAACATTGAGGTATAATATGTGTATCTATATAACGTATATATGTTTTAGGTTTCAGACATATAATGCAATCTGGAAGCAAGAACGTTTAACTAATGTTATTAGCCACTTACTTCGCATGGTACAAGAACGATTGAGTGGAGAAATGAAAGAGATTATACTACTATTGTGACCTGATATGACGGTACATGATCTCTGGTGACTGTGTTTTACATAATCGGGCAACAATAAAGTTAACATAAAGTATATTATTTTTTGAACATTTGGAATTTTGTTACGCTATTTTAAGTTGTTTTTCTATTTACCTGAAATAACCACTTACCACAAGATTTTATTTGAACATGTGTATACTTCATTGGTATTCTGTGTACAAATAATATAGTTTAATGATACTTTTTGTACTAAAGAACAACAATTGTATTTTTAAACATTTTGGAAACCGGATAACATGTTGGTTACCTACAATAGCCGATTCAATTGTATTTTATGTACTAAAAAACAATGATTTTTTTATATATTTTGAAAACTTTGTTATTTTTTTAAGTCATTTCCCTTTTTTTTCCCCTAAAGAGTGCGATGTCTTTGTTTTGGGTGATATTTTAAAAATCCAGTTAGTTTTTTCTTATAGAAGTTTCTTTTTCAAACTTTTTAGAAGTTTCTTTTTCAAACGTTTGTATTTATACGTTAACAATAAATTGAAGAAAACAAGTATCTAAATTTGGGGATTATTGACAAGAGTCACGTCAATTTGGGTACAAGTATCCTATTTTTATTTTATGCAAAGTATTTTGAGCACGTAATTATAAGCCAAAGGCATCGATCAAATTTATATTTTTTTAATCGACTAAATTTTGGCTCTTTTTAATATTTTTTAGAATATATTAAGATGGAGATACAAAATGATTACAAAGAGGAAGAAAAAGGGCCCATAAGTATTAAGGGCCAAACTTTTAGGCCCACTTTATCATCAATAAAATAAAAGCACAATATGCTCAGATGCACTACATAGTGCTCCATCTATCCCGAAATACATTGAATAGTGATTAGTGAAGATCATAATCTAATTTAATAAGTATATCAGTCAATTAATTATCCAAATATAACTAGTTTATATTAAGTAAAAGATCCTTTACAAAAAGAAAGATGCAAAAAGTTATATGAACATTTTTATCATTAAATAACAGAACTCTAATGGTACAACTTAGAAAAATGATACATAAAAAAAAAGTAACCAATAAATTAATTATTTTCAAAAATACAATCATTAGATAACATTATAATAATATATTATTCAAAATAATATAATTATGATAGGTCATAGTCACCTTATATGTGGGTAACTCATGATGGACCTATGGCCTACGTAACCCATATACATTATACATACAATGTTGCCATGCACCCGATGAATAGACAAGACACTCACAACATTTACGAAAATCACAATCTAGAAATAATTTGATTATGCATATTGTATAACATGTGAAATTTTATACCAAAAATCTTAACATATCATAATCAAAAATCATATATAAGAATTTTTATAAAACACTCACAACATTTACGAAAATACAATCTAGAAATAATTTGATTATGCATATTGTATAACATGTGAAATTTTATACCAAAAATCTTAACATATCATAATCAAAAATCATATATAAGAATTTTTATAAAACACTCACAACATTTACGAAAATACAATCTAGAAATAATTTGATTATGCATATTGTATAACGTGTGAAATTTTATACCAAAAATCTTAACATATCATAATCAAAAATCATATATAAGAATTTTTATAAAACACTCACAACATTTACGAAAATACAATCTAGAAATAATTTGATTATGCATATTGTATAACATGTGAAATTTTATACCAAAAATCTTAACATATCATAATCAAAAATCATATATAAGAATTTTTATAAAACACTCACAACATTTACGAAAATACAATCTAGAAATAATTTGATTATGCATATTGTATAACATGTGAAATTTTATACCAAAAATCTTAACATATCATAATCAAAAATCATATATAAGAATTTTTATAAAACACTCACAACATTTACGAAAATACAATCTAGAAATAATTTGATTATGCATATTGTATAACGTGTGAAATTTTATACCAAAAATCTTACCATATCATAATCAAAAATCATATATAAGAATTTTTATAAAACACTCACAACATTTACGAAAATACAATCTAGAAATAATTTGATTATGCATATTGTATAACATGTGAAATTTTATACCAAAAATCTTAACATATCATAATCAAAAATCATATATAAGAATTTTTATAAAACACTCACAACATTTACGAAAATACAATCTAGAAATAATTTGATTATGCATATTGTATAACGTGTGAAATTTTATACCAAAAATCTTACCATATCATAATCAAAAGTCATATATAAGAATTTTTATAAAACACTCACAACATTTACGAAAATACAATCTAGAAATAATTTGATTATGCATATTGTATAATATGTGAAATTTTATACCAAAAATCTTAACATATCATAATCAAAAATCATATATAAGAATTTTTATAAAACACTCACAACATTTACGAAAATACAATCTAGAAATAATTTGATTATGCATATTGTATAACGTGTGAAATTTTATACCAAAAATCTTACCATATCATAATCAAAAATCATATATAAGAATTTTTATAAAACACTCACAACATTTACGAAAATACAATCTAGAAATAATTTGATTATGCATATTGTATAACATGTGAAATTTTATACCAAAAATCTTAACATATCATAATCAAAAATCATATATAAGAATTTTTATAAAACACTCACAACATTTACGAAAATACAATCTAGAAATAATTTGATTATGCATATTGTATAACGTGTGAAATTTTATACCAAAAATCTTACCATATCATGATCAAAAATCATATATAAGAATTTTTTATAAAACCAACCAATATCATAGCATTGGATTTCACATATATTTGATTAAGACGAGGTGTTAGTGGGATAAAAATATAGTTTGTTGTTCGGCTAGAAAGATGAAATAATTCATACAGTTAAAACTCACTATTCATTCACATGTTTAGAATACGTTAATGTCATTCTTATCCATATCATAATAACACTATTAAATTGTTGAATGACAAATAATATATTATTATTTTTAGTAATCAACAATGAAATTAGAGACAATCAAAACAAAGTTTTTTTTTCTTAAGCGCGACAAGCCAAAAAAAAATGTATTTTGTATACACTCGATTATGATATCATTTCATTTGTTACACATGATAAAACACAACCAATTGTATTTGGTATACATAATGTATTGGAGTGTGGATGATATGAATAAGACGAAGTGCTACATTTTGTCTTACCCAAAGAAAGTAGGGCAGAGATTTAGATCTCATCTAGATCCTTCGTATGTGTAAAAGAAATGTAAATGTCTACCTCACCATCATCATCGAAACAAACTCTAAAAAGTCTGTCTGGTTTCATTCAATTTGGGTTTGTCTTATATGATAAGAACAATCTAAAAGACTAGTCATTGTCATCTGATATTACTTCACATCGTGCAAGAGAACTTCGTCAAATTTTGAAAAAGATCAAAAAAAAAAAAAAAAAAAAACGTTGATATGAAAATCTATAAATAAATATACGCAAGCCACATTGTTAGATAATTAGAATTTCAAACTCGATAAGAGGAAAATTGTTGTTATTTATGAAGTTATTAGTAGGTGAAGTGACTTAAAGGCGTCCCCATTTGTCAATACCAAGTCTCAATGTCTCATTAATTGTTCTTTTTTAGTATTATGAAGAAATTAGGAAAGATGTTCTTATTTATGAAGATATTAGTAGATGCCCTCTTTCGTAAGGTCCATGTAAAAGTTGCATATGTTACCAAAATGTTTTTTACTTAACGTACTGAATTGTAGTTTCATCATTTTTGTCACTTAACCATTTTTTATAGTGATTAGACCCTTGTATTTTTTTCATTGCCCTTTAAAGATATATTTTTTGTGGTTTTTGGTTTGATGATATATGTATGGGAAAAATACACAGAAAACACAATGTACTAATACCGATCTATTAACTGAAAAACTAACTGTTAGCTGAAAAGTTAGTTTATAGCTGAAAAACTAGCTGTTAAACAAAAAGCTAGCTGATAAAAAATAACGTTTAGCAAAACTAGCAAATATATAAAATTACATAAAATGACATGTAATAGTATGTGTTTCTATAATTAATTAAAATGTGTATTTGGAAAAAAATTTAAAAACTCCTAAAAAGCTAATCTAAGTAGCTTTTTCAAAAAGCTAGCTTATATGCTACTTTTTAGTTTACCAAACACAACAACATAAAAAACTCAAAAAATAAATTAGTTGTGACGAGCAAAACAAAGTCTTAAAAACATAAAATATATGGTTATTCAAATGGAGTGATCGATTCGTGTTAAGGCCCATTTCTTAGGCCCAATTTGATTTTAATATTTTACAATAAAGCATCCATTAGAACTAGCGGTGTAATATGTGTAATATGTGTAATCGTGAGATACGCTAGGCCTCATAATACTTCAACATCGCTCAAGCAAAACTTCGTTAAATGTTATAAAAAGTAAAAATAAAACGTACAAAATCCCATTTTCATATAATAAATAAATTAAAAAAAAAAACCTACGAGAGTCTGTAAATATATAAAAGGTGAGTCTCACTCTTGGACAGATATAAGTTCAAACTCGATAAGGGACAAATTGTTATCTTCTTTAATGGAAATATCATTAGGTGAAGTGACTTCAAGATGACCCCATCTGTCCACACTAAGTCTCATGGAGCCTTTGTACATGTCGATTTTTGCATTTTTAAGGCTCACCGTGTTTCCCTCTTTCATCAGATTTACTGAAAAACTTCCATATATTATATTAGTACTCTTATATCTTATATACTAGGGGGGTGTTTGGATAGGAAAAAAAGAGCTGCTTATTGCTTATTCCCACAATAAGCTAATTTAAGTGTTTGGATAAAATTCAGCTTATTAGGCTAAATAAGCTAATTTTAATAAGCATTCATTTCCATGTTTATTGCTTATTCCCACCACAAATAAGCTATAAGCAATAAGCTAAAAATCTAATCCAAACACCCCCTAGGTGTGAGCCCCGTGTATTACACGGGTTTATTTAAAAAAATATTAAACATTAAAGTGTAAACAAAAAGTATTTTTTAATGTAAACTTTAAAATAAGAAAGAAAGAAATGTATTTATTACAATTTAATATCATATATATGATATTTAATACTTTACATATATAAGTATATGATTTTAATTTTAAAAATTAAAACAAACCAAAAATTAACAAGTGGATAATATTTATTTCAAAAATACCACAAAATGACAAGTGTCAAAACTCATGAGAGATTGACATGTGGCAAAAAAAACCTTCATTTATTAAGGAGGAGGAGGATTTAATAACCGTTATAAATTAAAATTGTATATTATCACATTAAATTTTAAATAATTTAATTAATTAAAAATTCAAATTCATATGCATAGGTTCCTTTTCGTTGTACCCATCCTTCCCCTTAATAAAATATGTGGGGTAATTTAAATTTTTTTTTTATCACTCGTGGTTTGCTACGAGGGTATTTCCGGAAAAATACATAAGGACATCATTTTCCTAACTTAAACCATTAGGGGATTTTCTTAACATTAAGTTTTTTATACATTAAGTACATTAAATCAAAAGGAAACGACACCTTATTCAAGTAAGCACTATAAAGTATAAGGGTGTTTCATTTTGGGCAAAAATACAAAAAAGCACTTGTACTTTCATCATTTTTGCCACTAAACTGTTCCTGCACCATTGTACTATTTGACCGATTAAAAAACAAGTTTTTCCCTTAATATTAGGGAATAAAACAACTTAATAGAGAAAGAAGACTTTCCCCATTAATTCCTAACTTTTTAAAAATTTGTGGGAAGTGCACCATCATTTTTATAAATATTTTTTAAACATTATTTATATCGATAGCACCTAATGGAAAAAAAAAAATCTTTCGACGATAAAATGAGTCTACACATGGATCCGATCCACATTCAAATATCACAACAATCAGAATTGGGACTGAGATAAATGTCAATAAGACAAAAATTTATAAATTTTTATCCCATTCAAAAAGGTAGAAGAAGGTGGGATAGGAACTCGCTCTCGATCTCTACATTGTGAAAAAAAGACATAAATGCCCTTCTTTCATCTTCAAAACAAGCCCGAGAAAGCTAGTCCAGTCTAGTCATGTGTACCAAACGCAGCCTCTGGCTGCGTTTGTTACACGGGAGGAGATTTGACTGGACTGGATAAGTTTTCTCGGACTATTTTTGAAGATGAAAGAAGGGCATTTATGTCTTTTTCACAAAGCGAAGATCGAGAGCAAGTTCCTATCCCACCTTCTTCTACCTTTTTGGATGGGATAAAAATTTACAAAGTTTTGTCTCATTGACATCTGTCTCAGTCCCAGACATTCTATTGTTATTAGTTTTTTTTATATTGTTTTAATAATATGTGAAGAAATGCAGAGATACCATTTGTCACACGTATAAAAATTATAATCAAGTAATGTAAAAACTAAAAATTGATGAAAATAAAAACACACCTTGATCGTTTCTAGCAGTGAAGATGATGATTCCAGATTCATCACCAACCAAGCATTCAGCAAGACGCATGTTGCTTCCTTGATTCCCATTTCGCCCTCGCAACATTATCGCCTTTGAATTCACCACTTTTACAATAAGGTCGATACCAACAGCTCCAGGACGCAGTTGGTCAATCTTAGTCAAAGCTGGTAGTACACCCATTTTTCAAGAAAACCTGTAATATAAAAACGGTTTCATAAAGAAAAATACTAAAATAGACAATCACTTTTCATTCAACACTTCTTTCAAAAAGAAGGGAATAAATAGTCATTTACTAGGGGTGTGTTTCTTCATGAATTCTACAATAACATTGTAACTATATAATGTAGATCCTAACAATATAGGATTTGTGTCAAACATTAGTGATCCTCACAATCAATGTACACAATAAGGGTAAAAATTTTGAGATTCTTTTTCTCAATTTGATCAAGTAATGAAACAACAAAAGAGAAATCATCACCACTGATTCAAAATATATGCATGTAAATGCTTGAACTTCTAATGACACGTAATCTCCATTGTGAAAGAATGCAACCAACAACTTTGAATTTTGTCTTATTCTACATCGAAAACATAACTATGTTCATTTAAATCAGATCTTCTATATGATATGAACGCTGATCAAACAAAAAGTAGGTTAAAAACTTAATGTAAGTGTAAGAAACTAAAAACTGAAATCCAAATTCAGAAGATCCTTGAAGCTTAGACCTAAAACTGAACTGAATAAACAGATACCACAAAGGAGCAAGCAAACATCGATTCACCTGAATTGTGTGTGAGATTATTGATCCTCACAATCAATGCTATAAAATTAAATGTTGCTAAATTAAACAGAGTAACCCTATGGGTGAGCAGAAACAAACAACAAACAATTGATAATGATCCAAAATCAGTATACACCTAGTTTCAATTGTAAAACAATGCACCTAGCATCTAAGAATTTCTTCGTACATGCAAAATTAGCGTTATGTTCATGTAAATCGGATCTTCAATTAGATATGAACATTAATCAAACAAAAAAGTAATTTAGTAATTAGAAGATCCTTGAGCTGAGACCTAAAATGAATTGAATAGACAGATACCGAAAGAGAAAGCACCCATTGAGTTACCTGACTTGTGTGCGATTATTGACCCTCACAATTACAATCAATGCTATAAGATCGTAATTGCTAAACTAAATTAAAGCTTAGACCTAAATTTGAATTGAACAGACAGATACCAGGAGTGAAGGTAAAGATTGACTCACCTGCCTTTCGATTTGAAGAGTTCCGGAGAAATCGAGGAGAGAATGGGGGATCCGTTCAGCGATTGAAATCGATCTAAACATAAATGTGCTAGCTACGACTTCATGGAAGGTTGTTGACACGAAAGTCCAGGTTTTGTTTGTTTATGCCTAAAATTTGTTATCATTATTTATTTGTTTTTTTAAATTGTCATTTAATAACATGCAAAAAAAAAAAAAAAAAAAAAAAAAAAAAAAAAAAAAAAAAAAAAAGTTAAACATTATAAATCTTTTACGTCATATTTTTTATATTATATGTGTTTATGTTTTTATATCCTAATTCTATTAAAAGAATAGTTTTAATCTCCATTTGACATGTATCACTCTAATACAATTCCTTATTAATATTATGTCACATGTCAAAGAGATATATTAGGCACCACTTCAAAATTCAAATTTACTTTTTACTAATTATACATTATGTTTGAAGTTATAATAACTTTAAATTTTTGATATATCTCTTAATTAATGATTTATTTATATTAATTGATAAATAAGTTTTGAATTTTTATTATGAAAATTTAATTTATTTTGTAACCGTGGTTCCCATGGGTTATAAACTAATATATATAAATACGTTTTAAAAAAATATAAATATGTATTTTTTTAATCCGATCCATATTTTGTGTTGTTTCATTAACTAAACTACCGGCACTATGACTTTGAGACTCGTTTGATTTTGAGTTATCTTTCTTTGGAAACGGAAAATATCAATAAAAACTCATGAGATTAGCAAGTGATTAAATCACGAGATACAACAATTGAAAAAAAAACAAAAGCGAGTATATAGAAATAGCTAAAAGGAGAGATCCTCCGATCAATCATACTACACCCGACCTTTAAGATTCTATGCTTAAACCACAAATATGTATGAGTGATAACCTCATCAGTGATCTTAGCTGAATTGATATTTAACCCTTTAAATATCTTGTTGTTTCTGGCCTTCCATATGAACCAGAGAAGAGCATAACACGCGGCCGTGACCTTCTTCTTTTTTCTTGGACAATTGCCCCATGAAGCAGCGAAGTTGAGAAAGGTATTCATATCGATGAATTGTGTGTATTGTAATCCACAACATTTTAGGATCCGACCTATAGCCTCCTTCGCGACTGGGCACACCACCAGAAGATGATCAATTGTCTCCTGAGATGAATCACATAAGGGACAAACAGTTGAGTTTACCAAAATACCCCTACCTACAAGATTGGTTGACACTGGAATTATGCCTAGAGAAGCTTTCCACACGAAATAAAGGATTTTTAATGAGATTGCTTTCAACCAAATAATCATCGGATTGTTATACAGGGTAGGTATGGAATCAATCATCCTCCGCAAGGTTTTGACCGAGAATCTACCGTCGAAATTGAACTTAAAACAAAAACCAGTTTGTGATTGGTTGACGACACCACCTTGCAACAAAGATTGTAAATTTCCAAGTCGAGTCGGGTTTCTTCCTCCATGCTTTGAACTTTCCATTTCGAGTCAAAATCATATAACCTGGGAAATGTTTCTTGTAACGTTAAAGTACCACACCATTTGTCTTTCCAAAATAAGACATTAATGTTCGGGCTAGGGCTTAGGGAGAATAGGTCCACTAGGGCTTAGGGAGACTCTTGATTGCTTTATATATGTTATTAATGTGTCTTCTTTTTGAGATAGCACAAATGAGGGGCTTTGCGCAATTTTCTAACACAATATATATGAGCTATCATAGGCTCTGTTAATCCGCTTCTATCAATATTAATGAGTCCACCGTGTAAGTTCTTTTGGGCCATCAAGGTTAGGATCATCAACAGTTTTGCTGTCGTTACTAGCCCATTTCCATTTATAGGCCCACATCCACTAAATCTAGTAGTTTCACCAACTTTATTATGTTTTTAGGATTCTGATTTGTGGGCATGTGGCTTTTAACTTTTAAGTGTCATAATTTAAAGTTGGCTATGGAACTTGAAGGTCGTTATGGATGCTTTGGCTGTGTTTGACGGATAAGCTAGTTAATTCATAAGTTATTTCAAATAACTTATCAAAAAACTAAATTATAAAATAGTTTATAAGTTACAATAAACTCGTTAAATACTAAATTCCATTAAACTAAAAAAAACAAAATAAGTTGGCTTATGTTTGTCAAGAACATGTGGTATTCAAAGGTGGATTCATAATAATTTTGGTATCGAGAGTTCGAGACAACCCTTCTCGACCAACGGTGTATGTCATTGCCTAAACTACTAGAAGCCAATGATTGCTTGTTGATATCCCCAACCTTTTGATCTTTTTTCTAGCCTCTCATCTGCATGATACTTTTTTAGCCTTTTCCCTCATCCTCTGTTTCATAGTATTTGCTCATTTTTGTTATTCATTGTCGAAAATACATATTTTTCTCATATAACAAAAAATTTGTCCTTGAGACGAAGATGAACAACTTGGAATGAACTCCAATTGATATTTACGGATTGACTATAAGGCAAGATGAGGGGGGGGGGGGGGGGGGGGGGGGGGGGGTATTAGTATCGGATACCCTTATTTGTAATAGACAAAATACATATTTCCATTTTTTAGTGTATACAAAACAAATTAACAAAATTACAAATAATCAATATCTGCCCTTCAATAATTGAACCAAAGTTCCTTTTGACTTGTTTTATTAAAAAATATATATAAAGTAGATTATAATAATGATCATACATATCAAATCATTTTGTATTAGTCGACTGATCGAGTAAATTAAAAACATAACCAAAGTTCATGAATATGCTATTCAAATATATAAAAGATAAAAATATAACTTGATTTTTTTTCTGTACTTATATCTATGTTTTATGTAGTTTTTGGTCATCTGTTCATGGCGGCTCTATTTTATTTTTATTTTTGGATTCGTCCTGTTAGTGTGTTTGATTTTTTTTTTATCATCATACATTATACATGGAAATTTGTCACGAACTAATAATTTAAATTATTTAATTGTATAAAGTACAACAACAAAAATCAAGTATACATAACTTTCTTGTTTCCATTTCGTAATTAAACTACAAGAATGATTAGTAAAATAACCATTATAACATTCTTAAATTTTTTTTAGTCTAGCAAGTAAAATCGAAAAAAAAAAAGATACGACTAACAAAGAGGAAGATGGTGACGCGGTTGGAACCATTACGCCTTTAATAGGGCCATACGTAGACTAATTCGTTTCAATCAAAGTGGGTAAATGGAGAGAGAGAACAGGAAGTCCGATGGTCACGTGGCGAAGGAGGTTGGCTGGACAAAAGTCCGGCGAAAGAAAGCCGACAACAGCCATACCAAGGTGATATCTTCTTTCTACATTTCAAACATTCCGGTAGGTACTAGTAGAGTCACCATCAACGACATCTTCAAGTCATTTGGCAAAATCGTTGATATCTATCTCACCGGAAGGAAAGACAGGGGTGGACTGTACATTGGTTTCGTTAAGTTTATCAACGTTGTAGATGTTTTGGCACTTGAGAGGAAGATGCAGTGGCTTAAATGTGGACACTGTATCCTACAGGTGAACATTTCAAAGTATGAGAAACGAGCAACAAGTAAGTCGGTTACAACGAAAGATGGTGATTGATGTGAAGGTCATCGAACTAAAACAAGTTCCGGCGATGGTGGGTTGGAATCATTCTGATGTGGTTGGTGAAGTCCTTAGTCTCAAGCATCTCACGGAACTTCCAAAACTTCTCAAAGCTGATCTTAATTGTTCAATGAACACCTTCTATGCGGGTGGAATGTGTGTGGTGCTTAGATTTGATATACCAGCGGATGCTAAGAACTTTCTCAGTAATGATAACAGCTGGAATAGGTGGTTCAAATGGGTTCGAATGGGTGTATTCGATGAACCATCGTTAGAGAGAATCGCATGGGTCAAAGTAACCGGAGTTCCGATATCATTACGTGCAGAAGAGAATTATAAAGCCGTAACTAATCCGTTTGGGACAACTCTACAAGTAGATGGGGATAACTGGGGAAACATGGATCTTTCTTATGGTATAGCATGCATACTCACTTGTTGTCTCACTAGAATCAACGAATTCGTAACATGCTCCTTCAACAATAAGACGTATAAGGTGGGTGTCATTGAATATGATTTTAATTGGCACCCCTTTTATCACATACCCGCGCCTCAAGACCAACATGATGATGAAGATCAAAACGAAGAATAAGATGACTACGATTCATCAGAATTAGGATCGGATGAGGGTTCTGATGTGGAAGGAGTGTCGGAAACATGGGTAAATAATCAAGTGGAGGAATTAGAAGAAGGAGAAATAATGCAATCTGGAAACGAAGTACCTGTAGTACCTATAACAGGGTCTGTTGATGGAGAGACCATTATGGATGACACGAACCCCAATTCACACGCGCCAATCATGGCGTGTGACGCTTCCATGGATATGGCACTCGTTGCTTCACCTAATCATGGGTCCCCATCGAAATGCAAAGTTTGAGCCTATCCCTGCTCCACCCTGATAAGAGTTAATTCGACCCACTCCGAATCTATACCAGACTTTGAAATTGGGGACTCGCTGGTTAAAAGAAGGAAAGTTGATCGTTCACTTTCATTCTCATCCTCAATCACTCCACGGAGAATATTTGAGCATTCTTCCCCGAGTAGGCCAGATGGGAATGTATTTTCCCTACGAAAATCCCAAAACAATTCCCCGTCAACAGACTTAAATAAATCCCTGGAACCTTTAGATAATCACAGCAGCAACTCGGATGATGAATCATCAGTACCAAACGAGATTGATCATATGGTCAAAGTCGGGAATGAAGTGGGTTTTCAAATTACAAAAGA
Organism: Lactuca sativa; assembly: GCF_002870075.4. Taxonomy (NCBI): domain Eukaryota; kingdom Viridiplantae; phylum Streptophyta; class Magnoliopsida; order Asterales; family Asteraceae; genus Lactuca; species Lactuca sativa. The sequence goes on along the minus strand of NC_056630.2, from coordinate 297,398,182 downwards.
TGATTCGCAATTGCACTACAAGAAAAAAGGGATCAGTCTCTGATTGGTCAATAATTAGTCTTTGATGAGAATCGGGGACTGATTTAACTAGTCCCCAGCTAGTCCCCGAAAGCTAGTCCTAGATAGTCAATTTTTTATGTATTTAGAACTAAAAATCATCCCCAGTGCATTAAAGTATCAAAGACAGAAAATCAGTCTTTCATTCAGTCTCTAATTTGTTTTCTTAAAATCCCTAATTTAATGTCATACCAGTCTCTAATTTTATCTTTTAGGAACTGAATATCAACATTTTATAATATATTATTCAGTCTCCGATATGTTTCATTGAAATCACTATTTTATGTAGTATCAACCTCAATAATATCTTTTAAGGACTAAATACTAGTTTTTGATACTATCATGTTTAGATTTCAATACCTTTCCTTCAAGACTCCACTTATATCATATTAGTCCCTAATTTAAATAGAATACAAAATAATAAATAGAAAAACACAACATCATCACTTAAATTAAAATTAACTTGTATAACAACAATACTCTCAATATTAAAAACACAAATTTCTTGAAAAACTAACAGGTCTAAATGTTTTGCTATTAACACTCAAAATATAAAACTATTAAACTAAATACTTGTTACGGAAGTAACACGAAACTTGATTGCAGATAAACTTTACATAATTACTCTTCATGTTTGTCCAACTTACAAGTAATTGCCTCTCATACAACATAATACATCACATAACAACATATTAGAGCAAACTTGCAATGAGCATAATGTATAAAATAAGTTTTGATCATAATTTTGATTTAAAAAGAAAAATTAAAAAATATAATTAAATAAAGAGGTAAAGTAAAAAAGAGAATACCCTTCTTAAAGACTTTTAAGTTCAAGGGCGGTTTTGACAGTCTCGATTTCACAAATGATATAACCCACTTCTATCTTTTTGATCAGACAAAACAAATGATTAGGTATATATAATAAACCATAATTACCGATAATAGATTTTTAAATTTCTATTTCTATGTATATAATAATTATATACACAAAAATGGATTTCTCTACGACAATAACAACCGACTTTGTCTACTTTCTTCCATGACTTTACATTGTTAACATGAGTATACTGAAGCACAAAGAATGCAAAAATTATGAATAATGGAAATAAATCAAACTTTAAAAACAAGAAAATATTGAATTAGTTTCTTGTCATATCTTACCGGTGTATATGACAAAGTTGGCATTCCAATCACTATATGTGCAGAAGATTAAGTTCTTTCCCAATTTTCATTTTGCAAATCTAGAAAAGTGATGAACCAAACTGTCAGACATCCATTCAAAAAATGATATCATATTCAACACCCATATTAAAAACATGGATAATTATTGCCACATACATAATCAAAATGCCACATAACAAATTGACAATTTGGCTGAAATATCTATCATGTTAGTCTCATTTTTCTATCCAGTAATTACTTATCAAATCTTAATACAATATTTCAATTTGTTAAAACCACATATTATCATTTACAAATATAATTTCCATAATTCCATCCAATCTGATTGAAAACATGAAACCCATATTTAAATGTCCTAAATAATCCATTTAACTTCAGTGGCACTAATCGACTCTAAATACATTATATCAGTTATGGGTTTTAAATCATAAACAAACCTCAGGTCCAGTTGGAGGTCAGGCCACGGTCACGAACTCAAGGTGGACGTGTTGTTGTCTTAAATTCGTGTATGAATGATGAACGGTCGAAGGATACATAATGAATTGTGAACAGTTAACAGGAGCTACAACACGTTCTTCTTAATGCAATCTCGATGGACGATAACCATTTAAAATAAATCATAATTAGAAACAGAGAATGAAAATTAAGAACAAATGTGTTTAGTACTGGTGGTCAAATTGAAGATCTAATGTTGCAATAAGAACATACCTTATTATAGAGGCAGACAACGATGAGGCAAGTTACGATGATAAGATGATGAGAAAGCGAAGTAGCAGAACAAAACGAATACGTAGGCTAAGGTGCGTTGTGACGAAGCCAAGGTAGAGATTCGGAGAGGCAGCAAAGAGACGAAACGGTGACCCATGAGAGAACAATGAAATAGTCAAACCCTAGATCTGGAAAAAAAATAACACGACTCCAACTCTATATTGGGATTTTGAAAATAAAGAAGATTAAAAAAGAGTCAAAATATAGAGTAAACGAGAAGTGTAACACCCCGTAATATCAAGAGTAGAGTCGAAGGGTTAAAAGAGTATTTGGGAAAGGTCTACTCGGCGAGCCCACGAGTGGACTCGGCGAGTAGGGTTGCGACTTTGGTCGCGTGTCAAGTGCCCAACTCGGCGAGTCGGTGGCTGGACTCGGCAAGTTGGTGCTGAGTGGAGAAAACCCTAATTTCGGAGGATGAGCCCTATATAAAGGACATTATACCCTATCCCCAGCCTCCTTACCCTCCTTTGAAGTCCAGAAAACCCTAGAAACGCGATTGTGAAGGATTTGAGTGCGTTTGAGCCTTGGAGAAGAGATTTTGGAGGAGATCTTGGAGAGTTAGGAGGCTTGGAGCAAGGGGCTTTGCTAAGATTCGGATTTCTTTGCTGTTGGGGCTTCCTTTTGAGGTATTATCTCGTTTCTTGGGCTGCTATTCTTCTAGATTCATCATTTTTAGTATGTGTGGGAAGTTTATCTTGTGGTATCTTGAGTTTGAAGGATAGATCTGAGGTTGCTACCTCAGATCTGGAATGGAGAAGGTCGGGAGTGCATTAAAGTCACTGTTCTTGAGTGTTTGGTGAAGTCATCTTGTCCCAAACCCTAGCCCTAGAGTGTAAATGCCTAGATCTCTTTGGATTCACGTAAAGTTTGCCACTTTACGTGATGGATGGGTTGTAGGAGGGTAGATCTACGTTTTGGATCAATTGCATGGCCTGGAAGGTTTTTGTATGGGATGAGATCTAGAGGCACTCGGGGAGTTACAAAGGTGTACTCGGCGAGTTGCTTGAAGATGGGCTGGAACTCGGCGAGTTGGAAGAACAACTCGACGAGTAGGTTGAAGATAGCCTTGGACTCGACGAGTCTGTTCTTGGACTCGGCGAGTCTGGTCGTAAGGTCCAAGCTTCTTCTAGTCGAGCTGTGACTCGGTGAGTCGAGTGTGAAAGGACTCAGAGTTGCTGGACTCGGCGAGTCTCGGGGTGACACGGCGAGTTGAGTCGCGGATGGGGGAAGTTCTGTGTATGTGGACTCGGCGAGTCATTGGGTTGACTCGACGAGTAGAGTCAGTCAGGGGTTGACTTTGACTTTGACCAAGGGTTGACCAGTTGTTTTCCAGGGGCATTTTGGTAATTGTTGGATATTGTTTTGAGTTCAGTGTTTTGGTGGTTGGCCAGTGGTGGAGATCTTATCAGTGGTCGGAGCAGCTTGGGTTTATCTGTTCAGTCGGCAGTTGCGAGGTGAGTTATCCTCACTATATCAACAGGGTCTAAGGCACTAAGGCCGACCCTTTATCGGATTGAGATCCGGGTATTGGTTGTTATGTTATTGTTTTGATATGTTTGCATCCTGGTAGCTAGGATGGTATATGTTAGAGACCTAGTTAAGGTCGGTATCCTGATATGTAGGATGATGCTATGCTAGTGACCGCTAGGTCAGTATCCTGGTTAGGATGAGGATATGTTATGTGATCTGCTAGATCGGCTTATTGACTGTGATTTGTTATATGATTGTATGTTTATGTGCACATGGTTGTTTGGACTGAGGTTGGGTTGAGGCGGGTCCTGCTTTGTGCTGTAGGCCAAGATACCCAGGGCGGACCGGTTGTGCCAAAGGCCCAGCGAGCGGTCCGGATAGGCTGTAGGCCCCAAGAGGGCGGACCAGACGTGCCGAGGCTCGGAGAGTGGACCAGGCCGACTGAAGGCCCGGTGCGGGCGGACCAGTCATACTGTAGACTCAGAGAGTGGACCAGGTGGATTGAAGGCCCGGAGCGGGCGGACCAATCACACTGTAGACCCGAAGTGCATGGTTGTTCTGTGTTCTGATATGATATGGCATGTTATGCGAGTATGGTATATGTGGTTGGTATTTTGGGGGTATCTCACTAAGCTTTCGGGCTTACAGTTGTGGTTTAATGTTTTTCAGGTTCTTCAGGAGACCGTGGCAAGGCAAAGGCGTGATCGTATCGCTCCTTATGATTATGTTTATGATGTGATTCTAGGAAGACTCTGATAATAATTGTATTGAAAACCTTTTTGTAAGAACATTAAGAAAATGGGTTGTTTTTGAAAAGTTAAAATTGGTTGAATTTTTATGGTCGTTACAAGTTGGTATCAGAGCCTTGGTTTGAGTGAATTGGAGGAACATTCGTGTGAATCCAGTCTCAAATCAGGGAGAGTTTTTAAAAGAGCATTTAAAATGGTTTTCAAAATGAGTAAAAGGAGGACACGGAGGTACGATCAGCCGGAGCCAGTAAGTAACCCCAAAATACCATACATGATATTTGTTTTTGAGCTTTGATAGAACAACATGCTAGTACTAGGCTAGAGATCTTCAGGGTTTCATGATAAGTGTTGCCTGATTTATGATGCCTGCTAGCCTAGGGTCCTCTGTGGGAGATTTTCGGTGTTCCTCTAGGAGTGAGGATTGAGAGTTTGTTATGTATGTTTTTCACTAGGGTGTTGTGGTAGTACTTCATACAAATATGGGTAGGTGTGGAAGGTAGTATGGGCCCGTACCATTAAAAGCACAGGACCCATATGCGTATCAGGGAAACCATGACCTCTAGGGTTGGTTTGAGAGTTGGTTCCCGGGTTAGTAGGAAGTGTTTGAGATTTTGTGGTGTTTTTCAGTATGGAGATTCCGAGGCATGCTGGGAGTGGATCCGGGTCAGGATCGGGAGCCGGAGAGGGCGGTCAGGGTGGGTCGCTACCGCCCGAGGTTGTGGGTCAGATGAGCATAGGCGAGTTGGATGCTAGGATTCGTGAGATCCTGCATGATGAGGTTGCTGCGTTGTTCCGGGCGAGCTACCGGAACTGTTTGGGTCGATCAAGACCGCCATGGTTGAGTATTTTGATGAGCGTTATGCGGCTCTCACTGAGACGGCTGCCGCGGCGGCTACAACGGCTGTAGCAACGGCAGGGGGAGGAGCCAGTCGAGGTTTTCAGTATCGGGACTTCGATAATACGAAGCCTCCTACCTTTGATGGAGTTCAGGACCCGATTGTTGCTATGAGATGGTTGTCGGATGTGGAGGGGTGTTTCTTCACGTGTTCATGCCCTGGTGATCAGAGGGTGAGGTGCGCTCTGAACCTGTTGAGGCTCGGGGCGAAGGATTGGTGGAGATTGACCACGGGGTCATATTCAGATGCGCAGAGGGCTGCAGTTTCATGGGATCAGTTCAAAGAGATGTTCAACACTCGTTATGTTCCGCGGGTTGAGAGGGAGAGATTGGCTCAGGAGTTCCTTGAGCTGAAGCAGGATTCGGAGTCGGTGACGGAGATCACCAGGATGTTCACTGAGAGGGCGATGTTTTGCCCTGAGTTCGCTTCGGAGCAGGCTCAGATGTCCCGATATCTGAGTATGCTCAAGAGGGATATCAGACAGTTTTTGTCTACGCAGAGGTGCGAGACCTTGTTGGAGTTGCAGGAGGCCGCCAGGCGGCGTGAGTTGGAGATTGAGTTGCAGTTGTGAGAGTTGAGGCAGGCTCCGGTACAGTCGCAGCCGACGCCGAAACGGTCCAAGACCGTTGATTCTAGGGTGGGAGATCAGAGCAGCCACACTTGTGGGAAGTGTGGGAAGGGTCACACCGGAGTTTGTAGGTCCGGTGGTACATGCCGCAAGTGTGGAAAGGAGGGGCACTATGCGAGGGATTGTCGGCAGTCAGCCCCGGGTCGGGATTTGAGGATTTGTTATCATTTTCATCAGGTTGGGCACTTGAGGGTCAACTGTCCACAGCTTGCTATAGGACCGGTGCAGGCTCCAACACCGGCCACTTTGAGGATCACGGGTGGAGGTCAGGGTGGAGCGGAGCCCCCAAGGGCTCAGTGTCGTGCTTTTCAGCTTACAGCAGAGGAGGTCAGAGCAGTGTCGGATGCAGCTACGGGTATGTTTCTTTCTTGATGTCTTATTATCTTGTGATTAATGTGGAGTATTGTTTATCTGCTAGTTTCGTTGTGTGGTTTTTGGTATGGTTATGGGTTTAGTGTTGGGAATTTTGTTGGTTATCATTCATGAGGGTTATTAGTGGAAATCTGGCGTTTGGTCTGAATGCCAGGTAGCATCTGTGGTCTGAGGAGTGGTTAGCTGAAGCCTGAGTTTCTTTCGAGCTCGGGATAATCAGTGTTAATATGTGATTTTGTGAAGGTTGCTAATGCTAGTGGGAATCAGTTCGCGTGTTCGTGTTTGTGTTGTGTAGGGTTGTCGAGGGAGGTCGGTGATGGCGACCGGTGATTGATAGTCAGTGTTGTAAGTGAGGGAGAATTGGAAATTTCTCCAGAAGATCGATGAGCATGGGAGGTTGTTTAGCTGCTTGAGATTCAGCAGTGTTCTGTCAGCCAAGAGCGTAGGCTGGTATGAGTAAGTGGCAGGCATGCGGGGCAGGATTCAGACCAAGGGCATTTAAATGTGGAGGGCCTGGGATCAGGCCGGGATTGAGTATGTATGATGGAGATAGAGTTCGGAACCCCTAGATGGCTAGAACAGTATGCATGGGAGAGTTTCCCGGAGGGATAACTCGGAGGGATGAATGCTAGTTGAGCGGTCCGGGTAGACTGAAGGCCGGTAGGTGTACCAGTCAGGCCGAAGGCTTGGAGAACGGTCCAGCCAGGCTGAAGGCCCAGGAGGGCGGTCCAGATCGGCTGAAGGTTCTGAGAGTGGTCCAGATTGGCTGAAGGCCTGGTAAGGCGGTCCAATCATGCTGAAGACTCTACAGGCGTCGATAGATCGGTTCGAGGAAATGGATTGAGTATGTCGCGATGTGTTAGCATTGGAAGGTCTGGCCCCGGGTATTGATCTCGATTATTGGAGATAGTGCATGAACTCGAGAGTCCTTGCGGGCAGATTCAGAGCATGTGTGTTACATGGGATAGCGGTTATGTTATAAGAGAATAGTGTGGTATTGGGTGAGCACCGTGGCACTTGTCATAGTGACAAGGCAGCTAGGTGGATTTCCATGGTAAGGAAAAGGAAAGAAATGTGGCTCCGAGAGGGAGTGTAAGTCCACAGAAGTGGAAGCAGTAGTGCAGAGTCATGATGGGAGTGTTCCAATCATGGTTGATGAGCAGTGTGTTTGCGGCTACGATATGAAACCGCACTTGGGTTGGAGGTTTGTTGAGGTCGCGGAAGAAATTTCCGCGGGTGTAGAGCCAAAAGGCTCGGAAGGAAGTCAGGTATGGCACCTTGGATTTCCAGTTTGATTTCGGTCAAGGATTTATGTTTGTGGTGGAGATTCATCCTGGGGGGATGTTTGGAGGTGTTGTCAGTGTATCGGGTTTCCCCAACCCGAAGATGCCTGAGTCAGTTTCAGCATGGGTATGAGATTGCGGTGGAGAAACTCATAGGAGTTGTTTTGAGGCTGAAGGATGTGTCATCCTGTCAGCATGGAGTGGATAAAGTTGGGCTCAGGTCGGGAATTCTGGTGGTTCTTGGTTATTTCTAGCTCGTGTGAGTGATTGTTGTGATTGGAGCAAGTGTTGCATCATGGGGTAGTACTCAGTTGATAAGTGTGGTTATCAGAGGATGAGGCCGGTGGCCGGTTTGAAGCGGTGGTCGGAACACCGCGGGAAGGAAAATTGGGTTTGAGTTTCAGTGATTGTGCGTTGAGGAACCTGGTCTGGTTAAAGCAGGTGGTGCATTGCGAGAATAGTTCTAGAGTTATGTAGTCGCAGGCTTCGAGGACGAAGCCTAATTTAAGTGGGGGAGAATTGTAACACCCCGGAATATCAAGAGTAGAGTCGAAGGGTTAAAAGAGTATTTGGGAAAGGGCTACTCGGTGAGTCCACGAGTGGACTCGGCGAGTAGGGTCGCGACTCTGGTCGCGTGTCAAGTAGCCAACTCGGCGAGTCGGCGGCTGGACTCGGCGAGTTGGTGCTGAGTGGAGAAAACCCTAATTTCGGAGGATGAGCCCTATATAAAGGACATTATACCCTCTCCCCAGCCTCCTTACCCTCCCTTGAAGTCCAGAAAACCCTAGAAACGCAATTGTGAAGGATTTGAGTGCATTTGAGCCTTGGAGAAGAGATTTTGGAGGAGATCTTGGAGAGTTAGGAGGCTTGGAGCAAGGGGATTTGCTAAGATTTAGATTTCTTTGCTGTTGGGGCTTCCTTTTGAGGTATTATCTCGTTTCTTGGGTTGTTATTCTTCTAGATTCATCATTTTTGGTATGTGTGGGAAGTTTAGCTTATGGAATCTTGAGTTTGAAGGATAGTTCTGAGGTTGCTACCTCAGATCTGGAATGGAGAAGGTCGGGAGTGCATTAAAGTCACTATTCTTGAGTGTTTGGTGAAGTCATCTTGTCTCAAACCCTAGACCTAGAGTGTAAATGCCTAGATCTCTTTGGATTCACGTAAAGTTTGCCACTATACGTGATGGATGGGTTGTAGGAGGGTAGATCTACGTTTAGGATCAATTGCATGGCCTGGAAGGTTTCTGTATGGGATGAGATCTAGAGGCACTCAGCGAGTCACAAAGGTGTACTCGGCGAGTTGCTTGAAGATGGGCTGGAACTCGGCGAGTTGGAAGAACAACTCGGCGAGTAGGTTGAAGATAGCCTTGGACTCGGCGAGTCTGTTCTTGGACTCAGCGAGTCTGGTCGTGAGGTCCAAACTTCTTCTGGTCGAGCTGTGACTCGGTGAGTCAAGGGATGACTCGATGAGTCGAGTGTGAAAGGACTCAGAGTTGCTGGACTCGACGGGTCTCGGGGTGACTCGACGAGTTGAGTCGCGGATGGGGGAAGTTCTATGTATGTGGACTCGGCGAGTCATTGGGTTGACTTGGCGAATAGAGTCAGTCAGGGGTTGACTTTGACTTTGACTTTGACTTTGACCAAGGGTTGACCAGTTGTTTTCCAGGGGCATTTTGGTAATTGTTGGATATTGTTTTGAGTTCAGTGTTTTGGTGGTTGGCCAGTGGTGGAGATCTTATCAGTGGTCGGAGCAGCTCGGGTTTATCTGTTCAGTCGGCAGTTACAAGGTGAGTTATCCTCACTATATCAACAGGGTCTAAGGCACCAAGGCCGACCCTTTATCGGATTGAGATCCGGGTATTGGTTGTTATGTTATTGTTTTGATATGTTTGCATCCTAGTAGCTAGGATGGTATATGTTAGAGACCTGGTTAAGGTCGGTATCCTGTTATGTAGGATGATGCTATGATATTGACCGGTTAGGTCGGTATCCTGGTTAGGATGAGGATATGTTATGTGATCTGCTAGATCGGCTTGTTGACTGTGATTTGTTATATGATTGTATGTTTATGTGCACATGGTTGTTTGGACTGAGGTTGGGTTGAGGCGGGTCCTGCTTTGTGCTGTAGGCCAAGATACCCAGGGCGGACCGGTTGTGCCAAAGGCCCAGCGAGCGGTCCGGATAGGCTGTAGGCCCCAAGAGGGCGGACCAGACGTGCCGAGGCTCGGAGAGTGGACCAGGCCGACTGAAGGCCCGGTGCGGGCGGACCAGTCATACTGTAGACTCAGAGAGTGGACCAGGTGGATTGAAGGCCCGGAGCGGGCGGACCAATCACAATGTAGACCCGAAGTGCATGGCTGTTCTGTGTTCTGATATGATATGGCATGTTATGCGAGTATGGTATATGTGGTTGGTATTTTGGGGGTATCTCACTAAGCTTTCGGGCTTACCGTTGTGGTTTAATGTTTTTCAGGTTCTTCAGGAGACCGTGGCAAGGCAAAGGCGTGATCGTACCGCTCCTCATGATTATGTTTATGATGTGATTCTGGGAAGACTCTGATAATAATTGTATTGAAAACCTTTTTGTAAGAACATTAAGAAAATAGGTTGTTTTTGAAAAGTTAAAATTGGTTGAATTTTTATGGTCGTTACAAGAAGTAGAAAAAAAGAGCAAATTACCATAAATGTTTAATTTTAAAATTTTTTATTTTTTGTATTGATATTACAAGATTTAAAATTTTTTGAATTTACTTTATTTTTTAAAATATGAATTTTCTCAAATTATATATATATATATATATATATATATATATATATATATATATATATATATATATATATATATATATATATATATATAATATCTACGACTAAATAATCAACTATCTTTAATAAGTTTCTTTTAAAATAGTATTCGTGACTGATTTATCAGTCTCTGATATATGACATCTATGACTAAGGAATCGGTCATAGATACTTCAATTCAGTCAGTTATAAGTGTTTATTCGAATGTCAAATATTACATGTCTAATAGAGAGTAGAATTCAGTTTTTAGAAAGTTTCTCGTGTAATAGACATATTAGTGCACTTGTAGCAATCACTGAAATTCAGTCCCTAATAAGTTTTATACATACACAAAACTGGAAATAGTCTGTCAAGGTGTGAAATTTAGTCCCACATAATTTTCCCTCCAAATTCAAAGTTAGGGCAAACTATTCGAGACTGAAATTCAGTCTCCATTGTGTTTCATACCAAACCTTAACCAGTGTAAATATATTAGGGACTGAATTTTAGTATCGATTAAGTTTGGTCGGTCTCTAATGATTCAGACATTAAAATCAGTCCTAGATAGTATCTGTGACTGATTCATCGGTCTCTGATACATGGTATCCAAGACTAATTAATCAGTCTCTGATATTTTAGTCACACAAGCCCCTTTTTCTTGTAGTGTTGGTTTATCTTCTCCAAGGTGTTGGTGCCACGTCAAGTTCACAATGAATTTGATAACCTTAAACATCAGGGGAATTGGGGAATCTTGCAAAATTGAATGGATTCGAGACCTAAGACAGAGATACAAGGATGATTTTATAGGCATTCAAGAAACTAGGGTTTCAGACTCAAAAACAATTGATCTTCCAGTTTGTTGGGGTTCAGTGGATTTTGATCATGATGCTATCAACCCAACAGGAGGTTCCGGGGGTATCCTAAGTATTTGGGATTCAACTATCTTTCGCAAGTCAAGATCTATCCTGACTAGGAACTACATCGCCACCACAGTATCTTGGAAAGGCTTTCCGGGTACAACAACTATTGTGAATGTTTATGCCCCTCAATCTGTTACTGAGAAACGCTCATTCTGGGAAGACCTTACCTTACTCAAAAGTCAAACTTCGGGAACTTGGATCTTCTTATGAGATTTCAATGTTTTCCGTCACCCAAAAGAAAGATTTAATTCTAGCTTATGCAAGTACACAACTTCTACTTTTAACAAGTTTATTGCTGTGGCCGGTCTTCATGAATTCAATCAAGGTGGGAAAAAATTCACTTATCTTCATGATGACGGTTTCAAGAAAAGCAAACTGGACAGATTTCTGGTGCGTCAAAAGTTTATCAACCAACAACCACTCACGGCGGTCCTTCCACGTAAACATTCTGATCATTCCCCAGTACTCCTTAAACCATCTTCTCTAAATTTCGGCCCACCACTATTTCGTTTTTTCAATTCTTGGATGCTTCACAAGGATTTTGATATGGTATTTGATAATGCCTGGAAGAATTTGTTGGTTACGGCGCACCAGATCGATATTTTCTTGCTAAACGCAAATATTTAAAGGGCATTCTTAAAAATTGGAGATCTAATGTTTCCAAAGTAGAACATAGTAGTCTTAAACAGCTCAGAGAAAATGTGGAACATATTGAATTGGAGGCCGAATCTCGCACTCTTTCTGTTTCGGAAATTATTGACAGGCGAGAGTCACTTTTTAAAATTGGTGAATTAGAATATGTTGCCAAAATTGATATGAGACAAAAGGCGAAATTCAAATGGATATGTGATGGTGACGAAAACAACAGGTTCTTTCATGGAATGTTAAAAGAATAAAAATAGGAAAAATCAGATACAGGGTCTCGAGATCAATAGCCGATGGGCGTGAATCCCACCGACATCAAGATGGAGATTTTCAATTTCTTCTCCTCCAAATTCAATGAACGATGGCCCGTGAGGCCTAAGCTAATTAGTCCCTTATTCAAGAAACTAGCCCCGGAACATAGATGTCATCTCGAGTCTCCTATTTCGATTGATGAAATAAAAAAGGCCATATGGGGTTGTGGGTCCTAGAAAGCCCCTAGGCCAGATGGATTCATATTCAAAGTCATTAATAACAAATGGGAATTGATGAAAGAGGACGTTATTCGATATGTTAGAAGATTTGAAGCAACAGGAACATTCTCTAGTGGATGCAACTCATCCTTCATTACCTTAATTCCAAAGGTTAAGGATCTTATTTCCCTGGGTGATTACAGGCCTATTTGTCTGCTTGGATGTCTAAATATGATCATGGTAAAAATTTTAGCAAATCGAATCAAAGAAGTCATTCATCTAGTGTTGATAAAGTTCAGTCAGCATATATCGAAGGCAGATACATCCTAGATGGTCCTCTCATGGTCAACAAACTTCACTCTTGGGAAAAAAAAGAACAAGAAATCCATGTATTGTTTCAAGGTAGACTTCGAAAAAGCCTCCGATTCTATTAATTGGGGTTATTTATAATCAATAATGAAACAAATGGAATCCGGAGATAAGTGGTGCAAATGGATTTTTGGATGCCTTTCAAGCTCAAAGGCACCTGTTTTGATAAATGGTTCTGCAACAAACGAATTCCAAATTTCACGTGGAGTTAGACAAGGCGACCCTTTATCACCGTTTCTTTCATTCTCACCATGGAAGGTTTACATGTCGTACTGCAAGGTGCTAAGATGAAAAACTTGATTAATGGTGTTAAGCTACCCCATAACAGATGAGAGTTATCCCATTTATTCTACGCCGATGACGCCCTATTTATGGGTGATTGGAATCAAGGAGTATTCAAAATCTCTCTTGTATTCTCAAGTGTTTCCAAATATCGTCCGGACTAAAAGTCAACTTCCATAAATCTCGACTTTGGCACGTGTGTTCCTGATTCCGAGGTCCAATCTATGGCCATAACACTTGGATGTATGAGAAGCTCATTCCCGTTTTCATATATGGGTGTCCCAGTAGGAGCAAATATGACATTAAAGAAAAATTGGCAACCAATTTTGGACAAGTTTCAAAAGAGATTGTCAAGCTGGAAAGCGAACACACTTTCATTTGGTGGCAGATTGACCCTGATTAAATCAGTCCTCAGTAGCCTTCCGACGTATTATCTCGTTATTTTTAAAGCGCCTCAGGGAGTCCTTGAATCCTTGGAAAAACTAAGAAGATGCTTCTTATGGGGCGGGGATGAATAAACAATGAAAATTCATTGGGTAGATTGGTCCAAGATTGTGACGAGCAAAAAAAAGGTGGTTTGGGAGTTGGTACACTATTAGCACAAAACATTGCACTTTTAACCAAATGGTGGTGGAGACTTAAAAATGAACAAGGGAAACTGTGGGCGGATGTTATTGAGTGTATTCATAATCTGAAAGCACACCCCTCCACTTTTTTGTGTAGGAAGGATAGCTCTGGAGTCTGGAGTAATATTGACAGGGCTATTAAAAGTCTTTCCAGCCATAACATAGAACCAGGTGGAATATTCTCTATAATTTTGAGCTTCAATATACGGATTGATAGTTTCGTTTTTAATTACTTCTTTTCATAGTTTATTTTTAGTTAAAACCATCTCATTTTAGTTAAGCTTCATGCATATTTTCTCTTTTTATTATTTTTTTCCTTTCCCGGGTACTTTCTAGTATTTTGAGCTTATTTTGCAGAATTTACCGAAGACTATTCGTTACTGGAGGTATGGAAGGAGAACGGGACAATTGGAGGCTTGTGGATTGCTTGTGAACTTGAGGTGGTGCAATTGGGCTCGATGTCAATATAAGAGAGAAGCGCGTTGGACTTAATCTTTGGACAAGGACTCGAGCTATGGAAGATTGAAGAAGCGTTGGGTCATCATTGGAGGCTTTGTAATAGCATGTCACTCCCCGAAACCGGTGGCGGAAACATTCCGGGGCGGAGGACGTCATGTAGTATCGCAACCAATGTACATAGTAAGTGTAGTAAACACAACCATTACATTACATAGAAATATTTACATTGTCTGAAAACAAAGTGTTACAAGTGTTATACATATATATCATATGAACAAAAGTTAAGACGAGTCTTCTATACGCTCCGTTTTCTCCAAAAGATCGCGGGGTACCTGTCTAATGCGAACCTGAGAGTACAAGCAGTTTGAAAATCAGCATAAAGCTGGTGAGTTCATAAGCGGTTTATTTTCGTAAAAGAACAAGTTTCCTTTGGTTTTTCTGAAAATTCGTTATCCAAGAAAATCCCATATTTTCTTATAAGCAAAGTTTAGTTATCCGTTTGTTACACAGTGTGGTTAAGATCAGTTATGTTATCCCAGGAAAAACCCTTATTTTCCTAAAAGTCGTGGTTAGTTCTTGGTTCGGAATGCAATGTACTAGTATCTATCATACTTGTAGTATTAGATAAGTATTCTGAAAGCCTGGTTATCCTATACACGAATGTCGAATATCTACTATACTTATCCGAAATTTCGAATCTTTGGAGACACTCAAAGACGTACACTAGCTGTATATTCGAAGATCCGGTGACATCCAAAGGCGTGTTTTAGACGTATTTCCGAAGCTTTGTCGATATCCGAAGGCTTATATTTTCGAAACTCTGTCGATATCCAAAGGCGTATATTTTCGAAACTCTGTCGATATCTAAAGGCATAATTTCAAATTATTTTCGAAACTTTGGTGACACTCAAGGCGTACACTTTGAAAAAGTTACATCATAGTAAGTTTACATGTTTCAAAATCAATTACATTATGATGACAAAACGAACTGTTTGACGATTTAACGTCCCATCCTCAAAATGTTGTTTGTGTTCCTGTTTCATTGATTTCCTGAGAATACAAGTAGTTTTGAAAAAGTGTTAACAATTAAGTTGGTGAGTTCATAAGAGTTTTGTTTGAGAAAGAAACTGTTTTCTTTGTAAAAAAAACGGCAAAGTATGTTTCCAGAAAATCCGATATTTTCTTTATCAAGTGTGAAATGAATGCTTCTATGTTATGCGATAATGAACCCTAGAAAGACCAGTAGATTCCGTCTATAATCACTCAGTGTATATAAGTTATATAAGATTTAAATTAAATAAACCGTCGAATATAATGGGTTTGCCCTAGATCCACAACCAAACAAGGAATAGGAAGAAAGGCGGGCCCACAAATACTAAGTCGATTATGAATAGATTCTTATATAACTCTAACATATGCACTTAGCAATTATAGCCGAAGCCTAACAATTCTAGATGAATGTGGTTTTAACAAAAATATGTTTCCAAAGAAAATCCAATATTTTCCTTATAAGATTTAGGTAGCCCTAAATCCCAGGACCGAAAGTAAACAAGTATTTTTCATACTTAAAGATATAAAAGTGGTTTTAAATTGGCATAAAACCCTTTTTGATATAAAAGTGTACAAGTATTTTTCCATACTTAAGGTAATTCATGTGAGTTAAATCGACATAACTCGCTAATTTAAAAGTAGAACCCGTAAATCTTATGATTTTGTTAATACCACATGTGAGTTACTATAACCATGCTAGATTCAGATGGCCGCGTAATACGACGTTCTTCAGGCGTCGCATGTTAAATGACACTTGTCACCTCAGACCTGCCGATCTAGCTGTTGCAAGTAGCTCAGATGCGGTCTTGTCAGACCTAATATAAATCTATACACAACTATCACGCTCTCCCTACAAGAGACTCTGGTTATAATTTACAGGACTTTTGACTTTGTTACCATGAAGGTAACACGAAGGGAATGTCTCACAAATTTACATGAACTAAACTGAAAACCTTTGGTAAATAAGTTTGAAAAGTAAATGATACATAAACTATACCTATTATAGTTTATCTAGAACGTTTGTAATATAAAAGAACTCTTTTATGAAAATACATTAATGTTATGAATCCATAAACTATGCTTATTATAGCTTAATATATGTGTTCTAAACGAATGAAGAATCTTATCACGAATGACTAAATTTCAGTTTATAATGATAAACTAACAAGTAAATATAGTACTTATTGTTATACACTTTGCTCAACATAATACAAAGTGTTAAGAAAGTTATAAGCTGTTAACTAGTTTTTAACCTTTCTGCACTGTTTTAGAAAAATCATACAAAGTTGAAAACTGAATCCGTAAATTCTGAGAGTTCATAAAATGTTTCTAGTTTATCCATAATTTTTATTATGATTTTTGGAAGTCTTTAACTTGGGTTAAAATGTCCATATTCACAGACTGGTCCGGATTTGTTCTTGAAATGATAGGCTGTTTTGTAAAAATCACCATAAATCGTAGAAAATCGTATGGAGATGTGAAAGTAGTCATTTTAAAGGTATAAAACTGAACTATTTTCATCTAATACAGTTTTGAAAACTAAAATGTTTAAGTTGACCAAAACAGTCCGTGAATGGAGTTAAACTTTCTTGATGAAAGCTGTTGGAAAAGTTTAGTTGTGTTCTTGGTGTTTTAACTTGTATTCCCCTCCCCTCCCCCCTTAAAACTTAAGAGAGCATGAAAATATAGGGGTATGAACTCACCTTATGTGATTTCAGTGGATGGATGTTGAAGAAGAGAAGTGTTCAACTCAAGAACACCTAGAAGATGCCTTGAAGATTCGAGATTCTAACACAAATATGATGGAGTTTGTGTAAGGAATCAATGATTTGAGTAAAAGGAAGTGTAATAACCATAGGAAGGGTGATGATACTTACCAAATGTATAAGGAAAGCTTGAAAAATGCCTTGGAAATCTTGAAATTGTGTGAGAGAATTTGAGAGAAAAGATGTGTTTGATCTTTGGTGGAAATGAGATAAATGAGTGAGAATGAGGAGAGATGGTGAGTTTTCTGCCTTTGACTAAGAGTGTGGCTGGTCAAATCGTGGGGAAAGTACTCTTGAATGACCAAGTATGGTGGGGAGGGGTGTGGGTTAGTCATGGAGTGGGTATGGGGTGGTTGCTTGTGTCTAACACTATGGCAAAGTCAACACTCCACCACAAGATCTTGCTTTATGGATTTTATTCTTAATTAAGAATTTCCTTAAAAATATGTTGAATTTATGAATATATGGGACCTTATATGTCAAAATATGAGTTTGGGTGAAAATCCCCCGTTAAAATAATTAAAAACGGGCTTAAAACGGAGTTGTGGTCGAAAACCGAGTGAGAAATGGGGAAATCCGAAGTCAGGAGGGTGATTCTGGTCTTAACAGCCCTAGGTCCGAAGTGGGGGTTTGGCTGCTGAAGTGGATCTGAAGGAGAAGGAGCTGTGGTCCGAGGAGAAGGAGCTGCGGTCCGAGGAGGCTCCGCAGGCGGGTTCGTCAGGAAGGTCCGGAGCGAAGTCTGTTGCGGTTCAGTGGCTTCGATTGGGTGACTGCGGCTCGCTGGCTGCGGTTAGACAAGAGGACTTTGGACTCGGTTCATGCGGCCTCGGTTCCAGAAGGGCTTGGTCCTTATAGAGAGGCTTTGGCCCTAAGAGGCTAATTTCCAATGTATCTTCCCGCTTCAAGTGGTTTTTCACCAAGTCAAGTGTCGGGATGCCCCAAATGATCAAAATAAATCAAAAGGGGTTTTGAGAGAGATTTGGGAGAGATTTGACATACTTGGAGAGATTTCACATACGTAGAGAGATTTGGGAGAGATTCCACATTCTTGGAGAGATTTGGGAGAGATTTGACATTCCTGAAGAGATTTCACATAAGGAGAGAGATTTGGGAGAGATTGAGTGAGAGAGGTTGGGAGAGACTTCTTTTGAGACCTTTTTGAGTGTTTGGCTCTATAATTCAAGGTTCGTAAACCTCGTTAAGTCTTGTTATGACTGTCATATGCCCTCGAGGGTTAAGGAATAATGTTTTATCGAGTAGTTTCATCACTTGCCCTGATTAGGGTTTAGAGTTTCCGAACACATGAAAACTCTAAGTGATACTTTGCATTAAGAGTGCGAGTTGTTTAATAAGAAACAAAATGAAAACCCTAGTATACGAGGGTTAGATGAGTTGACCAGTTTGACTTGTTGACTTTAGTTTACTTTGACTTGACTGGAAATTGACGGTTGTCACAATATTAAACAGCTAGGGATAATTATTATGTGCTAGGCGGGAGCTAGACTCGAGAGTAGAGATCATGATTCTGATTGCGAGATTTTCATTCATTAGCTTACGAGGTGAGTCTTCTCACTATACTTTACCTTGAGTGGCAGTTATGTGTGATTAGAGGGTCTTATGTGCATGAACTGTGCCTGCTATTTACTTGTGTTATGCTTTATGAGTATTATATTGTGATGTTGAGTTGAGGGACCGGAGGGTCGATATGAGTTGTGGGACTAGAGGATCCCACTGAGACACATTGACCAGCGGGTCCAATTGAGTTAAGCCTTGAGTGGCTAATGTGATGTATGTGGTATTTTGGGGAACTCACTAAGCTTTTATGCTTACCGTGTTATGTGTTATGTGTTTCAGGTAGTTCCCAGTATCACAGCAAGGCACCGGCATGATTGTACACACCAGAAGGAGATTGTTTTATGATTCTGGGATTGTGTTTCCTTTTGTTGACATTTGAGAAATATGTGTTTTGACAATTATGATACAAGTTTTATTGTGTTAAAAATGAAAATTTTTGGTTGAAAATTTAGTTGTTACATAGTATCTCCAACCTTAAAGCACAAATGGGAGATATAGCTACATCCATAAGCAAGTTGGAGTCCCGTGGTAAACTCCCTTCTCAAACCGAAAAGAACCCAAATGTCAATGTGGTGACCTTGAGAAGTGGCAAACAAACCAGAGAAAGTAGTTCAAAGAAGAAGCCAAGGGATGAAGAGGAAGAAATAGAAGTCATTCCCATTGAGGATCCTATAGCCAAGAATGATGCACAATCTGGAGCCCCAAAGAAGACTACCCCTCTAGTGACACCAATAGCCACTCAACCGCCATTGCCCTCTCGACTTGCAACTTCAAAGAAGAACATGGAGGAGAAAGAGATTTTGGACACCTTCCGAAAGGTGGAATTAAACATTCCTTTACTTAATGCAATCAAACAAATTCCTAGATATGCAAAATTCTTGAAGGAGCTTTGCACCAACAAGAGAAATTTGAAGGGAAATGAGAAAATCTCTATGAATGAAAATGCATCTGCGGTTTTACAAAGGAAACTTCCACCCAAGTGCAAAGATCCGGGAATGTTTACGGTTCCTTGCAAAATAGGAGATGTCACTTTTAGTAGTGCCATGCTTGACCTTGGTGCTTCTATTAATGTCATGCCCTATTCGGTATATGAATCATTGAATGTTGGTCCTTTAAGTGAAACCGGTGTCATAATCTCTTTTGCGGATAAATCAAGTGTCTTTTCTAGAGGTGTTTTGGAAGACGTCCTAGTGCAAGTGAACCAATTGGTCTTCCCGGCGGATTTCTATGTGATTGATCTAGATGAACAAGTGTCCTCAAAGTCGGGTATAATTTTACTTGGGAGACCATTCTTGAAGACGGCAAGAACAAAGATTGATGTGTATACGAAAAGCTTAACAATGGAGTTTGATGGTGAAACAATAAGTTTTAACATTTATGATGCTATGAGATATCCTAATGATGTTTCATCATTGTGCTTTATTGATGTTGTCAAACCATTAACCCAAGAGTTGTTCGAGTTGTCTAATGGTGACATGTTGGAGATGATTTTGAGCAAAGGATTTGATTGTGTTAAATTAGCCAAGAAGTTAAAGCTCTACTCATTAGATCCGGAAGTTGAAAGATTGGTCAAAAATTTAGAGATCAAGAAAACACTCAATTTAGTGTGAAGCAAATTGAATTACCTCAAACTCACACAAGATTGCTGCCCTCCCTTGTTCAATCACTGGAGTCGGAATTAAAAGTCCTTCCTCAACACTTGAAGTATGTGTACTTGGGAAACAACGAGACTCTTCTGGTCATCATTTCAACTCACTTAATCGAGTGTGAAGAAGAGAAACTCCTCAAAGTGTTGAAGGAACATAAAGAAGAAATGGGTTGGACGATTGCGGATATCAAAGGGTTGAGCCCCTCCACTTGTATGCACAAGATCTTGATGGAGGATGATTGCAAGCCGAGTCGAGACGCGCAAAGAAGGTTGAATCCGCCAATGATGGAAGTGGCCAAGAAAGAGATTTTGAAGCTCCTAGATGCAAGAATGATCTATCTAATCTTGGATAGCAAATGGGTGAGCCCAGTGCAAGTGGTACCGAAGAAGACGGGGATCACGGTGGTCGAGAACAACAAAGGTATGATGGTTCCCACCAGCGTGCAAAATGGGTGGACAGTATGTATTGACTACCGCAAACTAAATTCAAGCACGAGAAAATATCATTTCCCAGTACCTTTCATTGACCAAATGTTAGAAAGGTTGGCCGGGAAATCTCATTATTGTTGTCTAGACGGGTACTCCGGCTTTCACCAAATACCGGTGGCACCGGAAGACCAAGAAAAGACAACCTTCACATGTCCATTTGGCACTTTTGCATAATGGATAATGCCATTTGGATTGTGTAACGCCTTGACCATTTCCCATTTGCATGGTTAGTATCTTTTCGGAATATGTTGAAAATATAATTGAAGTTTTCATGGACGATTTTACGGTATATGAAAACTCCTTTCAAGAGTGTTTGGCCAATCTCACCAAAATTTTGAAAAGATGTATTGAAACAAATTTAGTCTTAAATTTCGAGAAGTGTCATTTTATGGTGAGTCAAGGTCTTATTTTGGGTCACATTGTGTCGAAGAAAGGAATTGAGGTGGATAAGGCCAAGATTGATGTTATTCAAAAGCTTACCTTACCCGACTTGTGTTTGGGAAGTTCGTTCTTTTTTGGGCCATGTAGGTTTCTACCGGAGATTCATCAAGGACTTTTCAAAAATAACAAGACCAATGTGCTGACTCTTGCAAAAGGATGTTGATTTCAAGTTCAATGAGGCATGAAAAGAAGCTTTCGACAAGCTCAAAGAGTTGCTTACATCCGCTCCTATCATGCAAGCACCAAATTGGGATCTCCCCTTTGAGATCATGTGTGATGCAAGCAACTATGAAATAGGCGCCGTTTTGGGTCAAAAGAATGGAAGAGCCTCCCATGTGATCTACTATGCATCCAAGACACTAGACAATGCTCAAAGCATCAACTCTACCATGGAGAAGGAGCTATTGGCCATAGTGTTCGCTTTGGAGAAGTTTAGGCAATATCTACTTGGCACTAAAGTTATTGTGTATTCGGATCACGCAGCTCTCAAGTACTTAATGACAATGAAAGATGCAAAGCCAAGACTCATCCGGTGGATTTACTATTATAAGAATTTGATTTGGAAATCCGGGACAAGAATGGATGCGAGAATCTTGTTGCCGATCTCCTAAGTTGGATCACTTCGAATGAGACTCCTCTCCCGTTGCAGGACGAGTTTCCGAATGAGCATCTCTTTTCCCTTACTCAATCTACTCCTTGGTATGCCGATATCGTTAACTTTTTGGTCACGAAAAGGTATCCCGGCACATTCACACGGGCTCAAAAAGATAAATTGAAAAGTGATGCAAAATACTATGTGTGGGATGAACCTTATTTGTGGAAACATTGTCCCAATCAAAGTATTAGGCGATGTGTGCCCCAACAAGAGCATCAATCCATTTTGCAATTTTGTCATGAATTTGCTTGTGGGGGACACTTCAGACCTAGCCAGACCTTGAGAAAGGTCCTTGAGTGTGGATTATTTTGGCCAACCATGTCACGCGACTGTTACTTGTTTTGCAAAAGTTGTGAATAGTGCCAAAAGACGGGGAACATTTCGCAAAAGAACCAAATGCCACAAAATCCAATCCTTGTTTGTGAAAATTTTGATGTATGGGGGACCAATTTCATGGGTCCATTTCCCTTCTCATTTGGAAACGTTTATATCTTGCTCGTGGTTGACTATGTTTCTAAATGGGTTGAGGCCAAAGCCACATGATCGGATGATGCCAAAACGATTATCGACTTTTTAAAATCTAATGTCTTTGTGAGGTTTGGTGTGCCTAGGGCTTTGATTAGTGATCGAGGGATGCATTTTTGCAATAAGATGATGGAGACCTTGCTAAAAAAAATACAATGTGACCCATTGTGTCTCTACCGCCTACCACCCTCAAACGAATGGCCAAGCGGAGGTTTCGAGTCGTGAGGTGAAGAGAATTCTCGAGAAAAATGTGAAACCGACTAGAAAGGATTGGACTTCAAGGCTTGATGATGCATTGTGGGCCTATCGGACCGCTTACAAGACCCCGATAGGAATGTCTCCATTTATATTAGTTTTTGGAAAACCATGTCATCTTCCTGTGGAATTGGACCACCGTGCATTTTGGGCGGTCAAGCAATGCAACTTCAACATCGATGAAGCGGGAAAGCATAGGAAGCTTCAACTTCAAGAGTTGGAAGAATTGAGAAATGACTCTTATGAAAACTTGAGAATTTACAAGGAGAAAACGAAGCTTTTCCATGACAAGTCCATTACACGCAAGCATTTTGAGCCGGGACATAGGGTTTTGCTTTACCACTCGCGATTGAAATTATTTCCCGGAAAATTAAGGTCAAGATGGATAGGTCCATTTGTTGTGCTAAAAGTCTTTGAGCACGGAGCGGTTAAGATCCAAAGTGAAGAAACGGGGCAAATCTTTAAAGTCAATGGGCATCCTTTGAAACCTTTCTATGAAGGTTTTAACGCAAATGTCCTAGATGTCATCCAACTGAATGCCCCGATGTACTGAAATCGAAAGGGAAGGACGTCTCGCCAAAGACGTTAAAGAAGGACATTTTTGGAAAACTTCAAGTTTTCATCTTTTCTAATTCCAAATAAATGTCGTAGATAGATCCTTTTTGCATTTCACATTTCTTCTTCTTCTTCCTTCTTGAAATAAAAGAGTGTTGGATTTTGAAGGCCAGATGTTTGTTTTGGTCAAAGGGTGAAAATTGAGGAAATTGCAACAGGTTACACGCGGACCACGTGTACTCAGGGGTGTGTCCGCATTAATAAATAAATGGTCTGCGTGTGGTCCCTAAAAATGTCCGCGTCCTACATCAAAAACAGAAGGTCAAGCTAATTCACGCGGACCGCGTGTAGTCGTGGATCCATCCGCGTGGGTTATTAAAACAGACCGCGTATACCCTCCTAGTCGACCGCGTGTGATGTATGCAAAATAGAAGTGCTCCATGTTAATTCACGCAGACCGCGTGTACTCGCGGACGCATCCACGTGAGGTATTGACTTCCGTTGACCCAGTTTTGACCACATTTGACCGCAACTTAAACCTAATAAGACCATCAGCTGGCCCTTTTCTTCCTTTCTTCTTCTACTCCTCTTCCCTAAACTCCATTAAAACACCTCCATCTCCACCACTAAAACTCGATTTCCCGTCAAACCTCCGGTCGGAATTACGTGAAACCACCGCCATTCTCTTTCATTTGTCGAGCTCTACCTACCCCACCCAAAATCTGGTCCGATCCGTTGCTGCAATTCCGGGCGCCACCACCACCATCTCGCCACTTTCTAACCATTTTCTGGCCAACTCTGGCCATCTCTCGCGATTCCGACACCACCATTGTGCTCCTCTTGGTCAAGGCTACAAACCCCACTAAAAATATCGCTCAAAGCTCGCCAGAAAATTTCGCAAGAATCTCAAGTCGTTTCCGGATTTCTCAGGTTTTCGCGGTAAAGTTTTTCTCACGGGATATTGAACAAAGCTTAAAGCTTGGGGTGGAGAGTTGCAAGATTTTCAAATCCCAAATTTTCGCGCGCAAATTTTCAAATTTCAAAAAACAGGTACATTTTTTCCTTTACTTTAATTGACCAATATGCATGTTTTAGAACAACAGTTTATATGGCATAACATCAATTGAGTCTTGATAATGTTTCTTGAATTGAGTGTTGCATCATTTTAGAAGTCCTTAGGGAGTTGATTGGTGATTGGAATTGAAATACCATTTTTCGGGATTGTTGTTCGTGTAATTGTTATTTTTTTTCTTGAAGGTAGGCCATGTCCACATCTAGAAAACGCTTGGCTGCCGCTCGAGGCAAAGCCCCCCGCCAGAGCTTAAAATGATGCACCCGACATTCCAAGATTTTGGGATGCTAAGGCGGCCGAAAATTACATGAAGAGTTTGCCTAGAAAGGTTGCCTCCACCAAATTTGTGTGCAAACCCACGCTCATCTCATTAGGGGTTCTAGAGGGGGTCACCCAATTGTTCTGTAACATCGGGTGGGAAAACCTTCTCAATCTCATGACACACACGTACGAGCTCCCTACTAGAGATTTCTTGCCGATTGCGGGTTAGATAACGAAAAGAAAAAAGCCGCATTCCAACTTCTGGGGGACCAAAGGTATATTGATTTTTTAATAATAAACGAGATCTTGGGCTTACCTTCCTCGAACACATCCACGGTTTTCGACATCTTGGTTGCCGAGTTCAACCACGAGACCTTTTAGACAGAATTCATCGGATGGATCTTTTCATGCGCCGTTCGAGATAAAGCAACCTCCATCATTCAACCGTGCCTCCGCATTGCCCATCGTATCTTGGTGTGCACTGTTTTTGCCCGCAAAGAAGCCGGCCAGGTCACAAAAAATAAGCTTTTCTTCCTTTGGTGCATGACACGAAGTGAAAACCCACCAATCCCGGACTTTGGTTCGTTCTTTTTCCATAAATTCGTACTCATGATAACCAAAGCGTCCAGTGATATTTGCATTGGTGGATTTGTCACCCTTTTAGCCCGCGGTCTTGACATTGAGCTTCGAGACGAATACCAACCTGTTGACAATAAAAACTCTTTTGGATGAGCGTGCTCTCACAAACATGCACCACATTCGTCGCCGAGCAGGAGCAATTTTACATGGTATTGCCCTCAGGCGGTTGGATATCTTGTTCTCCTCGATCCTTGAGTCTCCAACTTCACCCCCCACGATCGTACTTAGTGGAGACTCGCAAGGACCATCACTCAGTCAGTCAATGAGGATGCGCTCCAGGCTCAAGATGATGTCGAGATGCATGCAGATGAAGAGTCTGGTGATGAACCCACCCATGTTCCACAACAATCCCAACCCCTAGCACCTCCCGGATACTACCTACTTCCCCCCAATTTTGCCGAACGGTTCGAGGCTCTTTGTGTCTCCAACCAAATCATGTCCCAGCAGATGCACTATATGTGGGGGTGGCACCAATCACAAAACTATTTCGAGAACGTCCCACTTCCTCCTCCCTACCCATATCCTCCACCCACCCACCCTTATCCATCTCTACCTTACCTTACCCCTACCCCCAATACCCATATCCTTCTCTCGATCCCTCGGTCTAGGTACTTTCACCTCGCCCCAAGGATTGAGGACAATGCTTATTTCTAAGCTTGAAGTGGGGTATTCCCTTTTATTTTTGATTTCTCATGCATTTTAATTAGGTTGCATAGCATTTAGCCTTAAATTGCATTCATTTTTTTTTAATTTTTATAAAATTCCTAAAAGATTTTATTTTCTTCTTTTTCACTTTTTATTTTTGCATGGCATATAGCTTAGGGCATAAGCATTCATGCATTTTTGTTATCTCTTTACTCTCATCTCTGAACATCTTTACTTGAAAGACATGACACACCTTAAATACAATTCTTTTGGAAACTCGCATAACAAATAAGAATCGCTCTTAGGGACTTTCAGTGGTTGCTTCTTCTCTTATATATACGTGGGGAGAGAGTGCAAGTAGTTGTGCATATGAATCGACTCATGTCAAATGTGGCATAAGTAGGGGGACAACTTAGCCCCGTGCCGACTAGTCCCTCAACTGAATTTTCCTCACAAGCCACAATCAAACCCCAAAGAAAGGAATAAAAGATAGATTTTTCCATTTTGAGATCTTTAGTGTCTAAAAGCTACAATTCACATCATATATCATTACTTTATGATTTAGACACATTTTTCCCACTTGATCTCGAATTAGCCTTAGTGTAGTTGTGCTCGTTTGGCCTCTTGTTTGGGTTAGACTTAGGTTATGCTTATAGTTGTATATAGTTTTGTATTTTTATTTTCAGGCTATACTTGTAAAATTCCTGTGGTAAACCAAAATAGTGAGCCCTAAATAATAATAATAATAATAATAATAATAATAATAATAATAATAATAATAATAATAATAATAATAATAATAATAAAATAAAAAGAAAAGAAAAGAAAAGGCCACGGAGTCGTATCCATTTGTTTTCTTTTGTAGATGTTTAGCCTTTCTTGGATTTTAGCTCATGTAATTTGTTTCTAGTTTGATGTTTTTCTGGTTAGATATCATTTGTGTTGGAAACTACGATGACACCCTTCACTCATCGTGTGCTCGACTCTTTGCTCTATTTGGATCTTATTTTGATGGAAGCATTTACTCTTCTAGATGATTGTAGTTTGCCAACTCTTGTACATAGCTCGTTCCTTGCCATTTTGGCCCGAGTTATCTTTTGCTAGGTTTTATATATTGGTGAGGGGTTGAAGTTGTGAGGAGTGAGGAACATTCTAACTGAGGGACACTTTCTTATGGCTGGTGGGCTAGATGGGACCACGAAACCATGTCACATAAACCATACTAGTGAAGTATGCATGCTCGTTTTGCATCTTGATCAACATGTATCCCTTGCTAGAAAGATAACAAAGGCTCATCCCTTAAAGCGATTCTTACCCTAAGAATGGATTATATGTTTTTTATTTTAAGGGCGTGTCACGAATTTCTACCTAAGATGTTCATTCCTTTTTCTTTTTAGGATAGTTCATCCCAAGTTCAATTTAGTCTTGTCTTACTTGAGGACAAGTAAGGTTCAAGCTTGGGGTGATTTGATAGTTTCGTTTTTACTACTTTTTTTCATAGTCTATTTTTAGTTAAAACCATCTCATTTTTGTTAAGCTTCATGCATATTTTCTCTTTTTATTCTTTTTTTCCTTTGTCGGGTGCTTTCCAGTCTTTTGAGCTTATTTTGTAGGATTTACCGAAGACTATTCGTTACTGGAGGTATGGAAGGAGAACGTGACAATTAGAGGCTTGCGGATTACTTGTGAACTTGAGGTGGTGCAATTGGGCTCGATGTTAATATAAGCGAGTTGGACTTAATCTTTGGACAAGGACTCGAGCTATGGAAGATTGAAGGAGCGTTGGGCCATCATTGGAGGCTTTGGAATAGCACAATTGGGCTACTAATAATTATGCATGTGGGCTGGAGCATAAAGTAGAAGATTGGACTGGATTGCATTTTTAATGGGCCAAGGCATGCATTCAGCGTGACCCACGTGGTCCGCATGGAACCATACGCGGTTCGCGTGAATAGTGGTGATGTGAACCTGAGTTTTGACTTGTTGACTCTATTTGTGGAAGGTTGGTGGGTGGCTTTTGGCAACTTTTTGAATTTGGAAATGAGCCCCTTTTACTGGAGATTTGAAGCCTTTTTGCAACATGAACACTTTGAAGAAGAACTCCATTTTGCTCTCAAGAAGGCTTTGGAAGAATTGGATGATTTAGAAGATTGGTGTAATTTCTTTCCATCTTGCAACTAGAACAATGTTTGGTACCACTAAACTACCTTGTATTTCTTTTATTTTGGCCATGCTTGGCTAAATTCTCATTTGGTTGATTAGGGTTTAACCCATGGATGATTAGTTGCTTTGAAGACTTATTATTATCTTGTGTATGATGTTTATGGAAATGTTTTCTAGTTAAACATCTTGTTGTGTTTATTTATCTTTGGTCACGAACATAGATGAATGAATGCCTATTTTTTGTTGACTAATTTCTTGGTTAAGTGATGGATCCTCAAATAGTAAGCAACAAATGGTTTATATGTTTGTTTTCATTTCATTTAGATCATGGAAATGTTTCCTTCATAATGATAATGTAAGCATTTGATTATCTTTTGGACTTGGTAACTCTTAGAACTTAAAGCTAATTGATTTTCACAATATTATATGCTTTATTGATTTTGTGACTTTAATTAAGGAAATGTGTTAAGAGCTCCTTTAGCCATTTTAATAACAATGAAGAGTTGAGGTAATTTGTGCTTATGAATTGCTATAGCCAAGTTAAACTAATTCACAAGATTTACTCAATTTAGTCTAATGATAAGCCAATTATGTCATCCATGTGGTGTATCCCAAAATCAACCAATTCCATTTACTCTAATGATAATCAAATCTTTTACTTGTTTATTAGTCATATTTACATTCTAGCTAGTTTTAATTTTGTCAAACAATCAAAAAGATTTAAACCCCCCCCCCCCCCCCCCCCCCTCTTTTTTTTTACCTTTACTTTTGTTTTACAAAGTACTTGAACAAGTGATTTACATAGATATTTAAATCGAACCAATCTTCGTGGATACGATCCCTTTACCGCTATACACTATTTTAGTGTGTAATATTTAGGGTATTTATTTTGTTGGCCTCGACAACCACCACATATTCTTTTTTGGAAAGACATTTGGTGTGGTGATATCCCATTACAAACTCGATTCCCTTATCTGTACAACATAGAGTCGGTTAAAAAGTGCACACTTTTGGACAAGATTTATGTGGATGGTTTTGTATGGAGATGGAAATGCAACACCCCCCCCCCCCCCCCCCCAACAATATGCTTATAGAATTACATTTGTTTTATCAATTCTTTGCCTCTCAGGAGTTTCAATTCTCTTCAAAAATTGGATTTCGCTTTAACTTACACCAAGAAGGAACTTATATGGTTAATGTTTTGAGGAGACTAATCGACGATTCCGGTAGCCGTTTCACTGGGACACTAATATGTTGGTCGAATTTCATCCCCCTTAAAGTCAAATGTTTTATATGGAAGACCAACCTTGATAGAATTCCGGTCGCAGAAGCACTTAATAAAAGGGTTTTTTCGGTAATTAACTTGAATTGTCACTTATGTGATAGTGCAATCGAATCAGTAAACCATCTTTTATTCGGATGTAACTTTGCAAAGACGGTATGGTATTGGATTCTCGAATGGTGTGGTGTACACGGCATTGAATTTGACAGCATCAAGGAATGTATTGAGTTTGGAAATTCTTGGGGGAACTGCTCAAATAAAAGGCAAGTGCTTAATGCAATCTTATACTCGATAGTGTGGAACATTTGGTCAACCCGTAATGAGAAAATCTTCCACAAAAAACATCCCTCTCCTACTAAAAAGGTGGATTCAATTATATTACTGGCATTTGAATGGTGCAAATACAAGAGCAATCTGGTAGACTAGAGTTGCTCCCCATTTTGATATCTTGCTTACTTTTCATGTTTGTACATTAATTTATGTTACTGTTTGATGTTCCGTTGACTTATGTCATAGCTTCTTGCTATGGTTTCTTTTTCTTCTAATATATGCATCTTATTCGCCGTTTAAAAAAAAATAATAGGGCCATACTTTCTAAATAGAGGTGATAGTTTCAATGTGCCTTTATGCGTTAAGAGTTATAAATGTGATATTTAGAAATGATGGTCAAGTTGGTATTTTTATGCAATGAAGCCACTTCAATGTGCCTTCGAGAAATAATTTTCGCTTGACCTTGCAATTTCAGTATAAAAGTATCGATATTCATTTTTTGCTCGAAAAAGGTAAGTGATGATCAATTTACTAGGTTTTTTGGAGGATATATTGGATATTGCATTTTCCAAGTCTTTTTTTTTTTCTTTTTTTGGCTAGAGACCAAGAAAAAGTGCACGTTTCATTCTTGGGTTCCAATTAATGTGTAGCTCGATTGTTTGCATATAATTTCAAGGGGAAGGGAAAGGGAAAGGGGAGGGTTGAAATGTTGAATGATGGGATGAGTTATAAGCAAGGTTCTAAAAAGCTCGTCATGGCTCCGCCAAGGCGCGCCACGACTCCAAGGTTTTCACCTGCTGCCAAGCTTTGCCAAAACGCCGCCTTAACTCATATATGTGTATAAAAATTAATAATAGTTGAAAATACATATAAAAATATTAATTATATAGAAAATTGCCGCCTTAAGTCACGCTTTACAAACGTCATGACTCGCCAAGGCTCGGAAAAGCTTGAGGCTTGACATTGCCGCCAAGTCACGCCTTACGTTATTTAGAACCTTGGTTATAAGTAATTTTGCAATCGATCACCCTTTTACATTAAAATGAAAGATAGGTTTAGGATCTTGATACTTCAAGAAATTATATGACGTGTAGACGTTATTAGCACCGGTTTGATTCTGGGGGATGATGCATTACTGCTATTAGATGCAAGTATGTAAGACTTTTGTTCTAGGAAAATTGAATATGTTGGCGTAGGAGAATCCGTTCAAATAAAGTGTCTACTAAAGTTACCTTGGATCAAAAGAGGATCCAAGAGGATTGAGGTTGACGTTTGTTATGTCCTATTTGAGATATCTAAAACAAGACAATTGACCATGTTTTATTCTCTTGCCCCATCACTTATTCCAATTGGACACAAATTGCTCATTGGTTGGATATTGACTTTTTTCCTTAAAAATTTGACTTGGATTATACGGATCATTCAATTGAACGTTAATGTGAATCAAAAGAAGTATTTTGATACCAATTTGTATCTGGGTTTTGTGAACTATTTGTAATTTTCGAAACATAATGAATCTTGGAACGGTCAAATCCAAGAAAATTGTACTTTTATAAAATTGTCTCAAAGTTTTTTTTTTTTTTTTTTTTTTATTTTTTTTTAATAGAAGCACTAAAGTAGTTGTATTGTAATTTGGTTTAAAAACTCAATTGCTCTTTGTGAACTTGACTTTTAGATAACTCATAGACAATATCTACCAAACTATCACGATTTTGTTGAAGAAAAAAAAAATGAAAAAATAGAATCCAAAGATTGAAATGTGAACACAAAAATAGTACAAGGACCATTTATGCATATAACTCAAACTTTTGCCGCAGAAGTTTGTTCTTTTTAAATTCCAACAAGTAACGAGAAACCAAAACGAAATAAAGATCACAAACTCTCTCGATAATCTCTGATTGTTCTTCACAAACCGACATTTAAATTAGCCCTCTAAAGCACCACCATGATGAAGGCATGGCAGTATCACGAATATGGCAGCGTTGAAGTCTTGAAATTGGCTACTGATGTGGCGATTCCTGAAATCAAAGATGATCAGGTATTGGTTAAGGTTGTTGCTGCTGCTCTTAACCCAGTCGATTACAGAAGGAGGCTTGGACAGATGAAGGCCGCCGATCCGCCTCTTCCGGTAAGTTTTCCGGTGATAATTTCTAGTTTGAATTGTCTGTGAGTTTTCAGTCTCGTGATTAAATTTTGGGATTGAAGTTCTTTTTGCTTTAATCAGTTATACATGTTTTAGGTCAAATAATTTTGGGATTTAGGTTGTAACAATTGAAGACGTTTGTTAATCCTGTTTTCTCCACTTCAAAAACAAGCTTCTCAGTTCCACTTAAAGCAGCTAATTTCGAATCATTTTATTTGAATCGATCGTTTTTACGCGAGAGTTTTAGATCAGTTTTGTTTACGCTAATGAAATTTGGTTTTAATAACAGGTTATTCCAGGATTAGATGTGGCAGGGGTAGTTATGAAGGTTGGAAGCAAGGTAAAAGGACTGAAAGAAGGAGATGAAGTATATGGAGATGTAAACGAAAAAGCTCTGGATAAACCTACAAAGTTAGGAACTTTAGCAGAATACGTTGCTGTTGACGAGAAATTGCTGGCTTTGAAACCTAAAAACTTGGATTTTGTTGAAGCTGCTGCTCTTCCTCTTGCAATTGAGACTGCATATGAAGGTCTAGAAAGGGCCAATTTCAAAGAAGGTCAATCAATCCTTGTTCTTAATGGTGCTGGTGGTGTTGGATCCTTCATAATTCAGGTATGTAACATGTTCTTCATAAAATTGCACATTCTTTTTCCCTACCCTGTACTTATATGATGGAAATCTTCTTTGTTACAGATTGCAAAACATGTGTTTGGGGCTTCGAAAGTAGCTGCCACATCTAGTACTAAAAAACTTGAGTTACTTAAGAGTCTTGGAGCTGATTTAGCCATCGATTACACCAAACAGAAATTCGAAGAACTCCCAGATAAATACGATGTTGTCTACGATGCGATAGGTAAGAATTATATTACATAGAATTTACATTTTGATCCACTTAGTTTTTCAATTTTGATCCCAAAAGGTTTTATCTT
Source organism: Lactuca sativa (assembly GCF_002870075.4). NCBI lineage: Eukaryota > Viridiplantae > Streptophyta > Magnoliopsida > Asterales > Asteraceae > Lactuca > Lactuca sativa. Next base: position 297,365,859 of record NC_056630.2, on the reverse strand, counting down.
TTAGTTTTGTGCTTTTGTTTTGAGGGATTTTTTTAAATGTTTTTGGTCGTTCCCATTTAAACGATTATATGTTTGTGACAAAAATTGCAAAAATCATTTATACTCAATTACCAAAAATAGTCATTTTATTTAGAGTATTGACAAAAAAGTCACTTTCTTGGAACATGGACCATCACCAGTACAAGAATATCTGATAAGGACCATAATTTTAAGAAAAACTATGTTGAGACCAAAATTGCAAAACTCTACTATACTCGGGGACCAAAAATGTGATTTTCTCTTAGAAAAAAGGGTCCGACTCCCAAAAGTTTTAATTTCGTTGTGGAGTTGACTTTAATATAACTAGGGGTGTTCATTTGGATGGATCGGTTTGATCGGATCCAATTAAGTAATCCAAATTGATTTCGGTATCAAAACATGGATCCGAATTGTCCAAACTAAATTCAAATCCGATCTGATCCGATCCAATTACAATTCGGTTGGATTGGTTTTTATAATTCGGTTTTCAAAAACCGAAACATTTTAAAAGGTCGTATAATTATAATATTACCTAACTTTACACAAGAAACAAAAACAAATTATTTAGTTGTGATTTGAAATTTATAAACAATTAATAAGAAGATATATTATAGTTAAATATTTTATATATACAAAAGTTTCGAAAGAAAATAAATATTAATGTTTTTTTATCGGGTGAAACATTTTGAATTGATTTCAAAAAATAAATTACAAAATTAATAAATAATTATAGATATATATTATAAATAGATGAATAATAAATGTTTATTCAGTTTTTTTGGATTATTCGGTTCTTATTTTATAAACCAAAACCAATTTGAAATCCAAAATCCAAAATAATAATTCGGTTTGTTGAAAACCATTACAAAAATCCAAATATCTGAACCAAATAGTCCAATTGAATAATTTGATTTTATCCGAATAGTGAACAACCTACTAATAACCGTCCAGACTTATTTACATCTTGGCAAAACACTACTAGACGTACAAGGATGTAAACCATCTTAGGTTTCTAGAAGAATAATTTTTTTACAGATAAAAATTGTGTTATATTTTTATCTGACATACAAGGATGATATAAATGTTGTAGGGCAACCGGAGGAAGCTGTGAAAGCAGTTAAGGAAGGTGGTTGTGCGGTGTCCATAACCGATTTCGAAAAGCCTATTCCACCACCCGGGTTCGGCTTCGTGCTCACGTCTAGTGGATCCATGTTAACAAAACTAAACCCTTACCTAGAAAGCGGAAAGGTGAAGCCATTGCTCGACCCCAAGAACTCCTTTCCCTTTTGAAAAGGTTAAGGAGGCTTTCACTTACCTTGAGAGCCATAGGGCCACAGGAAAGATAGTTATTTACCCGATATCGTGAATTTAGAATGTTAAGACTTTGTTTCGTTTCAGATAACATCAATAAATAGTTCGAAGGTTATGTTTCGTTTTAAGTAATGTCAATTTCAATAAATAATTTTAAAAATACGTTTCATTTTACACAACATCAATAAATCTAGTGGTTTTAAATTTATGTTCTATTTGATTTTGGTGGATGCTATATTATGTTACACGGGTTTGTGTTTATTTATAGGTAACACTCGTATGTTGGGTCTAATTGAGTGTGTGTAGGAGATTGGAATTAGCATGAAGCTCAAAGTTGTACTTGTAATTAGAAATATGCATTTATAATTTTGTTGTTATTTAATTATTGGGTTGGACCAATAATGTGAGGATTATGTTAAATTGGATTATTGGTGCATTATGTGTTATTATGAGGGATTCTGTGCAATTAAGGTAAATAGTGGTTATGGATTAACAATTAATTATAAGAAAATAATGATTAATTATATTTGTAAGGGAATGAAACTCAATATATATATATATATATATATATATATATATATATATATATATATATATATATATATATATATATATATATATATATATATATATATATATAGGGTTAAGTTCATGTGAGACGACCTAATTTTGTGAGACCGTGAGACGTCTGTTTTTATTTTTTTTTAGTTAATTCAAGTTCCGAAAATAATATTTAAAAAAAGAATTTTTGGATTTTTCCATTTATTTTGCATTTTAAAATTATTTTTTAGAATACGTAGAGTGTAATATTCTATTAGAATATTTCACGTATTTTTCAAAAAAAATGAGATTTTTTTTTAATTTTTTTTAGTTAATTCAAGTTCCGAAAATAATATTTAAAAAAATAATTTTTAGATTTTTCCATTTATTTTGTATTTTAAAATTATTTTTTAGAATATGTCAGTGTAATATTCTATTAGAATATTTCACGTATTTTTTAAAAAAAAACATGATTTTTTTTTTATTTTTTTATATTTTTAGTTAATTCAAGTTCCGAAAATAATATTAAATTTTTTTTTTTGGATTTTTCCATTTACTTTGCATTTTAAAATTATTTTTAGATTTGGTCTCACGGTCTCATAAAATTAGAATGGTCTGAAATGAACCTCAATATATATATATATATATATATATATATATATATATATATATATATATATATATATATATATATATATATATATATATATATATATACAAGCCGTTTACCTGCGCCAAACAACGGGTGCAAATTGTTTTTTTTTTTCAGGAATTAGTTACTAGAGGTAGTTTTTATTTTATTTTATTTTATTTTTTTGTGCAAATAGTTTACTACAGCTAAACAATTATCGATAAGAGTTATGCTAACAAATAGGAAATCAGTATAAAAAATAAATAAAGAGTTAGGATAATTATCTTTCATCTATTAGTTTCTTTCATAAACATGTTGTATTTACGAATATGCACAATGTGATAATACAAATCAACTTTGTAACCATATGTTACTGTTTAAGAATCGTCTTTTTCTTTTTTGACTTTTTAGACTTTATTCAACAACTAAGGTTCAATACTGTTTTACTAAGTCCATTAACTATCTATGAAGAGTGTCACGTAATGTTGGTCACATGAAAATTATCATGAAACTTTATCTTTTCATATATAAATCTGAAGATAAACATTATAACTTATACATCATAATGATTCTTAATATCTTTAAATTGTTTAGTTATAAGATTATCATTCAAAAATGATGACTACTGGATATATGTAAAATGAATAAAGAAAAGATTAAAAACAAATATTGAACTGTTTAATTGTTACAATCATGTAGATTTATCCGAAAACTGAGATTCATACATTTTTGAATAAAATATAATTTTTAAAACAATTTAATTTTTCTTTAGAACGACAATTCATATATTAAAAAAACCATCGGATAACAAGAAATGACAAAACGATGCCATAAGAAACATAGCAAGGAAAATATGTATTTCCTTCCGTAAAATAGTTGAGTTTATGGTGGTTTAATATTACACCCTCCCTTTCTCTCCATGTGTTTTATCATGTGTTTTATCGTTGAGGGAAAAGGTGTGGTAAAAGAAAATATTATTATAGAGGTTGGTGGATATGATATAATGCATTTTTTAACCAATTTAAGTGATGGCTGTTGGAGTTGTACCACATGCTTCTTAGGCTTTTTATGTATTCGTTGGTTTTGGAAAAAAGATAAGGAAAATGACTTAAAAAGGTAACGAAGTTTAAAAAATATACAAAAAGGACCATTGTTTTTTTTTGTACACAAAATATCATTTTACCGGCTATTGTAGGTTACCCGGTTTCTAAATGTTCAAAAAATATCTTTGTTGTTTTTTTAGTACAAAAAATACAATTAATGTTACTATTTGTACACATAATACCACCAAAATACACATGTGTTCAACTAAAATATTATGGTAACCAGGTACTTCAGGTAAATTGGATGAGAAGAGCGTAATCAGCAAGTGCTTGTTTGATGAGATTGTTTAATTTTTGTTAAAATTGTTGGAAAAGATCTTACAGGTGACACTTTGGCTGACAAATTTCTCTTCAAATCGGTGATGAGAAGAGCGTAATCAACAAGTGCTTGTCCAGCTGTTAGATAGGATAAAGTAAAAGCGTTCTTGTATGCCTCTTTCTGGCTTCCATATGGCATCGATTCACCATAATATCGATGCTAGATCAAATCATGCATATTTTGATAAAATTGTATTATTAAAGGTCTGCAAGTGAAGAAATTAATGTAGAGTAGAGTGATTAGAGCTTTTACTTCGGGGAAGATGACCATGGCACCAAAACGAGGGGCGAGTTCCCAAACGAAGCCGGTGTTGGCAGCGAACCATTCAATGTCGCCTTCATTGCCGCAATAAAGGAAGTTTGGGCCCAAATGATTAGGGCCTGGGCCCACCCAGTGATTGGAGTTGATGAGATAACGTTATTGGAACTTGGGAAGATCATTGAAGCTGAAATGATCAAGAGTCTGATCAAAGTATCGTGTCTCGTAAGTGTACTTCGGCTGAACAAGAATGTTTTGGGTTTTGAGAGGCCGTGGGGATTTGCTGAGAAATGGAGGTGGCCGGCGAGATTCCGACGTTAATGAAAGTAGGCAGATGATTAGGAGGAAGAATAAGAAAAAGGGTTTTGCCATGGTGGTGGAGGGTTGCGATGAAGAACAGTAGTGGCCGAAGTGAAGTGGAGGGTTCTTTATAAAAAGTAGCTAAATTTCCATTACATTCAAAAAAGGGAAAACGACTTAAAAAGGTAACGAAGTTTCAAAAATATACAAAAAAAAGACCATTGTTTTTTTTTGTCCACAAAATACTATTTTACCGGCAATTATAGGTTACCCACAAGGTTTTATTTGAACACATGTGTACTTCATTGGTATTTTGTATATAAAAAATATACTTTAATGATATTTTGAGTACTAAAAATAAAACAATTGTATTTTTTATACATTTTTAAATCTTCATTACCTTTTTAAGTCATTTTTCAAAAAAGATATTTGAAAGTGGAGATCGGTACTCTTCATTTATCGCGTACTCTAGAATGAGAACTTACACAAGCCACTATTTTCAAAAGCAAGAACTATATACAAAACTAAAGAAAGTTTATAATCACAATTAAATCTCAAAAAACTAATTAACATATGGGTAATCTAGAACTAATTCTCAACAACTAATAAAAACATCATAATATTGTTGGTTCGTTCACACAACATGGTAGCCACAATTGCATCCCATTTTTGCTATTTCAGCCCTACAAGTCTACAACAAAAAAACAACATTAAAAAACATAATTAAGTAATAAATAAAATTGTATCCAGAAATCTGCAAAACCAATTGCAAAAAAGTCACAGTTGAACAATTTAAAATTAAAAACTGTGTACGCATTCTCAATCAGAAAAACATGGATAAACCCTTAAATTCTAGGAATGGAAATATACTTTCATTGATGTGTTTATTATAGTATTTTTATTTTTATTTCTTCATATTACAACAATATATCTTGAGAAAAAGCTCCTAGTTATAGCAAAATGTAATCCAAAGTCGGGATGGCAGAGACCAAACTCGAATAACCCACATACAAAAAGAAATCAAGAAATCTCTCATCTAATTTTAGTGTCTTCTAAGATAAGCCATTTTTTAGCTGCAAAAATCCTGGTTTCACACTAAAGTTTATCATTTATTTTCATTTTGGAATACCATATGACTAATGGATATTGTTAGGGGCTGCAAATGCTCCAATCTTATTGCACAAAATACAAAGTTAAACTAAATTAATACAACACCAACATAATACAAATTTATTACCTGTTGCAGCCATCAACACTAAAATATGTAGTTTTAAAACTTTCATGATCCCTATAAAGAGTCCCAGATATCCTGTCCATGACTTTTTTAACACATAAATACCCACTACATACCAAAAGGTAATACACACACATTTATTTAACAAAGATATTATATATTCAAATAACCAAAAGAAAATAATAAAGTTGTATCAATAGAAGTATCAAGATTTCTAATGGGCGATCCTTACCTTTCACATACACAGTCACAAACCACACACACATGCACAACGACATACATACACCATCATCATATGAATGAGCCAATCCTCTTTGCATAGAAATTCTAAATTCTAGAAGTGAAAAGGGAATCCAAAGAAGGTAGTCCACATTAAAACTAATACCAATCCAAATAAAAGCAATGTGAAGAAAAGAACGTACTGTGCTATAATAAACAAAAATAAAAGTATATTGGTATTTATTGATGGGTTTTTGCCATAAGAACTTTCCTATGTGCGCATGCAAAACCCTAATGCTTGGATCTAGGCTTTCTAGTTAAACATGCTTTGAATCCAAGACTTCTAATGACTAATTAGGTATAAGAACAATACTAAATCAGATCTAGAATCATACCTTTGAATCCCTTGTTTGATCTTGTTGTCTTGGAGCTCTAGAGTCACAATTGTCACTCCTCTAATGGCTTACAAACACCAAATAGCAAGGAGGATGATTTGAGAGAGAGGAGAGGGGAGGGAATTCGGCTAGGGGTTCTCTACTTTAGATCAAGTGCCGATTTCCCTTTGCCATAGGGTTTATTTATGCTTGTAGACTCCTTAAGGGTTACAACTTAAACCCTAATTGGATAATCTTCTCTTAAAGCAATCCAAATCCATTCCTTAGATAGCCTTGGACGATTTTAAGCTATCTCTAGCTTCTAGAATCCGTCCACCCCTATCCAACATGGATTTACAGTCTAAAGTTTAACTATCAAACAATTGACAATTTATACCCTCTTATTTAATTAATCTCTTTGAGTCACCAAATTAATTCTAATTAATTTATGACTTATATTAATCAAATAAAAATATTATTATTCTTTATATTATTCTCATAATATATTAATAATATTTATTATTTCTTAATAAATCATCCTATCAAGTTGCTATGGTGAAGGCAACCTAAAAGGACCATGCACAACCGGGTCAAATACTTGCCTAATATAGTTGTAGCCTTAGACACTATTCCAACAGTCTCCCACTTGGATAAGTCTAGTAACTATATGCACAAGTATAATTCGATTTGCAATCGTAGCTCTCAAAGACGCTGTCAAACTCTGATCTAATCAATCTTGTCCTTTAGATAAGGGATCGTACAGTCCTCTGTTAGATATTATGCTGACAATTCTATGGAATGATTAGTCAAGCATTTAGGTTTCTCGATCTCTGATTTATTTGACATAGAACTTAATCGAACACATCAATTCAGTTCTGACCGGGCCCGGCACATAAGTCAAATCAAATCATCGAGCGGCCGAGATATCGCTTTTACCTTCTTAGATAAAAGTTATAGATAAACTTCGACTTATATGCATTTACTTATTCATTAACCAACTATACACAACAATGCGTTTTATAACACCGAGTTACTGATGCGTTTTCGCATTATCAATGTACAATCAATTAACAAATAACAAACCTGTTGGATTAGTGTCTAAGTCCATAACTATTTTGGTATGTACTTGACCCGATGGTGCATGGTCCTTTTGGGTTGCCTTCACCAAAGCAACTTGATAGGATGAATTATGGAGAGAAAGGATTAAATATGATTTATTAATATATTATGGGAATAATATATTAAAGGAGAAATCATATTGTTTAATTAATATTAGTCAATAATTAATTGGTAATTAGTTTTGTGACTAAAAGAGATTAATTAAACTTAAGGGACTAGAATTGTAATTATAAGATAATTGCAATTTGGGCCATGGATTGCCTTTTATTATAAGGTGGACGAATTCTAATGGGGAAGCCCATATGAAGTCGTCCAAGGCTTTAAGAAAAAGGCTCCATGGGTTGCTTAGGGCTTAAGCAACCAAATTAGGGTTTCCTTGTTAGATAACCCTAATAGCCTTACTATATAAAGACCCCTTATGCCTCAAAAACGTGATAAGCAACCTTCTAGGGTTTTCACACGTTTTGGGCAGCCTCCATCCTCTCTCCTCTTCATCCTCTTGCTTATGGTGTTTGTGAACCATTAGAGGAGTGACACTTGTGACTCTAAGCCTTCCAAAGTCAATTCAAAGGAGGAATTGGGATTGTTATTGCTACATAACAATCAAGGTAACATTATAAACGTATTCTTATGATTAATATGATTACTTGAATGCTAGAATTAGGGTTTATAGTCTTGGATTCAAAGCATGTACAATAGAGAAACCTAGATCCAAGCATTAGGGTTTGTATGAGCACATAGAATGTCTTATGACCAAAACCCATCAATGGTATCAGAGCCTTGATTGGTTTCTATTGTATTGATGCATATTTGATCGAAATAAGCACTGAAAATCGATTTTTTGAGTTTCTGAATGTTTGACTCGCCGAGTCACTTGGTGAACTCGCCGAGTCAGCTGTACTCGACGAGTCAAAGGGTCTGACAGCTCAGATTCGCGATTTTCTTCCTGTTTTGCCTTTGGATAATTACCATAAACATGTTTTTGTGATAAGATCCGAATTTTTTCATTATTATGTGATTATCCTTACCTAAAAAGAAGATAATTGTTAAAATTTAGATAATCACTTGTTTTATTAGATAAAGTTTGATTATTTGTAATTTAGATTTGAATTATCTTGTGAAATAGTTTCAATTTTTCCCTTTAGGTTTTATAGTTTAAATTTGAACCCAAAAGTTTTGTTGTTTTGAAATTTAAATAGTTGAAACCCTAATGTTTTGAAAAAAGGTTTCAAAACTTGACCTCAAGTTTTGGAATTTAAATTTTGATTAAATAGTTTAATTTTGATGTATATTTAAATTCTAAACCCTAATGTGTTGAAATGTTTCAAAACTGCCCTCAAGTTTTGGAATTTAAAAGTTGATTAAAAGTTTAATTAGGAATGTTAAATTCTAAAACTCTAGTATAGTTTTGAAAAAGTTCAAATCACACCCTTATGGTTTATTAATTAATTAAGGTGTATAATTAATAGAGATTTAATAAATCCATAAAAGTTTAGGTTTACAATTTAATTGAATTAAAAGTATAATTGTTAAATTAGACCACCTAATATTTTAAAAGTATAAAATACACCCTATACTATATATATAACATTAAAAGTCTAACATTATATATATGTATAAGTAAAAGTCAGTCTTACCGTTAGTAGACCTCATTCACGAAGCTAGTCTATAAGGGGTGTTTAAGGAAATTGCCTATAAAATGGCGAATTGTAACGCCTGTGTTTCCGGGCTTGCCACTTTTAGTAATGTAATAGTCTAGGTTAACCTTTGTAACCCGTTTTGAAATAATAAGATTGTATTATTTGAGTATTATGTGTTTTGTGCTTAATTGCTTAATTATGTGTTTTGATTAATTAAGAATAAAAATAAGCGTCAAAATTTAAGTGTAAAATAAACTTAATATCTTTGATCTATGTTGTAGTAGTTGAAACGAGGTTTCCGAATATATATAGAACACCCAAATCTGACTTCGTATGAGGAAGTTATGATTTATCGAAATTCCGGCTTAGCGGTATACAGCCTGTTTTACTCGATGTGAGATCGAGCGGTTGTTAGCCGAAGCAATCTAAATGAGAATCGAAGATCTCATTGTTGGTATTGAAGCGATAAAAAGTTAGGCGAGAACGGACGTCAAACGAAGAAGTTATGAATTTATAACGAAAGTTTCTGTCCCGGCCTATTAAAAATAATTAATAAAAATAAATTCAAAATTAGCCGACGGAGTCTAAACGAAAGTCGTAGAGCGTGGTCTCACCTTTCCGTGGATACAAAGAACGTCGAAAACGGAGTTCGTATGAAGAAGTTATGAATTTCCGAAGTTTATTAATCATTTTGTATTTAAATTTAAATCAAAATTCGGAAGCATTATCCGAAGACGAGTCACCGATCTGATCCGAGGTACGCCCCGCGTACGCGAGAACGCCCCGCGTACTCCGGAAGTGTCGACACTTCGGATGACGCATGCAGTGACGATTCGGAGCCCTGTACGCCCTGCGTACAGGCGTACGCCCCGCGTTCGTGCGAGGGTCCAGCATTATAAAAGGGGATCCGAAGGCAGCCAAAATTCTTGTTCATTTCTTCTCTTCTCTCTAGTCTTTTGCATCGTTTTGCGTGCCAGAAATACCCAAAGCCCCGGTATCATACTCTTGCCCCGAGGCAAGTCCCGAGATCTCGAAGATCCCGAGAAGTGCGGTTCCCGAGTCGAAGCTCTGCCCGCGAGAAGTTTGATTTTCGAGGAGATCTTCCAGATCTGCTGAGGAATACTACTTCTATAAGTCGTAGTGCTGTCGGATCATCTTCTGATCAAGTGAGTGTGTAGTTATTTTCTTCTAATACAATAATACGAAGTATTTTTATACAAAATACGTGCTATGTGTATATATTTGGTTGTGTTATGTGTGAATGTGTATTCACTCTCTTCTATCTTATAGATCTGATTTATTCTCTATGAGATATGTGCTATGTGTGTGTGTGCCTCATCTGTTATGTGATATATGTGTTGATTAAAGCATGCTATACAGGTTTTTAAACTATGTATACAAATGTATATTTTTATCTACTAATATGTAGGGTAGAACATGGGTAGATAGTTGGTGTGTAATAAACAGATGAGAGGCCTCGTTGTTGTTTGATTTAGTCATCTAGCGGAGTTTAGATGACGACCACATACTTTTCTAGATAGTCTTGTGGAAACATTAACAGGTTCGCCACCTGTAGGTGTTAATGAACTTGGGTGTTCATTCGCTGCACTCCATCCCCCTCATGGTTGCCTTATTTGACTTATATTGCTGAGGTACCCCGAAGCATGTGTTGTCGCCCCGATGAAATATTCTTAGACTAGGTCCCTTATGTTAGTTGTTTTAGGGACATTAAAGTGAGAATAACGGGAATGGGTAATTGGGTTATTGTTGGTTGGTGAAAATTAAATATGATATTTATTGTGGGTTGAAAACCCTATATGCTCACCAGGCTCCCAAGCCTGACCCACTCAGTTTTAAATTGTATTACAGGAAGTGGCGGAAGGGCATGAGATGGATGAACCATCAAGTTGTTTTGTTTACAAGTCTGCATATGTTTATATTTGTTATATGACTTGTAATGTATTCGTTTATGCTTATTGGTCTGTATCGGAACATGACACCCCGAGTTTTGATTATAATGAAAATACATTTCTTTTATGAAATGCTTCGGTAAACATTGTTTTATCATGTTTTGTTTTTGGGAACAAATTCCGCAACTCTTTCAAATCAAAAGGATTTACTCTGAAAATATTTAAAAGCATAAATGAAAATCGGTCTTTTCTGGCCGAGATTTTGGGGATGTCACAATTGAATGGGTATCCACTCTTACCCACCGCACTCTTGACTAGTGGAGGGTCGTTAGCCGAACGGGTAGGATATGACGAAACCTTCCATTATAAGTATAATGAATTATTAAAGTAACTAAATGTTTTCATAAAATTCCTAGTCTTAGTTACTTAGGCAAAAGTGAATTGATGCAATTCCATGAAATTACACTTTGTACCCTTGCGAAGACGTTAGTGGAGCGTGTGTGGTTTACCGGCACACTAAATGGTTCTAAGTGAAGGTAGCAAAGGGTGACTCAATGTTTGTCATAGTTTGGTGGAGCGTGTGTGGTTAACCGGCACATCGAATAGGTGACTGTAACATGTGAGGGCACCATGTAGTTTGCATGGTTATTCACACCCGCTTTGTGATCCTCGGCATCCCAGTCACAAACTAGAGGGGCATATCGAGATTTAAACATGCCATTGAATGTTCAATGAATCTCAAAGGATCTAGGAGTTTTCATAGATTTAAAACTTAAATTTCTTTTTCGTTTTTCATGGTGGAAATTAGTGAATCGTCATTCACTTACCTTCAAATATTCTGCAATTAGGGTTACGGTATCCCTCTCCCGAGTTGTAGAATATTGTGTTGGGTCCTAGCCTTAGTATTTCATTTGGGTGATTTACTAAGGACTCAATCTATCAACTAACTTGAATTCGTTTTCTCCCGTTTTGTAGATGTCAAAGTTCGACAACTATGGTCTTCCCAAATCCCGTGGAACAAGCATTCCACATGAAGATGATATTCCACGATTCGATCGAGGAACAAGAAATCATGCTTCACTTCCTCTTCCTCCTCCTATTATTCTCCCTAACCGACAAGTTCGAAGGCTTGAAAAGTTCAAGCTCACTCAAGCCCTTTTGGCAAGTAAACACAGAGAAGGAAAGTCCGTGTGTGTACACGTCCTAGGGATAAAGTCACACATTGATAGGTTAAGAATGTTGGGATCCGTTGTCTGTGAGGAAATGGCTGTTGATTGGGTTCTTCAGTCACTTCCCAACTCATATAGTGAGTTCGTAAGCGAGTACTATATGATGAACTACGACGTGACCTTTATAGATCTCACCTATATGCTTATTGCTGCTGAATCAGCAATGATTTGGCGCAATAGAAAAGCAAAATTGATTGGTGAATCTGCCATCGAGACCTCTATGGATATAGACAATGGCAACGAAAGACAAGCTATGATCGAAAAGTTTGATCATAAGAGAAAGGCGATGTCTGAAGTAGTTCCATGTCCTGTTCCAAAAGAGTTTATTTGTTTTTATTGCCAAGAGAAGGGGCATTGGAGATGAAGCTGCCCCATTTACCTAAGAGATCTAAGAGATGGGAGAGTCGAAACGCATGGCTCTAATATAGGTAAAATCCATTTACTAACTCTTTTAAGCTTCTATTCTAGATTCTTAATACATAATGTAATAAGATTACAATTGACGTTTTGTAGGATCGAAGAAAAGAAAGAGAGCTTAAGGGAAGAAGTGAGCAAAATCTAACCGTAAAGGAATGGATTTCGATCGCATTTCTCGAAGATTAGATTCTTGAGCTACTACTTAGAGTTAGAATTAGATTGCTAAGAAAGATGTATTAGCATAAGTTTTTCAATGAGTTGTATTGTAAGGACAAAAAATTTTCCGCAATAAAATAAATTTTGATTTTAAATTTTATTTATTTATCCTTACAATGGCGTGTATGAAAAAATTGATGTTAAAATGTTTCTATTATTAACAATAATGGATTTGGTTCTTATTATGTTATTTATGGAAAGTCGAGAATTTACCAAATAGGGAGAGTTTCTCATCGCCTAAGTTTCAATTGGACAGAAACTTGGAATCATGCAACGTGGATGCACGATGAATGAGAAATTTCATATTTGGAAATTAGACTAATTCATTGACAAAGTGTCAAGTGAAGGACTAGGAGATCGAGTACACAAAGTTGTGTATTGATCAAGTTCACCATAAGAGTAACAAAGATATTCGTCATAATTTACTAAAGGTTTAGTAAATATGATTATACTTACAAGATTAAGTGTAATTCTGAATTGATTGAAAAAGTTCAAATCAATAGCAGAACGGATAAGAAGAATCAAGAAGACAGAAAGATAAAAGTTTCTCCATTCTAAGAAGATGGGAAAGTACCTTTTATGCTTTATGATAGGTCTTAATGATTAAGAACCATATCTCAAATGATCCTCTAAATGAGTCTTAGTACAATTGTATGTCTAAGAAGAGGAATCAAGAATTGAAGAAATGGTTAAATCAAGAAGTCAATCATGCTTCGTTCCAATAACAAGTCTTAAAGTTAAGATTGTGACAATGAGTGAAAAGTATTAAGAAGGTTTAAAACATTCATTAAATGTGGTAAGTTGTGATGTCTTAGATAAGACAAAGACCAACTAGGACCAATTTATGAAGAGTTTTGATAAAAGCTACACTAACTCTTGAATATTTGTTTGTCAAGAAATGTTTTGACAAGAGAATCTTATATGTCAAAGAGTCAGTGGGAGTCTTAATGATCTTGAAAGGTTTCAAGAACAAATCAAATAAACCTTATCAATCATCACTAGCACACGAGTTAAGGTTTACAACCTATCGTGATGACATTATTTTGATTCTGTGCCAATCCAATCGAGTTAATTATGCATGAGAGTTCTATGAGTTCTCATTTTGAACGCATAAAAGGCAAAGCACCTTAATCAATGAAAGGTACATTGATAAGAAAAGGTGAGCTGCTTAACTACTTGGAAGACATGGTGGGCAGCTGTGCTACCATAAGGCAAGAAATCAAGATTAAGAAAGCTCGGTCCATATGAGTTTGAATTTGTCGTAAACTTTAGTTTTAACAAATTCACATGGATAAGAACACATACACCGCTCAAATCTAAGTGTCATAAGATTTCCTCCTTCATGAAAATGATTGTGAAGAAATGCTTTCACTAAGAGAGATTTTAAGAAGATAGTGATTGTAAAATTGCATTCTTGAATTCAATTATGGTTACGGTATCCCTTTCCATAATTTGAATTATGAGGTTTGGCAATTAGTCTTAATTGTTTAGACACACATATGAACTATCGAAGGCAAAGGTGTATAAGTTCAAAAAGCCTTGATAAAAGATTATCAAAGCACTAAGTATTAGGAACATGAACTTAAGAAATTCAATAAGCATTGGTTTTCTGAAAGTTAAGATGTTTATGAATACATGTCGAAGCTAGTGGGAGCATAAGTGTTATGTTTTATAATAATCATCATGATAGTGGGAGCATAAAATTTATGATTGTATGATTATTAAGGAAAGTATTGCAAGGTTAGCAATATTAATTATAGAAAACAAGAGTCATACTTTGCAAAGTCGCAATAGTTGAAGAGTTGTTTTGCTATAATTAAGGGATAGAATATTATGCTTCATTTCAAATCTAAAGGTTTAGGTTGAGAAATGTTAATAAAATTTAGTCAAAGGTACAAAGTGTGTTCTTAAAATTTCGATTATGATTACGGCATCCCTCTTCACAATTCGAATTTTAAGAACATAGCAAATAAAACATTATGCGTCGTGTCCCTTACGCTTCGGGTATAGGATCGATTGCAAATGCTTTAATGTTTGACCATTCTAAAATTTTCCAAATGTCGAGCGCATTTAGAGGGAAAAGGGACTAGAATCGGTTTTGACTAAAATAATTAAACAACTATCAAAGGACAATCCAAAGTTCGACGAGGATTGGTCGCTTGTGAGTAGTTGGAAGTATAGTATTGGAAAATATGGAAATGTTTCCATATTGGATGGACCATATCGACATCATTACGAATAGATAAGATTCTATTAAGAATGAGTTGTCATATGGAACATATGGAAGTGTGTCCATATTGGGAATTGAATATTGTGAAATCTATGACTAAGTTAGAAACTTCTATGCAAAAGGATGTTCAAAGAATGTACTTTGAGTGAGAGACATCACGTCTATGGAATTGTCTTGTAACAATCCCCGATAGAGGACTTTGTAATATCATTGGCAATAGTCTTTGTGACTTTCGTGCAGTGACATTACGAAAGGATAAGTTGCATAGAATGTTAGAATCTAGCATATTCTATAAGTAGCAAGAATTTGATATTCTTTAACTTATGGAAAAAAGGATTTGGAGTTGTGAAATGAGAAAGATTGGAAATGTGTTCAATTTGATCTATTTCATAAAGTAAGAACCATAAGTAAACATTGTGTGCATACTAGGAGCATGGGACAAGTGTTGCAATTCAAGTAAGAAGTTGATTAACCGAAACGACAAATAATGAGTAATCAATATGGTGATAAATAAAAGGTGTTTTATTTATGCTCAAAGGGTTGAGGCCATATGTGATTAGTATTATTCTTGTGTTTCACTTTGCATGTTTTGACTTCCAGAATAATTGAGTTTATTAAGAATAATCGAATTATTCAAACGGGCCACAGTCGTTCATATGTTGGAAGTAGATATGAATGAAGACTGTCGTGAATTGGTGTGTGGATTGTCTAAAGAGCATTAGACATAAGCAAATGTTTGCTGCAACGTTCATGAGTGCTTACGAATATGATTTGAGCATTGGATCAAACCCACGCTCACTTGGATCACTCCATGAATTGTATCACAAGTGATTGGTGAGACGATAACATCTTATATTCTTGAAACCGAGATGTGTGAGTTGTATCTTGCGAATCGGTTGCACATTGATAATATGTAAACGCACTAGTAACTTGGTGTTATAAAACATATTGTTGTGTGTGATTCGGTGCGTGAGTGCAAGCGAGCATTGTATCAAAGTTTATCCATTCCTTTTATTCAAAGTAGGATAAAGGCGATATCTTTGGGCCCCTCGATGGTTTAGTGATGACAAACGTAAATGCTCGGCCGGGCTAGGGCTAATTTGATTTGTTCAATTAGTCAGTCGTCATAAATCGGAAATCGAGATATAGTACAAAGATAATGATTTGAAATCATATCTCATATGATATCTAGAATGGAGGAATATATGATCCCTTATCTAAGGACACGCGTATCTGATATGATCAGAGTTGACAGCGGCTTTGGAAAGCTACGATTGCAGATCAGGATCTGAAGTCATACGCAGAATAGTTATTAGACTTATCCAAGTGGGAGACTATTGGATTAGTGTCTAAGTCCATAACTATTTTGGTATGTACTTGACCCGATGGTGCATGGTCCTTTTGGGTTGCCTTCACCAAAACAACTTAATAGGATGAGTTATGGAGAGAAAGGATTAAATATGATTTATTAATATATTATGGGAATAATATATTAAAGGAGAAATCATATTGTTTAATTAATATTAGTCAATAATTAATTGGTAATTAGTTTTGTGACTAAAAGAGATTAATTAAACTTAAGGGACTAGAATTGTAATTATAAGATAATTGCAATTTGGGCCATGGATTGCCTTTTATTATAAGGTGGACGAATTCTAATGGGGAAGCCCATATGAAGTCGTCCAAGGCTTTAAGAAAAGGGCTCCATGGGTTGCTTAGGGCTTAAGCAACCAAATTAGGGTTTCCTTGTTAGATAACCCTAATAGCCTTACTATATAAAGACCCCTTATGCCTCAAAAACGTGATAAGCAACCTTCTAGGGTTTTCACACGTTTTGGGCAGCCTCCATCCTCTCTCCTCTTCATCCTCTTGCTTATGGTGTTTGTGAACCATTAGAGGAGTGACACTTGTGACTCTAAGCCTTCCAAAGTCAATTCAAAGGAGGAATTGGGATTGTTATTGCTACATAACAATCAAGGTAACATTATAAACTTATTCTTATGATTAATATGATTACTTGAATGCTAGAATTAGGGTTTATAGTCTTGGATTCAAAGCATGTACAATAGAGAAACCTAGATCCAAGCATTAGGGTTTGTATGAGCACATAGGATGTCTTATGACCAAAACCCATCAAAACCATATATCTAGGTTTTAAGACTATATGATATTATTGTCTTGTGATCACCCTTTTATATCATATTCCATAAGGTGATTCCAACAAGCGCGGGTTTGTTCCAATGCTCAAAACCAGTTCATAAGCACTCATGAACGTTGCAGCAACCCTTTGCTATGTCTAACACCATTTAGACAATCTACATACCAATTCATGACAATCTTCATTCATATCCACTTCCAACATATGAACGATTGTGGACAATTTGAATAATTCGATTATTCCTAATAAACTCAATTATTCTGGAAGTCAAAACATGCAAAGTGAAACAATAGTTAAACAATTAACATAAGACAGTAACATTACTCATAAATAAAACTCCTTTATTTAATCATCAAATGTTAATTACATTTATCTATTACAAGTTTCTAATACTATCTAGTCTATGCTAATATCATCCTTCAGCCCAATACTCCTAGCATGCTGCAAGTGCTTAACCCTACTCAGTCCCTTCGTAAGCGGATCTGTTGGGTTATCTTCTGATGATATCCTCTTCACTACGAGTTGTCCTTCTTCTACACGATGTCTAATAAAATGATATTTTCTGTCGATATGTCGTGATCTACCATGATCCCTCGGTTCCTTGGTCAAGGCAACCGCTCCTTCATTATCACAGAAAATCTCCATGGGCTCCTTTATGGCAGGTACAACTCCAAGATCACCGATGAAGTTCTTCAGCCATATTGCCTCCTTCGACGCTTCGCTCACTGCAATGTACTCTGATTCGCACGTTGAATCAGCTACGGTTCCCTGCTTGGAACTCTTCCATGTCACTGATCCTCCATTCAGGGTAAAGACCCAGCCCGACTGCGAACGGTAGTTGTCCCTGTCGGTCTGAAAACTGGCGTCACTATACCCTCGCACCTTCAAGTCATCACTCCCTCCAAGGACTAAGAACCATTCCTTCATCCTCCGAAGGTACTTAAGGATATTCTTCACCGCAATCCAATGGGCTCTGCCAGGATTCCCTTGATATCTACTAACCATGCTCAAAGCGAAGGCTACATCAGGGCGAGTACAAGTCATAGCGTACATGATTGAGCCAACTGCGGAAGCGTATGGTACTCGGCTCATTTATGCTATTTCAGCTTCGGTACTCGGACTTTGAGTCTTACTCAACTTGGCATTACTTTGTATCGGTAATTCTCCTTTCTTTGAGTTTTCCATACTAAAACGTTTTAGTACCTTCTCTAAGTAAGTGTTCTGACTAAGTCCTATTAGTCTCTTGCTTTTTTCTCTTACTATCCTTATTCCTAAAATGTAAGAAGCCTCTCCGAGGTCCTTCATAGCGAAGCACTTCCCGAGCCAGGACTTAACTTCCTGCAGAGTAGGGATGTCGTTTCCTATGAGTAATATGTCATCGACATATAGAACGAGGAAGCTAACTATACTCCCACTAGCTTTGACATATACACACGACTCATCTTCGCTTCGTACAAATCCAAACTCTTTGACTTTCTCATCAAAGCAAAGATTCCATCTGCGAGATGCTTGCTTAAGTCCATAAATGGACTTCTCAAGTTTACACACTCTATTCGGATGCTTCAGATCCACAAACCCCTCTGGCTGAGCCATGTAAACATCCTCAGCCAATTTTCCATTAAGGAAAGCGGTCTTGACATCCATTTACCAAATCTCATAATCATGAAATGCGGCAATCGCTAGCATCACTCTAATAGATTTTATCTTCGCAACTGGTGAGAAGGTCTCATCATAGTCAACTCTGGGAGTTTGAGTAAAGCCCTTCGCAACCAATCGCGCTTTATATGTGTGTACGTTTCCATCCACGTCGGTCTTCTTCTTGAAGATCCATTTTCACCCAACGGTCTTACGTCCGGGCACATTATCAACCAAATTCCAAACTTGGTTATCATACATGGATTGGATCTCGCTATCCATTGCCTCTTTCCATTTCGCAGACTTCGGGCCTGCCATGGCTTCCTTATAGCTATTAGGTTCATCAAGATTTATTAGTGTACCATCACTAATATACATGTCCCCTTTGGTAGTAATATGAGAACCATAAAACTGGGGATGAACTCTAACTCTATCGGAACGTATAAGAGGTAAGGACTCGTCAATCGGTTCAACTGGAGTTTCCTCCTCGGGTTGAGTGCCAGCGGTAGAGGTTTCTTCATCTATCGAATCTTGAATCTCTTCAAGCTCGATTTGCCTCCCACTGTCTCCTTGGCCTATGAGTTCTCGCTCTCGGAAAATTCCTCTCCTCGTAACAAAGACAACATTGTCCTTCGGTCTATAGAAGAGATATCCAAAGGATTTCTGCGGGTAGCCGATGAAAATACATCGCTCACTTCGAGGTTCGAGCTTGTCGTGAGTATCTCGTCTTACGAAAGCCTCGCAACCCCAAACCTTGATATGTGCTAACGAGGGAGCTTTCCCTGTCCACATCTTGTGAGGTGTTTTGGCAACCTTCTTAGTAGGGACTCGGTTAAGGATATGGGCGGTAGTCTCTAAGGCATACTCCCAAAAAGAGATTTATAGCGAAGCACGACTCATCATAGAGTGAACCATATCCAATAAGGTTCGATTACGCCTTTCTGCCACACCATTCAGCTGTGGTGTCCTAGGAGGCGTCAATTGTGAAACTATTCCACACTCCTTGAGATAATCGTGGAATTCAAGACTTAGGTACTCTCCTCCTTGATCGGATCGAAGCATCTTGATTTTCCTGCCCAATTGATTCTCCACTTCGTTCTTGAACTCTTTGAACTTTTCAAAGGTTTCTGACTTTTGCTTGATTAAATAGATATACCCATATCTACTATAATCATCGGTAAAAGTCACGTAGAAGCGGTTCCCATCCTTCGTGGTTGATCTAAACGGTCCACATACATCGATATGTATTAGGTCCAATAGACCCTCACCCCTTTCACATGTACTCGTGAAGGGTGATTTAGTCATCTTTCCAAGCAAACAAGACTCGCACGTTGTAACGCCCGGGTTTCAGGGCTAAGCATTTTTGTCAATGTAATAGTCTAGGTCAACTCTTGTAACTCTTTTTGAAGTAATAAAGATGAAATATTTGAGTATTATGTGAATTATATGTGTTTATTATTTAATTATAAATGTATAATTAATAAAGAATAAAAATGAGCGTCAAAATTAAAGTGTGAGATAATCCCGATATCTCTACATAAAGTTGTAGAATATGTCTCAAGGTTTCCGTGCATATAAGGAACGCCGAAATCCGAGTTATAACGAAGAAGTTATGACCCGTCGAAGTTTCACGACAGAACCGGCACGATACCGGGAAGCGTGAATAATGAATTTACGATAGAGCGAGATTTAGCCTTAGTGATCTAAACGAAAGTCGTAGAATATGTTAAACTAAGAACATCGATAAAAAGAACGCCCAAATCTGACTTCGTATGAAGAAGTTATGAGATTTTAAACAGACCAATCCTGTCCCGGCTTGTTAAAAATATAACTTTAAAAATAAAGTCAAAATTAGCCGACGGAGTCTAAACGAAAGTTGTAGAGTACGTCTTCACCTACGCGTGGATATAAAGAACGTCAAAAACGAAGTTCGTATGAACGAGTTACAAATTATAATAGCATATTTACGTATTAAAATAAAGTATAAATCATATATACGTACATATATATATACATATGTAAATATAATTAGAAAGGTATCGACGATGCGGTCATTATAAGACTAATGTTGAGTTCTTTCGACATTAGTTTAGTACAAATATCATTAAATCCATTTATAATAGTATTATAGAGGGGTGTTTAGTTGTTTATATAACTAAAAGGTCATTAAGTAATTATGGAGGGTAGTTTTTGAAAATTCAATTAGTATAAATAAGAGCCTTGGGCTCTCATATTTCTTGCACCATTCTCTTGATTCAAGAGTCTTTCTCTCCTTATCCCCCGAGCATTTCGGTCCCTCGTGATTCGACTTCTCTTTCTGTAGCTTAGTATAGTAAGGTGAGCGCTGAAGCGCTGCACGAATCTTTCTTAGAAAGATTCAGCGACGAAGTTCTGCCCCTGCAGAGCCCGACTCCTAGCTAAAACCCCCTTGTAAGTAAGTTATGCTTATCTTATTTTAATATAGCTTATATTTAAAATTAGTATTGTTATTATGAACTTATAATAAATATTTGAGCTATTATTATAACTTATATAAGTGTCGTTATAATATTTTTTTTAACTACTCGCGGTACGGGGAATCTGGTTTAAAGGGCCGCATAGGGTTGTTGGATTTCATAAGTGCTATATGCCAAAATGGTCCTGCCCTCCGGTGTTTTATGTCTAGCCCCTATCTGTACATAGTGGTTGGAAAATATTGTTTAACGCTTATATAGTAATAATAATACTAAGACTAATAGTTGGTCACGGTAAATATTAGACTAAAATTTAGCGATAATAATGCTAGGTTTCGTCGAAGGAAAATAGAATCGTTAGAAGCAAGCACTGCCCGATTTTGGAATCATCACCTTAACAAGTGAGTGCATAGTTACTTTCAACTTACACATAGATATGAAGTATTTTATATAAATTACGTGCTATGTGTACATATTATCTGAATACTTGCTATCTATGCTAGATGAACGTTGTTATACATGTTTTCAATGATTTAAACTGTATATGTATTTTATATCTACGAAAATGTTGGGGTAAAACATGGGTAGATGCAATAGGTGATGTGTGATAAAATGATGAGAGGCCTCGATGTTGATGTTGTTGATTCTGTCATCTAGCGGAGTATGGATGACGACCACGGACTCTTCTAGACAGTCCAGTGGAACACTAGCAAGCTCGCAACCTGTAGGTGGTTGTGAACGATATGTTCACCGGTGTACTCCATCCCCCACATGGTTGCCTTTAGGACATTTATTGCTGAGGAATCCCCTTAGCAGTAGTGTCCGTCCCGATGATGATCCTAAGGCTAGGTCCCTTATGATAGGTGTTTAGGGACGTAAAGTGAGGATAACGGGAACGGGTAATCGGGTTATTGTTGATTGATGAAATTAATAAACTTATTTATTGTGGGTTGAAAACCCTATGTGCTCACCAGGCTCCCAAGCCTGACCCACTCAGTTTTATGTATTACAGGTAGTGGCGCATGAGCATAGGTGTGATGTTTTGGACAAGGGATTACGGATATAGGCCAGTAGATATGAAATAATGTAGTAAGGCTTATATTGTACTGTTTATGCTTTTGATCTGTACGAACATGACATCCCGAGTCTTTTAATGAAATACATTTCTATGGAAATGCTTTTGATAAATCTTTATCATATTTTTGTTTTGGGACAAATTCCGCAACACTTTCATTTAAAATGTAACTCTGATTTTTAAACAAAGCATAAACAAACCGGTCTTTTCTGGCCGTGATTTTGGGGATGTCACACACGTGGCATCTTCCCTAAGGTCGAATGACTCCAACACTCCATCCTTTTGGAGTTGGGCTATGCGTTTCTTGTTGACATGTCCAAGACGACAATGCCACAAGGATGCTTTATCCATACTAGTGGAAGAATCTATGTTTAAAACATCATTTCCTAAGTTATCAACAATCATAACAGTTTCATAAATTCCATTACATGGTATAGCTTCAAAGTAAAAGACACCATTTAGATAAGCCAAAATAGAACCATTCTCATTATTAAAAGAAAATCTAAAACCTTGTCTAAACAAACCATGAAATGAAATGATGTTTCTAGCCATTTGTGGCGAATAGCAACAATTGTTCAAATCTAAACATAAATTATTCCTAAGCACTAAAGAATACACTCCAATCTTGGTCACAGGCGACGATCTTCTGTTCCCCATGATTAGATTGATCCTTCCTTGCTCCACATCCTTACTTCTTCTTAGTCCCTGCACATTAGAACAAATGTGATAACCACAACCGGTATTAAGAACCCAAGAAATAGCATGATTAGAATCGTTAGATTTAATTGTGTATATACCTACGAAAGATGGCTTGATCTTTCCTTCCTTGATGGCTTCCAGGTACTCTGGGCAACTTCTCTTCCAATGTCCTATCTTGTGGTAGTGGTGGCACTCTGCCACCTTAGGGTTAGGGCAGGGCTTAGCGGGATCAACTTTGGTCCCACTAGAAGAGGCACCATCTCGGGCTTTAACCTTGCGATAGTTCTTAGACGAGGCCTTCCTCTTCTTTCCCTTTCCTTGACCAATAGCCAAGACAGGAGCAGCGGGTGGATTGGGAGTTGGTGCAACATACTTGTCTTTGAAGTTGCTCTCAGCGACCCTCAAGAGACCTTGGAGTTTGCTTAGGGTGACCTCCTCTTTGTTCATGTGGTAGGTCATTATAAATTGATTGTACATCGGAGGCAAAGAGTGAAGCACCATGTCGATCGCCAAGTCTTCCCCAAAGTCAACATTTAACTTGCAAAGGCGGTCAACATACCTTTGCATCTTTTGCAGGTGCACGGTAAGAGACTCTCCATGACCCATCTTAGCGGAAATCATGTTAGTGAAAATCTCATAACGCTCTTGTCTCGCGTTTTGGTGGTATCTCTCCAATAAGTCTTGATGCACCTCGTACGGGTACATGTCCTCATAGGACTTTTGGAATTCGGAGTTCATTGTGGCTATCATGATGCAATGTACCTTCGTTGCATCGCGCTCATGAGTTTCAAAAGCGGTCATTTCAGCCGGAGTAGCGATTTCAGGGTTGATTTTCTCGAGATTCTCATCGAGGACATACTCCTTATCCTCATAGCAAGAAATGGTGCGAATGTATCTTATCCATTCGCTAAAGTTCGTTCCATCGAAGGTGACCTTTTGGCAAAGGCTCATCAATGTGAAAGAACTAGCAGCAGCGTTGTTTGCATTCGACATCTACAAATAGAAAGGACAAAGATAGATTAGAATATGAATCCCTAATTATCACCCAATAAGAAAAATTAGGGCTAGGATCCAACAACAATATTTACATATTAGAAAAGGGATGCCGTAATCTAACATGCAAATAAATTGAAGGTAAGTGAATGACGATTCACTAATTCTCCACCATAAAAACCTAACTATTAGTCCTAAATGTATTGAGAATTCCTAGGTTCGGATGAGATTCATTGAAACTATTCAATGGCATGTTTAAATCTCGATATGCCCCTCTAGTTTGTGACTGGGATACCGAGGATCACAAAGCGGGTGTGAATTACCATGCAAATTCACATGGTGCCTTCATTGTAACGATCACCTATTCGATGTGCCGGTAAACCACACACGCTCCATCGAATTATGATAAACAATGAATCACCCTTTGCCACCTTTGCTTAGAACCAATTAGTGTGCCGGTAAACCACACACACTCCACTAACTTCTTTGCAAGGGTGCAAAGTGTAATTTCATGGGATTGTATCAATTCATTTTTCCTAAAGTAACTAAGATTGGGAAATTTTAAAAATGTGTAGTTACTTTGTATTACATATTATACTTTTAATGAGAGGATGAGGTTGCCCTATCCTACCCGTTCGGCTAACGACCCTCCATCGATCAAGCAAGCGGTGGGTGTGAGTGTACACCCATTAAGCGCCATTTTATAGGCCGCAACCTTATACCCACCTTATAGATCGACTTCATGAATGAGGCCTACTAACGGTAAGACTAGCATTTTAGTTATATATATATATATATATATATATATATATATATATATATATATATATATATATATTATTCTTGTAATATTATATTAGTATAGGGTTGTATTTTAAACCTTTTAAAATCTAGGGTTTGAAATTTAAATTTTCTAAATTAAAACTTTTAATCACAAAATATAAATTTCAAAACTTGAGGACAAGTTTTAAACATTTAAAACACGGAGGATCAAATAACAAATAATTTTAATTAACAATTAATTTACTAATTATCTATATTTGATTTATTCAGGATTTCTTGCAAGATAATTACCAAAATAATCAAAATAATTAATTAATTATCATATAAGGAAATTAAATATTTTATTAGTTGATAAATATCTTTAATTAGATCAAGATTATAGTCATATATATCAAAAAATCGGATTATGGTTGATCTAATATGATTAAGGTAAGTTTCCATAAGATAATCATGAAGAAATCCCGAATCTGGCAATTCCTGACGCTTGGACTCGCCGAGTGCACCAAGTGACTCGCCGAGTCAGGCCAACTCACCGAGTCCATGACTCAGAAACACAAAAATTGAATTTTGTAGTTAAGTTTCAAACAAATAAGCAACAATTTAATGAAAATCAAGCTAGGCTCTGATACCACTGATGGGTTTTTGCCATAAGAACTTTCCTATGTGCACATGCAAAACCCTAATGCTTGGATCTAGGCTTTCTAGTTAAACATGCTTTGAATCCAAGACTTCTAATGACTAATCACTTATTTGATCTTGTTGTCTTGGAGCTCTAGAGTCACAATTATCACTCCTCTAATGGCTTACAAACACCAAATAGCAAGGAGGATGATTTGGGAGAGAGGAGAGGGGAGGGAATTCGGCCAGGGGTTCTCTACTTTAGATCAAGTGTCGATTTCCCTTTGTCATAGGGTTTATTTATACTTGTAGACTCCTTAAGGGTTACAGCTTAAACCCTAATTGGATAATCTTCTCTTAAAGCAATCCAAATCCATTCCTTAGATAGCCTTGGACGATTTTAAGCTATCTCTAGCTTCTAGAATCCGTCCACCCCTATCCAATATGGATTTACAGTCTAAAGCTTAACTATCAAACAATTGACAGTTTATACCCTCTTATTTAATTAATCTCTTTGAGTCACCAAATTAATTCTAATTAATTTATGACTTATATTAATCAAATAACAATATTATTATTCTTTATATTATTCTCATAATATATTAATAATATTTATTCTCTCTTAATAAATCATTCTATCAAGTTGCTATGGTGAAGGCAACCCAAAAGGACCATGCACAACCGGGTCAAATACTTGCCTAATATAGTTGCAGCCTTAGACACTATTCTAACATTTATTTCATTTAATGCAGGTCACAAAAACTGCAACAAAAAAATTTTGTTGCTATTTACAGCAAATCACAAAAAAAAAGATAGTTCGTTGCAGTTTAATGCAAATCCCTAAAGAAAAAGAAAAAAAATAATAAAGTCGATTGCGAATTACCACATGTCACAAAAGAAGAAATTTAGAAAGTTTGTTGCTATTTACAACATGTCACAAAAGAAAAAAAAATTGATTTTGTTAAAATCAACTCACAAAAGGAAAAAAAAGGTAGTTCATTTCTATTTACTATAGGTCATGAATTGAATAAAATGGATATAATTTTTATTAATACATTTTTTTAACCGGACGAACCTTGAATTTTGGGATTTTTGCATCGTTTCTTATTCAAGCTCTGTTGAACTCTTGAGTTAGTGCACGGGCAAACAATAGGGAAAAAGTAAAAGAACTTGTTTTATATTCTTGAAACCTGCTGTTTTAAAAAATGGTCATGGAAAATAGTAAAACCTGTTATTCTATAGCATTGTGGTAATGTAGCCATTTCCTGATCACTAAAAGCAAGCAAACATGTTTCATTAGTACACCAATTCAAGTTCAAATTTATTAATAGATTAAACAAACCAGAATCAAAGATTCAAAACGAAGATGATTTACCTTATAAAGCAGTTCTTGGTGAAAATGGAAGGAAGATTTGTATATAAGAATAAATGAATAAACTTACATAAGATTTGTGTTGAATATATCTTATTTGACCATCAAATTAAAATATGGATATTTATAAATAAAGTTTCTACCTTTGACTTTTTGTATATTGTTTATTGCATCTTTAATTTCCTTCTTCTTCCTCAACAGTTGCCAAGGCATCTTTAGTAACAACTGTGTTGGTTGTAACCATGAGTGTGATCTTGATGCTCTATACAAAGCCAAAAAAGAAATATATCATTATCAAATTAAGTATTGTAACTAACACACATTGATAGTAAGGTCACATTATCAGGTTCTTTTCTTATTCACCATTACTCTGATTCACCATCAGAGTAATACATACAACCAGTCAAATCGCTAGACCAATCAAACTGGCTACTAACAAATCAATTTAATTAGGGTAAACTGCAGGAAAAATGCTCTTTTTACCAATTTAATAAGAATAAATTACTCTAGTTGAGAGTAAGAGATCAAATATCATGATTGGTATAAACTCAGATACCAAAAAAACCACATATTTGAATAGGGAAAGGGTACAAAAGATTTTACCTGGTTAAAATTTTCTGAAGAATACATGTCCCTAGGAAAGCAATAGCCTTATACACCTGTATGAAATGAAATATTAGAAAAAAAGCCCAAAAACACTTGCAGAAAAAAAAAATTAAGAAAAAACCTGAAATGGAACCTTCATTCCAGCTAAGAAAACCCTAAAATTGAACCAGAGAAATTACTTTTATAAAAAGCCCATCAAATCAATACATTAAGTTAAATTGATCCCAAAATCAAAAACAAACAAATGGAAATAAGAAAGTACGTGAAACAACCCAAAATACGACCCAAAATTTTTTGTTTAAATAATACTAAAGATATTAACCATTTATGATATATCATGAAATCGTACGTCATAAATCCCAAAAAGTTATAATAGATGTGTCATGACAAAAGAACTGTATCAAAATAACATGGTAACTGCAATGAACTCCCAGGACAAAAGCTGAAACTGTGGTGTGTGCAATGCTATCATCCCGAGCTCTTCCCTTAGCTTGCGGAAGTACCTGAAACCAAGACTGAAACTGTAAGCACAAAGCTTAATGAGCTCCCCCAAACTACCACATATCTTACCATAATACAGATAACACATACTGGGCCTCGTCCACTACATCGGGCCCCGCCAGGCATCAGACTGAAGCCCAGAATAACTTGGGCCCCAACCACTACATCGGGCCCCGCGCGGCATCAGACCGAAGTCCGAAGTAACTGGATACAACATATCATGAACGTATAGCATAATCACATTTTGTATCGGGCGTGCCCGACCTACTACTCATAACAAAACACGCATGAATCACGAAGACATCAAGGATATATACTACTGCATCGGACCAAGGCCCGGAACTACTGCCAACTAAATGGGTCAGCATTGTGGCCGTAGACCCGTTCCTACTGGAAGGAAACTCACCTCGTAATGTTTGCTACTGGGGTGATAAAACTGAGACTGTCTGACTGCTGCTCTGGAACTCCCCTGCTACAAATCCCATAAACACTAAATCAAATACTGCTAACTAATCTCAGGGTAAAATGACCATTTTACCCCTGCTATGGTTTAGGTCACAAACATGGCCCCAAACACTTAATTCCTTCTAAGACCTCCAATGGCCCACTAAAGGCCCACTAATGGCCCTAATTTCTACGTTGGGCCCAAATCTCTCTATTGGGCCTTACCCTAGGCCCAACACCTATATAAAGCCCATATTTACTGAATTCTGATGACTCCTAAGGCCCAAAGACCCTAAGTCCAGAACATATCCCACTCCGAGGCCCAAATGCTCAAAGTCCAAACTGGTAGCGTACGCGCGGCGTACACCAAGGTACGCTGAGCGTACTGGCTGCTGGCTTGTACGCGGCGCGTACCTCCTTGTACGCCCAACGTACAGCCCTGTTAAGCCAAAATCTCATTAAGTGATTATTAATCCGATCTAGAAGGTACAAATCCAGATCCTAAGCTTGTTCCATGTCTTAAGCCATAAAGTTGCTTACTTGATGGCTTACAAGTCTCATAAAGGCTCAAACTTCCAAAAATAACATTCTACTTCCATGGAGCTAACTAGATCTCATGCATGGTTCCATATAAGCCACAAAGATTGCAACTTTATTGCTAGGAAGATGTTTCTGAGCCTTAAGGATGTCAATCCAAACTCCAAAACCGACTTACAAGATCAAGACTCAACCATTGGACTTAAAAAGGTCCAAACTTCCATAACCTAGATCTAGAAGGAAAGAGGAAGAAAGTTTAGAACTATATACCTTCCTTTGCTGACTAAGAGGGTGAAAAGTCCAGATCCCTGAGCTCAAGCTTCTTCTCAAACTTCTTCCCTTCCTTCTACACTGTAAGGTCCAAAATCGGATCTTACCAGTGATCAAAAGCACACAACAATCAAACAGGACGAAATAATAAGCAAATATGTAACAAACCAAGCTTGCATACGTTTTATAACCTTAAACATCTGATACAACTTGGTGGAACCGCAAAACACTAAAGGCATAAACCAACATTACGTCTGACACAACCCTATATATATATATATATATATATATATATATATATATATATATATATATATATATATATATACACCCAAGACCGTGAGGAGTTTACGACCGTAAACTCATTTACAACCGTAAACTGACAAAAAAGCTAATTACAAACGTACCCCTATCACTAACTGCAACACCTAGACCAAACCATTATTCTAAGCCCTTCAATCTCCCCTTGGTTTGGACTAGCTCAAGGTCATCCTTTGTTGACGATCATAACATCCATTTGCCTCATAGCTCCGTTCCACATGCATTTGCTCAAAATTTCTGCAACCATTGTCATATACACTTTCGCACGGTCTTCATAGATATCTTTACCAACCTTTGATTTGAAAGTTGCCGAGATAATGAATATCCCACTTCCGGAACTGTAACAAGTCTCTTCGATTATAAAGTCTGATGCATCCATTTTTGAGTTTCAGGACTGCACCGGAGGTGATCTCATCAAAGACCCAACATTCCAACGAACCAAGAGACCCATCCTGATAAACTTGAAGCACCGGAAACTGTTTAACCTGTTTCGTCGCTGGCCACATTACCACTTGAAAGGGTTTGTCGGTAGAGTGATCAATAACATCTGGATGTTCAAAAATCATAGATTCTGCAGTCGGCATGGAAGGAAACCCCTTTTTGACTTGATCATCAAGGAAATGCTTGAATTGAGTGACTTGTGGATTATTCAATAGATTGATGAACGGAGCTCGAGACAGCTCTGTCAAATCAATCCTCGTAAATGAGCTAAAATCATGGTTATTCTTGTACAACTTAGAATTACAACTTTTTCGAATCACAATCCACATCTTAAGGGGATCATGGAACCCCCACGAAGCCACTCCCGATCAATCTCCAAAGGAATCTCGGAACCGAACCACTTCAAGATCGGTCATTGTGAATAACGGTTCGTCCCAAGAAGCATTTAGGTTAGAGTTCCTCTTGGACAATAATTGTCCTTTCGTTGCTTCTTCATCTTGATCACGACGTATGGTTTCTACTATATGTGGAGCCAGAGGAGGTGCACACGACTAACAGTACCAGATGATTGACTGACAGGCAAATCAACTGGGAAAGCTTGTACATGAAGATTGATCCTTTGTTCTTTAACAGATGTTTGATACTTGTCTCCAAAGTCTTCCTCGAGTTTCTTTTTCAGTTCAAAATAACTTGAAGTTAGCAGATTGAAGTGATCCTGCAAGTCAGAG
This sequence comes from Lactuca sativa, assembly GCF_002870075.4. Classification (NCBI taxonomy): domain Eukaryota; kingdom Viridiplantae; phylum Streptophyta; class Magnoliopsida; order Asterales; family Asteraceae; genus Lactuca; species Lactuca sativa. The sequence continues at coordinate 297,335,157 of NC_056630.2, read as the reverse complement.
ATCTGCTTAGACTTCAACTTTTTATCCTTTTTAAGCTCATCCACTTCTACCCCAAGACTAGACTTATCAGATTGCAAATTGGAGACTTGAATATTAAGCTTAGCATTCTCAGCGCGAAGTTCCGTCACTTGAATATCTAACTCAATATTCTTCTGGCTTAGAACCGAAATTTCCTTTTTGCAAACCAGAAAGGGTTAGATTGTCACCCCTAGAACCACCTTCTTCAATAGAAACACCCTTTCCTCGAGGTTCTGGCATTAGAAGTTGTTCTTCGGCCGTGTGCAAAGCCAACCTTTCAGATGCATCATCACGAGTATATCTTGGAATTGAGAAACCAGGTGGTGCAAAGGAATCACCGACATTAAACACCGAGCTTGGACCTGTTGGAAACATCTTTGTTGTTGTGAGTCTGGTGGTAGCAGTAATAACTGGTGGTACTGGGAGGCTGCTGACAAGTCTTGCAATTACTTTGCCCTGCCTCAAATTGCTTCTTTGCCTTTTCGACGGGGGCTGGTCAGACTGTGGAGTAAAAACACTTGCAAACGGTTCAGTAGTAGGAGAAGTAGATATAGAAGGGGAACATCCTATAACTGTCTCCATAGGAATTGAAGCAGACACCATTTGCCCGGATGTTGGAGTTTCAGTTTCAAAAGTCTCACTTGACTTCTTTGTCTCTGTTGTTGGGGGAACAACGTCATCGACATTTTTGAAAATGGCATCAAGGTTCTCATGTGATGCCACATTTGCACTGCTAGCTAAAGAAGCAGCAATATCATCATTATCGAACCCTGTGAGATCAATATCATCGAAAGAGTCATTGCTGTCTTCCCCAATATTCCTTCCCATCTCAACGTTCATTTCCGCATCATCTTGAATATGACCTAACTCTTGTTCATGTTCTGAAACTATTTGAGCGTCAGGAGTTGGTGTGTCTTTTTCCTCAGCACTCTCATCCTCAGAAACATCAATAACCGGATTGTTAGGAGTTGACCTTTCAGCAGAAGCTAGTTCAGAAGAGGTTCGCTCAGAAGAATCATAGGGCTCTGTGGATTCATTTAACTCCGTGAACTTTCCGAATTTTTCTAGTGGATATAACCCCTGAAACACAACTTTTCCTCTGCGATTTTGCTTAATGAGTCTCACGGTTTGAGGACCCAAAGACTTCATATCGAGAGTCTCTCCTTCCTTTCTCACATCTGGAAGCTAAATGTTGATGAACATCTGAATAAAACGAGGATATAAGAGGAAGGTGTCCCGGGTGGAGGCTCTAATGTTAATGACGAACTTATCCAAGATGAACTTGGAAAAATTGAACCTCACTCCAGCAACGAGAGAGACGAGAGCACCAATTGTGCGTTGAGAAATCTCATCTGCTCCCGACCTTCTACCCGAGACGCAGCTAACAAACACGTGTGCCATGAACCTCCAATACGGATGCAATAACTTTTTCAGTGTTGGTGGAGATGTTCCTTCATAGCTCATTCTTCGAAGAATTCGTTGAGCATCTTCAATTCCAATTTCGGTCGTGAAATTTGGTTGATCATCAATAAGCAAAGCCTCTAGAACAAAACCTTCATTGATCACGATCTCACGTCCCTGAACCCTAGCTTTCATCGTGAAGTTGCCATCGTCATCCATGTTTGTTCTGGCGGTCGCCCAAAATTCTCTTATCAGGTTCTGATACACAACCGGGCTGACAATGATAGCAGTCGATAAACAACATTCCCGCAATCGATGAATCATTGAGCGCATGTCTGAGTGAATCGCCGGAGGATTTGCAAGTACGATGGCGAGATTGTGCATGTCTGCAAACTTTAAATTTGTCACTGTAAGAGAAATAATTTTTAAAAAATAAAATTTTATTTTGACCCAAAAAAAACTTTAGTTAAAAAATATGATCAAAACAAAATTTCCAAAAAAAATTTAAATAATGAGTTTACTGCAAAAAAAAACAGGTACCAAATTAAAAACATTTGACAGCTTTTGTTCTTGGGCCGTAAACTCGAAGTTTACGGCCTAAGAATCACGACAAACACATCACGAAATAACACATGTATTTAAAAAGCAATTTTCGAAGGCAGTAAACTCCTAGTTCTCGGGCCGTAAACTCCCAGTTCACGGCCTAAGAGGAGTTTACGGCCTATGAACAATTTCTTCAAAAAAACCACAAAAGACACACCATTACATCGAATTGACAAATAACACCCCAACAGATGCAAAGGAATGGATTAATCGCAATAAAATAACAACGATTGAAGGCCAAAACGGAGTTTACGGCCCAAGCTTACGGCCGTAAGCTCCGTCGGAGTCGTTTTTGCAATTTCCGGTCAAATTACACGGTGAAAATCGTCATAAAATACATATCTGTGATCTAGAAGTTATTACCTACGTGATGGTTGAAGCAGTTTTCCAAAAATCACACAAAAAATTTTCGAAGGTTTGAGAGGATTTGGATTGGGTTTGCGGCCGGAATCTCGTGAATGAGGAGATTCCGGCAGTGAACTCCTTATTTACCTTTTTACCACCAATTACCCTCTTACCTGATAACTACCCAGTATTTTTCAACTTCCAACACAATAAAAAATAAAAACTTTGAGGATTATTTAGAAATAATTTCGAAAAATAAAAATAAAAATAAAAATAAAACTAATAAAAATCTAAAGGTTTAATTGCTGAAAAATTAAAATCTAGTAAAAATTATGAAAGTAAAAATAAAATTTAAAAATAAAATAAAATTAAAATTTTAAAAGAAAAAATAAAATTCAAATTAAAATAATTTGACAAAACAAAACTTTAACCATTATAACTCCTTTTGTGATGCTGGGATCAAAGTTGTTGGACAGCCTTATTCCACTTGTCGGTACCCTTATCTTCACATATTCGTGTGATCGATTGCCAGTATTGTGGTCCACTTAAACACGAAAGATTTGTGACAGTTTTGGACATTTTACCAATGACATGATTCAGGCACATATCTAATTGTAAATTTCTGTCATTATGATAACTCCTAAATCTTAAATAAATTTACCTTATGACCATTTAACTGACTACAACCAGGGATATTGTTGTCCACCTAAATCGAGCAGCGAGATCTATAGACAATCTGTATGAGTTCAATTTTAAGTGTACTGGAACGTGTTTCCCGCTTCCTGATATGCCCCAGCCGCCAAGAACTTCCAGAGTACTCCTTACACTGGGTGAGCAGACAACCATTCAGAGAGAGGATAGATTCAGAATTCTATTACTTACTACTTCAGAGGGGTTGAGAAGAAGAATGTTGCATATGCTGTGTACCAGGTCGGATTAAAAGTCACGCAAAGGAGACAGCATATGGCTAATAGATAAGAGGAGTTTCATATATATAGCCTGCAGAGAAATAAAGTTGCATATGTTGTGTACCAGGTCGGATTGGAAGTCACGCAAAGGAGACAACATATGACTAACAGACGGAAAGAAAGAAAATGATATTCTACAGACCTAATTTATCAGAATTTACCAATCGCCCCCATCCAACCGGAATTAAGGACAGAATCCGCACATTGAGGAAAAGTTAAGCCATGGTTCCAAGTACGGGTTCAATTAATGTGACCGGTAGATTCCCATGTATATCTCCTTGCTCAACCTATCCGAGCGTCGCGACATCAGGTTATACGGATCTAACTACGTGAAGGTTTGTCAAGTCCTTAAAATTCATTAGGTTCAACTTTTCCTAGTCAAGTCCATTTAAAATCTTTTGTGCCTACCAGCACATCGAGTATAGAGTGTAGACGATTCAACTTAGGTACGTTATGTCGATTCAGATTGTTCGTTATCACTTGTTAATTTCATTTCCCATCATAATACCCACAAGCGAAATTGTTTTGGATTTTGGATTTTTTGTTGTTTTTGGTTTTTTTGATTTTTTTTGTTGTTTTTGGATTTTTGGATTTTTTGTTGTTTTTGGATTTTTATATTTCTCCCCCTAAATTTGTGCATGGATGAGAATAAAAGTAAAATGAAAAACGATGCGCAAATTTAATCAAACGTGAAAGAACAAAAAATTTTATCTAGCCTAAAAAACAGGAAACCAAAAGAAAATAAAAATAGAATAAAGTTCTTAACGAAATTAAAAAATTGAAAACAAATTTTGAGAAAAGAAAAATAATAATTAAAAAAAACTTAATCCTCAAAACGTATCATTTTTAGAAATCCGACAAGCACATCGAAGCGAGCTTTGTTAAATGGCTTTGTGAACAACTTCGCCACATTATTATCAGTGTGGACCTGTTCTAGTGTGACAACCGTCAATTTTCGGTCAAGTCAAAGTCAATTAAAGTCAACAAGTCAAACCGGTCAACTCAATTTGCCATGAGTATTAGACTTTACGTTATGTAATTTCTAAACAACTCTCTATTCTATTGAGAAATCATAAATTGAAAAGTGCGTACATCTAGATCTCCTTAACCTAAAACTGTGGTACGTGGCGAGCCAAACCGATAAAACAATGTTGCATACTCATCGGGAGTATGCAAGATCCTTAAACAAGGCTTAACGGGACTTACGGACCCTGCATTGCGAAGCCAAACACTCAAAAAGGTCACCAATGAAACCTCTCTCAATCGTTTTCACTTTATCTCACTCTATGAGAAATCTCTCCCAAATCTCTCTCTGAATGAGAAATCTCTCCAAGAATGTCAAATCTCTCCCAAATCTCTCTAAGTATGTGAAATCTCTCCCAAATCTCTCTTTGAATGAGAAATCTCTCCAAGAATGTCAAATCTCTCCCAAATCTCTCTAAGTATGTGAAATCTCTCCCAAATCTCTCTCTGAATGAGAAATCTCTCCAAAAATGTCAAATCTCTCCCAAATCTCTCTAAGTATGTGAAATCTCTCCCAAATCTCTCTCTGAATGAGAAATCTCTCCAAGAATGTCAAATCTCTCCCAAATCTCTCTAAGTATGTGAAATCTCTCCCAAATCTCTCTCTGAATGAGAAATCTCTCCAAGAATGTCAAATCTCTCCCAAAACTCTCTAAGAATGTGAAATCTCTCCCAAATATCTATTTGTATGTGAAATCTCCCCAAGTATGTCAAATCTCTCCCAAATCTCTCTGAGTATGTGGAATCTCTCTCGAAATCTCTCCCAACTTTCTATAATCACTCGGGGCATCCCGACCCTCGAATTTGGCGAAAACAGCCCAAAAACGGAAGTCTACGCGAAAAACAGACTTAAAGAACCGAAACCCCTCTTAGGAACCGAAACCCCTCTTAGGAACCGAACCTTCTGATGAAGAGGAACCGAACCGAAGTTACTGTTCACTAACCGAACCGAAGGTACTGTTCACTACAGTTCATTCGCTTCTGACCCTCGCTTCTGACCTTCGAACCGAGCCCATCGCCCTCGTTCCTTCTTCTGGCTCAGCCTCTCGCTTCCGAATCAGCACCATCCTGACCGAACCTCGGCCTAGGGACCGAACCTCGGCCTAGGACCGAGAGGTCTCGCTGGGAACTCATTTTCTCCCGGTTTTCGCGTAGTTTTGCGTTTAAGGTCCGTTTTTAATTATTTTAACGCGGGGTTTCACCCAAAATCATATTTTAACATAATAAACCCTAAATATTCACAATTTAATCATATTTTCATAAAAATCTTTATTTAAATAATAAAAGCAAGTGGGTAAAGTACAAAGAGGTGGAGTGTTGACTTTGCTTTACTTTATGACACAAGCAACCACTCCCACACCCACTCTATGACCAGCCACACCTCCCCACCTTACCTAGGTCACATCAATGTCCTTCCACTCAATCATCACTCTTTCCCACGTTTTTGAGAGCTGAATACTCAACCTCTCTCCTCATTTTCTTTCAATCACTCTCATTCCACCATAGATCCAACTCCAACTTTTCTCTCCAACTTTTCTCTCTAATTCAAGATCCCAAGGCTGATCATCAAGTGTTCTTCCACTCTTGGTAAGTGTAATTCATCCTCCTTGTGATTTTTACACTTCATTCTACTCAAATCATTGATAGCTTATACAAACTCCATAACTATGATGCTAGATTCTCAAAAATCTTCAAGGCATCTCCAAGTGTTCTTGAGTTAAATACCTCCATTCCTCAACAATCATCTACTGAAATCACTTAAGGTGAGTTCATACCCCCCATATTTTCATGTTTTCTCAAGTTTTTAGGGGGGGAATACAAGTTAAAACACTAAGAACATAACTACACCTTTCTAACAGCCTTCATCAGAAAAGTTCAACTCCATTCACGGACTGTTTTGGACATCTTAAACATTTTTGTTTTCAAAACTGTTTTAGGTGCATGTAGTTCCACTTCTTAGCTTTAAAATGACTACTTGCACATCTCCATACGATTTTTCTACAATTTATGGTGATTTTTACAAAACTGCCTATCATTTCAAACATCAATCCGGACCAGTCTGTGATTATGGACTTTTTCACACAAGTAAGAGGTCATTAAAAATTATAATAAAAATTATGAACAAACTAGACTCATTTTCCAAACCCTCAGAAGTTACAGAACTTGATTTGGACATCTTATGATTTTCTACAAATTTTCCAATAGCAGTTACAGAAAATGTTATTAACAGAAAAACACTATAAATTTCATTTCACCTTGTAACATGTTGAGCAAGGTATACATCATTATGTGATTACGTGTAGTTGCAATACATGACAATTTTGTATTCTTATATAGACATACGTCAGAAAACAAATGGATTTACAACTCCACAAGTATGGTAAATATATAAATGATATTACAAGGCTATATCCATTAAAATATAAACATTGGTAAATTATGACAAGTAAGGCTTATGCTCACTACCCACACAAATAATTGATAAACTATAATAGGTATAGTTTAGGGTTATTCACATAACAAACACATTATTAAAGGTTTTACACATACAAGAGATTTATTACCACTATGGATAATTACGATAAACTATAATAAGTATAGTTGAGCCATTATACCCCCCACAAACGAACACGCTAGTTATAATCGGTATAGTTATGGTATATATATATATATTACAAACAAAGTGATAAACTATAATAGGTATAGTTTATGTTTCATCTACCCTATGAACTTAATTACAAGAAAGGAATTCACCATCACCACCACTTTTGATAAGCTATAATATGCATAGTTCATGTTCACTAATCACTATTACTATCCGATGAACTATGATATATATAGGTTATATTCACTATCACCACCACTTTTGATAAGCTATAATATGCATAGTTCATGTTCACTAATCACTATTACTATCCGATGAACTATGATATATATAGGTTATATTCACCATCACCACCACTTTTGGTAAACTATAGTATGCATAGTTTATGTTCACAGTCACTATTACTATTTCATACACTACACTAGGGATTGGTTCCGGTTTTTGGATTTAAGTCCACATTAAATTTTCGCATTGTTAGACTTCAACTATAATCGTTGAGCGTATATGCTTGAGTCATACAAGAATTTAGTCTGGATTGGCTTAGAATTGGTGGTGCCCGCCTCATCTCCTGTTCCTCGTTGGGTTGTGGACCTAGGGCAGACCCACTATATTCAACGTTTTATCTAACTTAAATCTTATATAACTTATATACGCTGGACGATTATAGGGGAAATCTACGGGTCAATCTAGGGTTCATTAATACATCATATAGGATTATTCTGTTCACACTTAACTAAGAAAATATTGGATTTTCTGGAAATCAACTCTATCGATGTTATAAGGGAAACTGGTTCTACTCCAAACAAAATTCTTATGAACTCACCAACTTAATTGTTGACACTTTTTCAAAACTACTTGTATTCTCAGGAAATCAGTGAAACAGGAAAACTTCAGCGCTTTGAGGATGGGACGTTAAACCGTCAACAATTTATTTTTGTCATCATGATGTAATTGATTTTGAAACATGTAAACATATATTTTGGTGTAACTTTTTCAATTATATTTATGATGGTTGTATTTACTTTGAGCACTATTATACACGTTGTTGTGATACTGTACATGAAGTCCTCCACCCCTGGACGTTTCCGCCATCCTTGGTTTGGGGGTGTGACATCTAGCCGGATTAATGATCGTTCAAAACAGTCTATGCTAAAGTGAATTTTAATGTCGATGTGCTTGGTTTTAGAGTGTTGGACTGGGTTTTTAGCAATTTGAATTGCCGCTTCATTATCACAATAGATGGGGGTTTCAAAATAATTCAAACCGTAGTCCAACAGCTGATGTTGGATCCAGATAACTTGAGAGCAGCAAGCTGATGCAGCAACATACTCCGCCTCTGCTGTGGAAGTCGAGACAGTGTGTTGCTTCTTGCATTGCCATGAAACTAGCCTGTCACCTAGGTAGATTTCCTGTCAAGCTCACAGCCTCCATAATTACTATCAGTAAAAGCATAAAGATCAAATTCAGAATTCTTCGGATACCAAAGACCCAATTTAGGGCTTCCTTTGATATACCGAAAAATTCTTTTGACATCAATAAGATGAGAGAGTTTAGGGTTAGCTTGATAGCGTGCACATTGATAAACCGCTAACATTATGTCAGGTCAACTGGCAGTAAGATACATTAGCGATCTGATCATTGATCGATAATGAGTTTGATCTACGGATTTGCCTTCAGGATCTGGAGTCAAAAGAGGTCGTTCAGCCATCGGTGTTGACGCAGGTTTAGCATCGTGAAACTCGAACTTCTCAAGAATATCTTCCACATACTTGGCTTGATGTAGCAAGATTCCGGTTGAATTCTGTTTAACCTGAAGCCCCAAAAACATGGTCATTTCTACCAACGAACTCATTTCGAATCGTTTCTTCATTACACCCTCGAACTCCTTGCAAAGTTGCTGACTGGTTGATCCAAAGATAATATCATCGACATATATTTGTACGAGTATCTGGTCCTTGTCAACGTGCTTTATGAACAAGGTTTGATGATAGTGCCACGAGAATAACCATGTTCGAGAAAGTGCTTTGTTAGTGTCGCATACCACGCTCTAGGAGCTTGATGTAACCCATACAATGCCTTGTCCAATTTGTAGACATGATTAGGATACTTCGAGTCAACAAACCCAGGGGGTTGATCAACGTAGATTTCTTCCTTCACCTTGCCATACAAAAAGGCGGTCTTGACGTCCATTTGATAAACGGTAAAGTTCATGTAAGAGGCATACGCTAGGAAGATATGGATAGCCTCCAGGCGAGCTGCTGGAGCATAAGCTTTAGTGTAATCAAGACCCTCGACTTGTCGAAACCCACAAACTACCAATCGAGCTTTGTTTCGCACAATGACCCCTGAATCATCCTGCTTGTTGCGATAAACCCATCGGGTGTCAAGAGACTTCTTACCCTTCGGTAATTCAACTAACTTCCAAACACTGAGTTTTTCAAATTGGTGCAATTCCTCATGCATTGCATCCACCCAGCTAGGTTCATTTAGATCCATTTCTACATTCTTGGGCTCGATTTGAGAAATAAAGCAAGAGTATAGACATGCATTCACGTCTCCACTCTGACTTCTGGTTTTAACACCATCACCTAGCTGACCAATGACATTTTCGATCGGATGATCGCGTTGAACCCTTGAAGGTATTTCTTGACTGACGTCATTTAGAGAGACAGGAAGAGTGTGAATATTGATACCTCCTTCATTTCCTGGTTTAGCAGTGCCAGATGGTTCTGCAACAAACTCTTCTGCGATAAGATCAGGAAAGAGTAATTCCATAAAAGTTGTAGAGGCAGCGGAAGCATCATTAGGAATGAACTCTTTCTCCATTGACATATGTGGTGTAGATCAACATCAGGAGAATCAGATTGGACTGAAGATTGAGGACTATCATAAAGTTAAGTCGACTCCCTTTGAGGTGTGGCAGAGGACTCTCCTGAAGATGTTGCAAAAGACTCCCCCTCTGGTGCAGCGGAGGACTCCCCCTCAGACATAGCTTGGGATCCTCCCTTCTGTGAGCCAGAGGACTCCCCCTCAAATGAAATTTTAGACTTCCCCTTCGATGAAGTAGAGGATGTGGATAGAGGCTTGTACATAACTTCTTCTTCTTCCTCTTCAGAAATACTCTTCCAATACGAATCAGGTCTAGATAGATCACTTGAAGACACATTTAATGATTTGAAAAGCGACGTGTAATCAAACAACCAATCCGGACCCACTCTGGCGTCTGTCTCATTTTCTTCCAACCAACGCACGTCATAGGATTCTACAATCTGTTTGGTTTTCTTATTGTAGACTCTATAGGCAGTGCGAGCAGCATACCCTACAAAATAGCAGTCATCGGCCTTGGCGTTAAACTTCAGGTTGGCATCTAAGTGAAGGAGGGTGCAAGGACAGCCAAATACACGAAAATGACTGACTGATGGCTTGTGTCCATAGTAGATTTCATACGGAGTTTTCATCTGAGCTTTGTTGATAAGTACTCGATTCTGAACATAACAGGTAGTGTTTATCGCCTTAGCCCAGAAGAAAACTGGCAGCTTTGAATCACACAACATTGTTCTTGCAGCGTCGTTTAGCGTTCTGTTTCGTCTTTCAGCAACACCATTTTGTTGAGGTGTATGAGCCGAACTAAATTGACGCAAAATACCCTTTTCCACGCAGAAATGATCGTGAACAGAATTCTTAAACTCTGTTCCGTTATCGGTACAAAGCGCCTTCACCCGATTGTTGGTCTGGTTCTCAACTAATAGTATGAACTTCTTGATCAGTTCAGAAACTCCAGCTTTGTTGGATAGAAAGAAGACCCACGTAAATCGAGAGAAATCATCAATCACAACTAGACAGTAAGAGCTTCTGTTTATGCTGAGAACATTTACTGGACCAAACAAATCCATATGAAGTAATTGAAGAACCTGACTAATTGAAGTGACCTGTTTTCGCAAGTGCGGCTTTCTATGATGCTTTCCTTGAGCACACGTCACACATTTCTCAAACGTAATGAAGTCCTTGACGGGAAACCCACGGACCATCTCATTCTTCGCAAGACGATTCAGATTATTGGCGTTAGCATGACCTAATCTTCGGTGCCACAGCATGGCAGTTTGCTCGGAGAGCTTGGAGAAAAGACACGTTACTTGTTCTGGAAGATTGCTATTCATATCGATGATATAGGCATTCCCATCCCTTTTTGATTTTACGAGAATCCATTCTTCTGGGATGAAAAAGCCTGGCTTTAGAATCATGCATTCCTTGTCAGTGAAATAAGTAGAATAGCCCTTGTCACATATTTGAGAAACGCTTAACAAACTATGTTTCAACTCGGGAGCAAAATTGACATTTTCGAAACTTAAAACTCCATTTGAGACGGTTCCTCTTTGAGTGATTTTACCACCATCTCCACCTTGAAAAGAGACATATCCCCCATTAAATGATTGAATATTGTGCAGTTGGGCGATATCTCCCGTCATATGCCGGGAACAACCGCTGTCGACGAACCAGGGTCTGACGACATTTCCCCGCAACTGTCCCTACAAAATGTGCGGGTTTAATTAGATTTGGGCACCCAGGTGATGACCTTCCTGGGTGATCCCGATGCCTTTCAGATTTATCACATTTAGAGTTTTCTAAGGATACAAATGATGTATTGAGAGCAGGTTTGGGCAGCCATTTATAATTAGGTTTTCTAAATGTCCCTGTTGATTTAGAAATAGAGTGTTTATCAGTCAGCTTAAGGCCTGTGTGACTTCTACCAGAGTTGGTTAACGACCCACTGTGGGTTTGTGTCGAGTTTGACCTTGGCTTGGCCGTGCTCGGTTTTGGAAAACTGATTGGGACTTGGTGATTAAAAACCCTTTTATGTCTTTGAAAAACAGCCCGTTTTCTATTCCGTTCATCTGCCCAATCATCATTTCAAGAACGACTTCTAGAGGAGTTTCTATTTAAAGACCTTCCTCTGAACTCGTTCTCTCCTCTTGGAAGATTATAACTCACAAACATACGATTTTGACAATTTCTAGCAATATGACCACTAGTACCGCAATTAAAACAAATCTGCTTATTATTGTTATAGCTTGTACTACATTGATCAGATTTGTTTTCCCTACGTGCACCCTTGCTTTTCTCACAAGAACAGGCAACATTATTAGGTTGTGAGGCAAGTGAGGGTGCGTTGGATGGGGAGGGTTGTGAGACTAGTGGTGTTTTAACATCTTTATCACAAACATTAAAATTGTCAACCACAATGTTCAAATCAGACTTTTTCAAAACATTCAAACTAGTATCAGAAATTATAAAAACACAATCACAAAAAACATTGTCTTTAGAAATATCAGAAAACATATTGTATTTATTAAAAACTAAAGCTTCAGGTTTAGACTCGATTTTATTTTCAAAAACACATCCTTCAACTTTGTTCTTTGACTGATTCAAGGATTGATCTGCAGGAGAAGTAGAAATGTTAGTACTTTCAACATTAATAAATCCTCCCGAAATAAAACCGGAGGGCTTGCCATAAACCATAAATGATTCATTGGCAATCTCTTCTTTGGACAAAGGCTTGGGCACATATGAATGATTGAAGGGAGGGGGTACATGATTATACCCTAGACCTTTTGATTGATCCTTTTAAACTGCATGCTTTGGTCTATCATATTTGCAACCACCTCACTTGAGAAGTCATATTTTCTAACATCAAGTTTGGCGGTTTCAAACTTTCCTTTCAAAGATTCAACTTCAGCCACTAGCTCAGCATTTTGTTTGACTACATAATCATAGTTTTCACATTTGTTACTGTAGTCTTCTTGGAGTCTCCTAAAGTCCTTAATTTTCGATTCCAATTGAGCTTTGAGTGGTTTTTGTCCTTTTCAAAGTTGGTACCCGTCATATCTAAGGTCTTCTACGTCTCTTATTAATTTTTCATTAAGTTCACGAAGAATCCTAAGATTTTCTACTTCATTGCCTAAAGTCTCCATTTTGTCATGTAAAGTTTTTACATAATCAATACAAGCCTGAGAGCATGATGGGAGACTTACCTTGGATGAATTAGGTTCATGAGAAGAGGATACCATCAAAGCAAACTGTAGCTCCATCACACTGTCTTCAGCTGCTACAATCCCTGCTGGAGCATCATCCCTTACCTATGCCAGATGAGCATTTTCTGGTCCAGATAAGTTGAGAGCTTGTATTTGATCATCCCAATCGAAAGATTGTGCAACCATAGCCTTCTCATTGTTTGCTTGACCACTGCTTCGGTTGTTCCCAACTACAACCATTATCCTGTCATTATTAACTCTTCTATCAGGATGTGGGCAATCACGAGAAAAATGCCCTCTGTCGTGGCAATTGAAACACCGAAGCTTTCCCTTGTTAAATCAACTTTCTTATCGGCACTCATTCCCCAGTTATTCTTCCCTGTCTTTTTGGCAAATTGTTTTGCTCTAAAGACTGCCATGGCAATTTGCCACGTGATATCCATCTCCTCGACGTCGTCAGGATGAATTTGATCAAGATCTGCAAATGACAATTGAGGTGGAAGCTCCCCGGCTACGAGTGCATTGTAGCAATTAAATAGCCCTGTTGCAAAAACAAGGTTTTCATCACCCTCCTTTGCTTTTAAAGAAGAGGCCACATTTGAAGATGAAGCAGTTTGAGTAGACACGAATGATTGATTTTGTGGGCAGGGCATGACTGATGCAGAGGAAGCTGATGGATGGGAGAGTGTCTGAGCTTGAGGAGAAGCATTGAGAGATAAACCTATAGAAGAATAGGAGAAAGAGGAAAGAGCATTGTTAGTTGAAATGCCAAGATTGGTAGCTGAGTAGGAGTTCACATGATTGATCTCTCGCTGCTTGTCATCAATATCACATGCTTTGATGGCAGCCATCACTTCAGCTAGAGAAAGGCGATTGAGATCCTTAGTCTTCTTAATGACCGCTACATTCATGTCCCAAGATTTTGGGAGGGCATTTAGCAGCTTCTTATTTATTTCTGACTTTGTATAGAAGATCCCTGCCACAATCATTTCTGTATTAAGAGTTGTGAACCGCTGCAGTTGAGCCTCAAGAGTCTCTCCAGGCACATAGTTAAACATGTTGAATCGTTGCCTCAGCATATCTTGGCGACTCTCTCGCATATCTTCATTTCCCTCATATACCTCAATAAGGGCTTCCCATAGTGCTTTAGTAGAAGTATATTCTCTGAACCCTTGAGCAATGTCTGGAGATAGGGCCATAGTCAAAATGGCCAATGCCTTTTCCTGTTCTTCTACACTCTCAAAATCTTCATCAGTTTAGTTCTCAATTTTCTTGTCAAACACCTACCCCCCAACTGTAGTGGTGATTCTGACTGGATCCTTTATGACACATTTCCAAATCTTGAAGTCTTTCATCTTTATGTATTTTTCAATTCTATATTTCCACTCAGGGAACCCATCAGCAGACATAAGCCTTGGAATTCGCGTGGTGGTGCCCATGACAGCATCGAGCTCTTGAAAATGGTTTTGATTTTGTGATTCAATTAATTAAGATTTAAAGGTGAATTAAAATTAATTGTCAGAAGAAATTTAATTTACTGCTGAAAAAGAGTTCACTGCCGGAAATCGTTTACTACTGAGAAATTAAAAATAAGTTTACTGCTGAGAAATAGTTTGCGGCTGAGAAATAGTTTGCGGCCGTAAACCTAATGTTTTTTTTTTCCGTTTCAGAAACTTTAACAGTAATTCAAGGAATTAACTTATTTTACTTTCAATTAATTTAATGTGGTTAAATTACGGTCTTCAAGATTAACCGACTTGCACCAAAAAAATGTTTACTGCCCAAGAATCTAGTCTTCACGGTTGATGAATTTGACTGGTTTGCGGCCGTGAACTCAGTGTTTACGGCTGTAAGCTCGGACCGAGAACACAGAATCTTCAATTTTTGAATGAAACAATAAATTCCCCTTTTTGAAACACGCGAACTAGCACCAAATAACGACTGTAGAATGCCTTTGACGCCGGTCTAGCTCTGATACCAATTGTAAGGTCCAAAATCGGATCTTACCAGTGATCAAAAGCACACAACAATCAAACAGGACGAAATAATAAGCAAAGATGTAACAAACCAAGCTTGCATACGTTTTATAACCTTAAACGTCTGATACAACTTGGTGGAACCACAAAACACTAAAGGCATCAACCAACATTACGTATGACGCAACCCTATATATATATATATATATATATATATATATATATATATATATATAGACACCCAAGACCGTGAGGAGTTTACGTCCGTAAACTCATTTACAACCGTAAACTGACAAAAAAGCTAATTACAAATGTACCCCTATCACTAACTGCAACACCTAGACCAAACCATTATTCTAAGACCTTCATACACTACGTCCTTTCCTTGAAACACTCACAAAAGCTTCTTCACACACAAAGAGAGGATAAGAATGAATTACGGTTTTCTTGAGAGTGAGGAGGCTGATGGGAAAATAGGGAAGGAGGCTATAATGGGGTTTATATAGCCTTAAACCCCTAAAATTAGGGTTTTTCCCCCGGCCGCGTACGTTGAGCGTACCATATGGTACGCTGCGCGTACGCTTCTCCTCCCCGCGCTTCATTAAATTGCTACACCCAGCGTACAACGGGTTTATGCCCCGCGTATGGCTTATGGGCAGACTAAGGCTCGGCCCAAAGCAAAGAGGCCCAATCCCATAAACAATTCTATTATAGCCCAACATAAAAATTGAGAATCTAAATAAATTTATACCTCGGAAGGCGATCGTTACAAATCTCCCCCACTTGAATCAGACTTCGTCCTCGAAGTCCGCTGCTAATGAATCTGAAAACAATTATGGGTAATGCTCAAACATCTCTTCCTCGGATTTCCACGTCCACTCTGAACCCTTCCGGTGCTGCCACTGCACCTTCACTAGCTGAACTACCTTGTTCCTCAAGGTCTTTGTCTTCCGGTCCAAAATCGCGACCGGTTTCTCAATGAAATTCAGGCTACTATCAATCTGAATGTCTTCCAAGGGTACAACCGCTGACTCGTCCACTAAACACTTCCGTAACTAGGAAACATGGAATGTGTTGTGGATTTGGCTGAGCTCTGCCGGAAGATCCAACCGATAAGCAACACGACCCACCCGGGCCAAAACCCTAAAAGGACCGATGAACCTGGGGCTCAGCTTGCCCTCTTTCAGAATCTGATGACACCCTTACAGGGTGATACCTTCAGGAGGACCATGTCACCCACATGAAACTCCAAGTCTGAATGCCTCCTGTCGGCGTAACTCTTCTGCCGACTCTGCGCAGTCTGCAGTCTACTACGAACCTGCTGAATCAACTATGACGTCTTGAGCACCACTTCGGTGCTCCCAATGACACGCTGACCGACCTCGCCCTAACAAATCGGGGTCCTGCACTTCCTCCCGTAGAGCATCTCGAAAGGAGGGCGGTCAATACTCGAATGGTAACTGTTGTTATACGAAAATTCTGCTAACGGAAGATACGTATCCCAACTGCCACCAAAATCTAGAACACATGCCTGGAGCATTTCCTCGAGAGTTTGAATCTTCCTCTAGCTCTGCCTTCCGTCTAGGGTGGAAAGCGGTGCTGAAATGGAGACGAGTTCCCATCTCGTCATGAAACCGCTTCCAGAATCTGGAAGTAAAACGGATGTCTCGGTCTGACACCACTGAAACAAGCACTCCATGCCGTGCCACAACCACTCACACATAAACATCAGCTAGCTTCTCCGCCGATATGCTCTCCTGGATCGGTATAAAATGAGCACTTTTCGTCAACCGATCCACAATAACCCAAATCGAATTCACTCCACGCGCGGTCCTGGGAAGCTTAGGGATGAAATCCATGGTGATGTCTTCCCATTTCCACATTGGAATTTCTAACGGCTGCATCTTGCCGTGAGGCCTCTGTGCTCTGCCTTGACTTTCCTGCAGGTCAGGCACCTCTCCACATACCAAGCGACATCCCGCTTCATGCAGGGCCACCAATAATAGGGTCGAAGATCTCTATACATCTTTGTCGCCCCTGGATGGATGGAAAATCGAGACTTATGGGTCTCGTCCATCAATACCTGCCGTACACCGCCCCAGTACGGTACCCAAACTCTCCCATGAAGGGTCAACAGTCCTCGACCATCATAGTCAAAGGAAGATACTCGGCCCATGATCCTCTCACACTTCTGCCTCTCCTCCTTGAGTGTAACATCCCAAAAATACGAGCCAAAAATTTCATTTTTAAAACATAGGCTTTGCAAAACATTAAAAATAAAACATTCACCGATCATATCATCTCATAAAAGATGTTGCGTGTCTGGAAACCATTTTATAAAACATAATAGTGTCGGAGTACAAATCCCCAAGAAGATCTCGTAGTGCGGAATACAAAGCATGTATGTGATGTGCCGCTACCGCACCAGCTCCTTTCCCTTCGAAGAAGAGGTACCTGAAACCAAAACTGAAAACTATAAGCACGAAGCTTAGTGAGTTCCCCCAACATACCACATACCATACAATCACATAACATACATATATTGTGAGGCATATCTGGGTTCCCGACCCACCCCTTCAGTCCTCTCGACCGGATACAGACTAGTATATCTGGGATCTAGCCTCCCTTTCGGTCCTCTCGACCGGATACTGACTAGCATATCTGGGTGTTGGTCTCCCCTTCGGTCCTCTCGACCGGATGCTGACTAGCATATCTGGGAGCTGGCCTCCCCTTTGGTCCTCTCGACCGGATACTGGGGACTATTTCACCCCTACTACTACCACATAACACATATATCACATAATCTATCTAGCATGGCTGGGCACGACCGCCCCTTCGGTCCTATCGACCGGTATTCTGGGGGACTATCTCCCCCTACTGTCACTAGCACATAGCATCATATCATACTAGCACAATAACATATCACAGGTAGCAGCAACCCTAGATGAATATCACAGAGACAAACATATACCATACAATTCCTACTGGTGGGCCGACATTGTGGCCGTAGACCCACCGCTACTGGAAGGTAACTCACCTCAAAGTAGCTGCTGATCTACGTGGGAACTGACTGTCCTCTGTTGCTGCTGCCCTGGAAATCCTCCGGCTATAAATCCCACAAAACACTCAGTCAAATACTGCTAACCGACCTCAGGGTAAAATGACCATTTATCCCTAACCAAGCTAAGAGTCAAAGTTAAAATCAACTTCCAGTTGACCCGACTCGCCGAGTTGGCTTGCCAACTCGCCGAGTCCCTATCCATTCGATTGACCATAATCCCGTCTCTACTCGTCGAGTTAGGCATTGACTCGACGAATTTTCTTCTAACCGATGTCCAATAGTCCTTCATCCTACTCGTCGAGCTGTATGAACAACTCGTCGAGTTCATCTTCATCCGAAGAACATGCTATGCTGAGACTCGCCGATTTGTATGAACAGCTCGCCGAGTCTGTTCTTGAGGCAAGAAGATTGCCTTGGACTCGCCGAGTTACTTCATGGGTGAGTCTGGCTTCCGACTCACTGAGTCACACCCCATGACTCACTACTCCACTCCGCAAACACGAAAAGGGGGAAAACTCGAGGACTCGCGACTCGACTCGCCGAGTCCGATGAACGACTCGCCGAGTCTGTCACATGCAAATACTATATACTCGATTTTCATTGAATCCAGCTCATGCCATACCTAGATCTGGGTTTCTAGGGATTGATTAACACGTAAAGTTTCCAACTTTACATGTAAATAAACACCAATGAAGGTTTTAGGGCTGCGGTAAAAGAGTAGATCTAGGGATTTCATGCAATATGGCTTCATAAAGGCAGTGGATCCGAGCTCCTAGAGCTCAATCATGCCTAGATCTAAAGGTTAATCAACTTATTACAGACCCTAAATCATACCCAAGCTTGGAAATGACTCAAGAAGGACTTTAATGGAGCTATAAGGGACTATAAGCATGAAAACAGAGGGAAACTGAGTTATACCTCAAGGAAATCACTGAAATAACACCAAGATGTCTGGCCTCCTTCTTCTCTTCTTGATCTACTCTCCTTTTCTCTCAAAATCTTCAAGAAAACACACCAAAACACTTCAATCTCACAAGGAACAAGGGTTGGACGATATAGGGAGCTTTGAGGGTGAAGGGGGCGAGCTTGGGGCGCATAAGGTTGGTTTAAATAGGGTGCAAACCCTTGGAATTAGGGTTTCATCAGACAGCGAGGACTCGCCGAGTCGCCAACTTAAACGTGTTCCATATCCCGTATCTACTCGGCGAGTCGGGCCTACAAATCGCCGAGTCCAAGGCTAAAAATGCAAAACACTTAGATAAATTTCACATACCAGGAACCAGGTGTTACAAATCTCCCCCACTTATTTTATACTTCGTCCTCGAAGTCTGCTGCTCGATCCTGAAACAGCTCGGGGTAATGCTCCTACATTTCTTCCACCGGCTCCCAAGTCCACTCTGAACCCTTTCGGTGATGCCACTGCACCTTCACTAATTCCACCTTCTTGTTCCTCAGATCCTTCGACTTTCAGTCTAGGATTGCGACTGGGCGCTCAATGTAATTCAGGCTGTTATCAACCTGGGTATCCTCTAATGGCACCACCGCTGAATCATCCACTAGGCACTTCCGCAGCTGGGAGACATGGAAGGTGCTGTGGATCTGACTGAGCTCGGCTGGTAGATCTAGCCTATATGCCACCTTGCCCACCCGGGCTACAACCCTAAAAAGACCAATGTATCTCGGGCCCAACTTTCCCCGCTTCCTGAATCGAATGACGCCCTTCCAAGGCGACACCTTCAGGAGAACCATATCCCCGACCTGGACTCCAGGTCTGACCGGCGCTTGTCGGCGTAACTTTTCTGCCGACTCTGCGCAGTCTGCAGCCTGCTTCGAACCTGCTGGATTCTCTCGGTCGTCTTGAGCACCACCTCAGTGCTCCCCATGACCCTCTGGCCAACTTCACCCTAACATATCGCGGTCCTGCACCTCCGTCCGTACAACATCTCGAATGGAGGGCGGTCGATACTCGCGTGGTAGCTGTTGTTGTACGAGAACTCAGCCAAGGGAAGATAGGTATCCCAACTACCACCAAAGTCTAGCACGCATGCCCGCAACATATCCTCTAACGTCTAGATGGTCCGCTCGCTCTGACCATCCGTCTGCGGGTGAAAGGTGGTGCTAAAATGTAGACGAGTGCCCAACTTATCAGGAAACTTCTTCCAAAACCTGGAAGTGAACCGCACATCTCGGTCTAATATCACCGACACTGGCACCCTGTGCCACGCCACTATCTCCCTGATATAGATATCGTCCAACTTTTCGGCCGAGATACTCTCCTGGATCGGAGTAAAATGGGCGCTCTTGGTCAATCGATCCACGATGACCCAAATCCTCGCGCAGTCCGGAGAAGCTTTGTGATAAAATCCATCATAATATCTTCCCATTTCCACAACGGGATATCTAATGGCTGCATCTTGCCGTGCGGTCTCTGATGCTCGGCCTTGACCTTCCTGCAGGTCAAACATCGCTTGACGTACCAGGCCACATCCCGCTTCATGCAGGGCCACCAATAGTCTAGAAGAAGATCCCTATACATCTTCGTCACCCCTGGATGAATAGAGAATCGGGATTTGTGCGCCTCCTCCATCAAGATCTGGCGCACGCCTCCGTGATACGGCACCCACACCCTACGGTGTAGTGTCAATAATCCTCGACTATCATAATCGAAGGAGGTGACTTGACCCACTATTCGCTCGCTTTTCCGATGTTCCTCCTTCATAGCCTCCTGCTGAGCTTCCCGAATCTGCTCTAGCAGTGGAGTCACCACCGTCATCCTCATACACACATCCCTGATCGGTGCCGCCTTACGGCTAAGCGCATCGGCCACCACATTGGCCTTCCCCGGGTGATAAAGGATCTCGCAATCATAATCTTGTACCATGTCCAACCACCGACACTGCCTCATGTTCAAATTCGGATGATCCATGAGGTACCTCAAACTCTTGTGGTCCGTGTAAATGGTACAGCAAACCCCGTAGAGGTAATGCCGCCAAATCTTGAGGGCGAAGACCACCGCCCCCAAATCTAAATCATGCGTCAGGTAGTTTGCCTCGTGAGTCTTTAGCTGCCTCGAGGCATAAGCAATGACATGCCCCCTCTTCATCAATACTGCGCCTAATCCTGAGATAGACGCATCACAGTATACCACAAAATCCTCAACGCCCTCGGGCAGGGCTAAGATTGGCGCCTTGCACAATCTCCGCCTCAGAATCTCGAACGCTGCCTGCTGCTCAGGCCCCCATCGAAAGACCACGGCTTTCCTAGTCAACCGTGCCAGGGGTACAACTATCTTCGAGAAATCCTGAATGAATCTCCTATAGTAGCCTGCTAATCCTAGGAAACTCTGAATCTCGGATGGAGACTTCGGAACCTCCCACCTCATCACGGCCTCCACCTTGGTCGGGTCTACTGAAATCCTATTCTGGTTGACGAGGTGCCCAAGAAACTGCACCTCGCGCAACCAAAACTCACATTTTGAGAACTTGGCGTACAAGCTCTCCCTCCTCAAGGTCTCCAAAACCTCTCTTAGATGCTCCTCGTGCTCCTCCTGTGTCGTGGAATAAACCAAGATGTCATCAATGAAAACTATCACAGACCGATCCAGCGTCGGTCTACACACGCGGTTCATGAGGTCCATGAACGTGGCAGGAGCATTGGTGAGCCCAAACGACATCACCACAAACTCATAATGGCCATAACGCGTCCGAAACGCGGTCTTCTGTACATCCTCCTCTTTGACCCTCATCTGATGATCGTCCGAAACGCGGTCTTCTGTACATCCTCCTCTTTGACCCTCATCTGATGATAACCTGAACGCAAATCGATCTTGGAGAACCAAGATGCTCCCTGCAACTGATCAAACAGGTCATCAATCCTCAGGAGTGGGTAACGGTTCTTCACCGTTACCTTATTCAGCTCCCGGTAATCTATACACATCCGATGCGACCCGTCCTTCTTCTTCACAAATAGGATCGGGGCTCCCCAGGGTGAACTACTCGGTCGAATAAATCCTTTGTCTAATAGCTCCTGCAGCTGCGTAGACAACTCATGCATCTCGGGAGGAGCCAACCGATAGGGTGCCTTGGCTATCGGAGTCGCACCAGGAACTAGGTCGATCCTAAACTCTACCTGACGCTCCTGAGGTATTCCAGGAAGCTCCTCCAGGAACACATCAGTGTAGTCTCGCACCACTGGAACCTCACTCATTATCGCCTTACCCGTCTCCCGGGTATCCATAACGTACGTGACATATCCCGCGCAACCCTGTTGAAGGTAGCGCCTAGCTCTCGCTGCTGAACATACTGCGGGTCCACGATGTGGCCTCTCGTCGTGGATCACCAACTCTCCCCCACTTGGGGTCCTGATACGCACTAGCTATTGTGCGCAATCTATCACCTCCCCATTAGGGCTCAACCAATCCATGCCTATAATCACCTTGTTCCCCCGCAATGGGATGGGAACCAAATCCACCAAATAGCACTCCTCAAATAACCTTAGAACACAATCCCTGAATACTACTGACGCTCGCACTGATCGATCATCGGCAATCTCTAACTCTAAAGGGCAATCCAACATACCTAAAGACTCAGTAAACCTCTTGCTAAGCACAAGGGAAACAAATGATCGGTTGGCACCCGAGTCAAACAACACCTGGACAGGGATACCGTTCACATGGAACGATCCTAACGCATATACACAGAGCACAAATCAATATCATAACATCATAAAAATAAGATAGAGGGAAAGAATCATACCCATCACCACATCGGGTGTGGCGCGTGCCTCCTCGGTAGTCAGCTGGAACGCCCGACTCCTCACCACTGGAGCCTCTGCCTTGCCCAGCCGGCCATCTGTAATCCGTAGGGTAGCTGGAGCTGGCACCTTAACCGACGCTTATGCTGTCAACTGGGGGCAATTGGCCTTCTTGTGGCCCCTCTGGTTGCAGTGGAAACACAGCAACTCCGACGTCTGTATCACAGGTACAGGGGCAGTACAATCCCTGCTGAAGTGCCCTAACTTGTCGCACTTGTAGCAGCCTGACGATCCCAACTTGCACGCTCCCTCGTGCGTCTTGCCGCATTTCTTGCAGTGGCCCTGCCCCTGTTGGCCTTTCGGCCCTGCATTTGGTCCCTTGGGCTTCTTCCCCGAAGCCCCCATAACATGCCCGTCTTCCGCCTTCCTCTTCCGGATGTGCTCCAGATCTATCTCCCTCTCCCTTGCCCTGGCAATCATAGAGTCCAGGGTAGGGCAAGCTGAAAAACTGAAGGACAGTGTGCGAGATCCCGACTGGACAGATTCCATGTCGCTCCTGAATGCCCTGAGGCGATCCTCCATCAACTCCACTATCCATTCCTTGATCGACCCAAAGATAATGGGGGTTGACTCAAGGATGCCTCTGGTGATCTCTGACGCGATGAACTCACGTAGCCCCTCATCTACTAGCTCAGAACCTGATCCCGAACCTGATCCCTCTCCTGTACTGCCAACTGCTGGCCTCGAGCGTAGTACCACCATTCTGAAATACATAAATAATAATCATTAGCGATACTGATACCTCTGGAGGGATCACACCTACTACAAGTTCCTTGGTCTTATCTTGGCCTTCCTCGGTTCGGGTATGGATCCTCTGCTTTTAGTAGTACAGGCCCATACTACCTTCCACATCTATCGTACCTTCTCCAAGGACTGCCTTGACTCCACCAGGTCCCTTTCAGTACCGCTGATCACTGCTATACTCATCCTAGGCTTGCCTCAGGAAAATCTCTAACTCCACCCTACCTGGTCCTCAGCTGCTGAAGGCCTCCTTGTAATGTCAATTAGTCATTACCTGAATACCATCACATGAGGTGAGGCTCAGATAATCCTTCGAGTAACAGACTCGGCTCTACAACGGTTAGACTCAGACAAGAGCTGCACAATAGGGCCAAATCTAGCACTCTAAGATTATTCAACCCTGATCACATGTGACGTGACGTATTCACCTAATGTCTAATTCCCATCACTCAGAGTCCCACGAAGCACAAAGCAAGCAACATTCAGACAAAAGGGAACAATCACAAGCAAATCCGTCCTCATAGAGAGAAGCTGAACTAACATACAATGCTAAACTCATACTATCAGGCATAGCCTAAACAGGCTATCCTACTGCCGTGTACTCAATTCTAGCATCCAATTTTCATACACTGAAGCACATAAAGCAGGCACATAAGGCATCACCCTAGATCCTTAGTCCTATTCTAGCATGTTGTTCTACTAAAACTGATAAACATAACATAAGCTTGTATGGGTACTTTGGGGAATACTTACTTGAGCTCGGCCGGTCGCGCACATCACACACTTCGTTCCTTCTTAAAACTCTTTACTTTGCTTTTTAGAAAATATTTTCTTCTTTAAAAAATTTTAATCCCTCGATTTGAGTTCAGACACCCCCGAAGGTGTGTCAAAATCTCTCAAACCAGGGCTCTGATACGAACTTGTAACCTCCCAAAAATACGAGCCAAAAATTTCATTTTTAAAACATAGACTTTGCAAAACATTAGAAATAAAACATTCACCGATCATATCATCTCATAAAAGATGTTGCGTGTCTGGAAACCATTTAATAAAAGATAATAATGTCGGAGTACAAATCCCCAGGAAGATCTCGTACTGCAGAATACAAAGCATGTATGTGATGTGCCACTACCGCGCCAGCTCCTTCCCCTTTGAAGAAGAGGTACCTGAAACAAAGGTTCTAAAAAGCTCGGCATGGCTCCGCCATGGCGCGCCACAACTCCAAGTCTTGCACTTGCCGCCAAGCTTTGCCAAAATGCCGCCTTAACTGATATATGTGTATAAAAATAAATACTAGTTGAAAATACATATAAAAATATTAATTATATAGACATTTGCCGCCTTAATTCACGCCTTACAAACGCCGTGACTTGCTAAGGCTCGGAAAAGCTTGAGGCTTGACATTGCCGCCAAGTCACGCCTTACGTTATTTAGAAACTTGCCTGAAACCAAAACTGAAAACTATAAGCACGAAGCTTAGTGAGTTCCCCCAACATACCACATACCATACAATCACATAACATACATATATTGTCAGGCATATCTGGGTGCCCGACCCACCCCTTCGGTCCTCTCGACCGGATACTGGGGACTATTTCACCCCCTACTACGACCACATAACACATATATCACACAATCTATCTAGCATGGGTGGGCACGACTGCCCCTTCGGCCCTATCGACCAGTATTCTGGGGGACTATCTCCCCCTACTGTCACTAGCACATAGCATCATATCATACTAGCACAATAACATATCACAGGTAGCAGCAGCCCTAGATGAATATCACAGAGACAAACATCTACCATACAATTCCTACTGGTGGGCCGGCATTGTGGCCGTAGACCCATCGCCACAAGAAGGTAACTCACCTCAAAGTAGCTGCTGATCTGCGTGGGAACTGACTGTCCTCTACTGCTGCTGCCCCGAAAATCCTCCGGCTATAAATCCCACAAAACACTCAGTCAAATACTGCTAACCGACCTCAGTGTAAAATGACCATTTATCCCTAACCAAGCTAAGAGTCAAAGTCAAAGTCAACTTCCAGTTGACTCGACTCGCCGAGTTGGCTTGTCAACTCGCCGAGTCCCTATCCATTTGATTGACCCTAAATCATACCTAGATCTAAAGGTTAATCAACTGATTACAGACCGTAAATCATACCCAAGCTTGGAAATGGCTCAAGAAGGACTTTAATGGAGCTATAAGGGACTATAAGCATGAAAACAGAGGGAAACTGAGTTACACCTCAAGGAAATCACTGAAATAACACCAAGATGTCTGGCCTCCTTCTTCTCTTCTTGATCTACTCTCATTTTCTCTCAAAATCTTCAAGAAAACACACCAAAGCACTTCAATCTCACAAGGAACAAGGGTTGGACGATATAGGGAGCTCTGAGGGTGAAGGGGGCGAGCTTGGGGTGCATAAGGTTGGTTTAAATAGGGTGCAAACCCTTGGAATTAGGGTTTCATCAGACAGCGGGGACTCGCCGAGTCCAGAATATGGACTCGCCGAGTCGCCAACTTAAACGTGTTCCATATCCCGTCTCTACTCGGCGAGTCGGGCCTACAGCTCACCGAATCCAAGGCTAAAATTGCAAAACACTTAGATAAATTTCACATACCAGGAACCAGGTGCTACATTGAGGCCCTCGACCTGTGCCTATCTGATCTGCTCCAACAATAGAGTAGTCACTGTCATCCTCAGACATATATCCCTGATCGAGGCTGCTGCCGTTTTGCGGCTCAGGGCGTCAGCCACCACGTTGGCCTTCCCTGGATGATAAAGGATATCACAATTGTAATCCTTCACCACATCTAACCACCGACGCTGCCTCATGTTAAGATTCGGCTGATCCATGAGATATCTTAAGCTCTTGTTATCCATGTAGATGGTACAATGGACCCCATAAAGGTAATATCTCCAAATCTTGAGGGCAAACACCACTGTCCCCAGCTCTAAATCATGCGTAGGATAGTTAGCCTCGTGAGGCTTCAACTGTATAGAGGCGTAAGGTATCACATGGCCTTGCTGCATCAACACTGCTCCCATAGAATTGATCGAAGCATCATAGTAGACTACAAAATCCTCTACTCCCTCTGGCAGGGTAAGGATTGGTGCCTCACATAGTCTCTGTCTGAGGGTCTCGAATGCTGCCTGCTAGTCAGGCCCCCAGAAAAACACCGCCGACTTCTTAGTCAGTCGGGTGAGCGGTACAACTATCTTGGAGAAATCCTGGATGAATCTCCTGTAGTACCCTGCCAAACCTAGGAAGCTCCGAATCTCTGATGGAGACTTCGGAACCTCCCACTGCATCACGCCCTCTATCTTAGCCGGATCTACCAGTATACACTTCTGGTTGATGGGATGCCCAAAGAACTGCACCTCACGCAACCAGAACTCGCACTTGGAGAACTTCGCGAAAAGCCTCTCCCTCCTCAAGGTCTCTAGCACCTCCCTCGGGTGCTCCTCATGCTGCTCCTGCGTCTTGGAATAAACCAAGATGTCATCTATGAATACTATCACAGACCGGTCCAGCATCGGCCTGCATACGCAGTTCATGAGGTCCATGAACGCGGCTGGAGCGTTGGTGAGCCCAAAAGGCATCACCACGAACTCATAATGGCCATAGCGGGTCCTGAAAGCAGTCTTCTCCACATCCTCATCCCTAACCCGCATCTGATGATACCCGGAGCGCAAATCAATCTTGGAGAACCAAGATGCTCCCTGAAGATGATCAAACAAGTCATCTATCCTCGGAAGTGGGTAACGATTCTTCACCGTCACCTTATTCAACTCCCGGTAGTCTATACACATACGGTGCTCCCCAGGGCGAACTGCTCGGCCTGATAAAACCCTTGTCCAGCAGCTCTTGCAGCTGCATAGAAAACTCCTACATCTCTGGGGGAGCCAACCGATACGGTGCCTTGGCTATCGGAGCCGCACCAGGGATCAGGTTAATCCTGTACTCGACCTATCTCTCGGGAGGTATTCCAAGCAAATCCTCTGGAAATACATCCGGTTAGTCTCGCACTACTGGAACATCGTCAACCGTAGTCTTGCCCTTCTCCCGGGCATCTAAAACATAGGCAATATAACCGGTGTAACCCTGTTGGAAATAGCGCCTCGCTCTCGCTGCTGAACACAGAACTGGTCCGCGCTGTGGCTTCTTTCCCTGAATCACTAACTCTCCCCTACTAGGAGTGCGAACCCTCACTAACTGTAGCTCACAATTTATCACCGCCCCATTGGGGCTCAGCCAATCCATGCCTACTATGACCTTATTCCCTCGCAGGGGAATAGGGACTAAGTCTACCGGAAACTGCTCATCGAACAACTGAAGGGAACATCCTCCGTGTACTCTCGCAACCCTAACGGTCCTGTCAGTTGCTATCTCAACCTCAAGTGGACAATCCAGCTCCCCTGGAGCTCTGCTAAACCTCTTGCTAATCGCAAGAGACACGAATGATCGGGTAGCCCCCGAATCAAACAATATTGTAGCTGAGATGCCGTTCACTAAGAACGACCCTATACGCAAATACATATATAACATTAGAAACATTCAATAATAAATGTAGAGATAAGGGAGAAATACATACCCGTCACCATGTCAGGAGTCACTCGCGCCTCCTCTGCTGTCATCTGAAAAGGTCTACTCTTCGCCACTGGCGCCTCAGCTCGGACCTGACGACCGTTCGTAATCCTCAAAGTAGCAGGGGCAGGTGCCGATACCTTCCCTGCTGTGGCTTAGCTTGGACACTGGGTCTTTTTATGTCCCTTCTGATTGCAATGAAAGCAAATCAGATCTGTTGATGTGGTGGTGGTAGTAGTAGCTGTATAATCTCTGCTCATGTGCCCAGTCCGGCTGCACTTAAAGCAGTTGGGACTCGCTGCCTTGCACACCCCATCGTGCACTCTCCCACACTTGCCACACCGATTGTGGCTCTGTTGTCCCCTGGACCTATGATCCGACACCTTGGGCTTTTTTCCCGAACTCCCAGTGCCAGATACCGCCTCTGGCTTCCTCTTCTTCTCCATCTCTAGATCAATCTCTCTCTCATGAGCCCTAGCCGTCATGTCATCTAGCGTTTTACAGCTGGACTGGCTCACAAAATGGCGGATATCACTCCGCAACATCTCATGATAACGGGCCTTCTTCATTTCCTCATCAGCTGCGTACTGAGGAACGAGAAGAGCCCTCTCCCTAAACTTGGCGGTAATCTCCGCCACTGTCTCTGTAGTCTGGGTGAGATCCTGAAACTCCCTGGCTAACTACTGCACCTCGATAACCGGTGCAAACTCCGCCCAGAACATGGTAGAAAAATCGGCCCAGGTCATCGCATCAATAGCTGCGTCATCTCCGATAACATGCCCAATCTCCTCCCACCAATCTCATGCCATGTCCTTCAAAAGACAGGATGCTAGTCTGACCTTGTCCCCCTCGGGACATCTGCTGGTGCGGAATGCATTGGCGACATACACCAACCACATGGTAATCACAATGGGGTCTCGCGCCCCATGGTAATCTGGAGCTTTACAAGCCCGAAACTCCCTTAAGGTGAGTGTGCGCGGCCCCATCATAGCCGCCACCTCAACACGGAAAGTGCTCAACCTCTCGTCCATCAGCTCTAAAATACCCTCCTTGATTGAACCAAAGATCACAGGAGTCTGCTCAAGTATGATGCGAGTAATCTCTGAAGAGAGAAACTCCCTAGTCTGCTCGTCCAACTGCTCGGCCTCCGGGCCTGGTCCTAATCCCTCTCCGGCACCTGAACTGCCGACTGCTGGTCTAGGGCGTAAAACCACCATTCTAAAAACACATCACGACAAACATCAGAGACACTGATATATTTCGAGGAATCGCTACTACCGCAAGTTTCCTGGTCTCATCTCAGCTTTCCTTGGTTCAAGTACGGATCCTCTGTTTTCAGTAGTACGGGCCTATATTACTTTCCACATCTATCCGTACTTTCCTCAAGTACTGCCTCGACTCCACCAAGTCACTTTTACTGCTACTAATCTCTGCTACTCTCATCCTAGGCTTGCCCTAAGGAATTTTCTGACTCCACCCAATCTAGTCCTCAGCTGCTGAAGGCCTCTTCGTAATGATAATTAGCCATCACCTGAATACCATCACATGTGACGAGGCTCAGATAATCCTTCGAGTAAAAGACTCGTCCCTACAACGGTTAGACTCAAACAAGAGCTGTGCAATAGGGCCAAATCCAACACTCTGAGATTATTCAACCCTGATCACATGTGACGTGACGTATTCACCTAACGGCTAACTCCCATCACTCAGAGTCCTACAAAGCACAAAGCAAGCAACAATCAGGCACAGGAAACTACTCAAGCAAATCTATTCTCATAACGAGAAACTGTACTAGCATACAATGCTAAGCTCATACTATCAGGCATAACCTAAACAGGCTATCGTACTACTGTCTACTCAATACTAGCATGCGATTCTCATAAGGTTGAAACACATATAGCAGGCACATAAGGCATCCTTCTAGACCCTTAGTCCTATTCTAGCATGCTGTTCTACTGAAACTGGAACTGACAATCATAAAATAAACTTGTATGGGTAATTTGGGAGTACTTGCTTGAGCTCGGCTGATTGCATGCACCACACCCTTTTCTCTTTTCAAAACTCTTTCCGCTTTTTCAAAAACTCCTTTCTTTATACTTTTTCTAAAATTGTTTTCTTTTCCCAAAATTCTTTTGTACCCATGGTTTTTCTCTTGAAAATTTTATACCACTTCCTTAGTTTGAGTTCAGACACACTCGGGAGTGCGCCCGAATCCCTCAAACCAAGGCTCTGATACCAACTTGAAACAACCCCAAATACGACCCAAAAATTTTTGTTTAAATAATAATAAAGATATTAACCATTTATAATATATCATGAAATCGTACGTCATAAATCCCCAAAAGTTATAATAGATGTGTCATGACAAAAGAATTGTATCAACATAACATGGTAACTGCAATGAACTCCCAGGACAAAAGCTGAAACTGTGGTGTGTGCAATGCCATCATCCCGAGCTCTTCCCTTTGCTTGCGGAAGTACCTGAAACCAAGACTGAAACTGTAAGCACAAAGCTTAGTGAGCTCCCCCAAACTACCACATATCATACCATAATACAGATAACACATACTGGGCCCCGCCCGACATCAGACCGAAGTCCGGAATAACTTGGGCCCCACCCAGCGTCAGACTGAAGTCCGGAATAACATGGGCCCCGCCCAGTACATCGGGCCCCGCCCGGCATCAGACCGATGTCCGGAGTAACTGGATATAACAAATCATAAACGTATAGCATAATCACATTCTGTATCGGGCGTGCCCGACCTACTACTCATAACAAAACATGCATGAATCATTAAGACATCAAGCATATATACTACTGCATCGGACCAAGGACCGGAACTACGACTAATTAAATGGGCCGACATTGTGGCTGTAGACCCGTTCCTACTAGAAGGAAACTCACCTCGTAATGTTGGTTGCTGGGGTGTTAAAATTGAGACTGTCTGACTGCTGCTCCGGAACTCCCCGGCTACAAATCCCATAAACACTAAATCAAATACTAATAACTAATCTCAGGGTAAAATGACCACTTTACCCCTGCTATGGTGTGGGTCACAGACATGGCCCCAAACCCTTAATTCCTTCTAAGACCTCCAATGGCCCACTAAAGGCCCACTAATGGCCCTAATTTCTACGTTGGACCCAAATCTCTCTATTGGGCCTTACCCTAGGCCCAACACCTTTATAAGGCCCATATTTGCTGACTTCTTATGACTCCTAACGCCCAAAGACCCTAAGTCCAAAACACAGCCCACTCTGAGGCCCAAATGCTCAAAGTCCAAACTGGTAGCGTACGCGGGGCGTACACCAAGGTACGCTGAGCGTATTGGCTGCTGGCTTGTACATGGCGCGTACCTCCTTGTACGCCCAGTGTACAGCCCTATTAAGCCAAAATCTCATTAAGTGCTTATTAATCTGATCCAGAAGCTACAAATCCAGATCCTAAGCTTGTTCCATGTCTTAAGCCATAAAGTTGCTTACTTGATGGCTTACAAGTCTCATAAAGGCTCAAACTTCCAAAAATAACATTCTACTTCCATGGAGCTAACAAGATCTCATGCATGGTTCCATATAAGCCACAAAGATTGCAACTTTATTGCTAGGAAGATGTTTCTAAGCCTTAAGGATGGCAATCGAAACTCCAAAACTGACTTACAAGATCAAGACTCAACCTTTGGACTTAAAAAGGTCCAAACTTCCATAACCTAGATCTAGAAGGAAAGAGGAAGAAAGTTCAGAACTCTATACCTTCCTTTGTTGACCAAGAGGGTGCAAAGTCCAAATCCCTAAGCTCAAGATTCTTCTCCAACTTCTTCACTTCATTCTACACTACTTCCTTTCCTTGAAACACTCACAAACACTCACAGGGAAGGAGGCTATAGTGCGGTTTATATAGCCTTAAACCCCTAAAATTAGGGTTGTTTCCCTGGCCGTGTACGCTGGGTGTACCATATGGTACGCTGTGCGTACGCTTCTCCTCCCCACGCTTCATTTAATTGCGACGCCTAGTGTACAACGGGTTTACGCCCCGCGTACGGCTTATGGGCAGACTAAGGCTCAGCCCAAATCAAAGAGGCCCAATCCTATAAACAATTCAATTATAACCCAACATAAAACTTGAGAATCTAAATAAATTTATACCTCGGAAGGTGATCTTTACAGTACGAAACTTAAACCTTTTTATAGGGGAGAGGAAGAATCTAACAGAGAGAGATAGGGGAAGTGGTGGGGGTACAAAGGCTTATGATCGAGGGTGGTGAGTAATTGTGGTGGTTTGGGGAAGAAAGGGATACAAATGCAATGATTGTTACCTGGAGAGGGCGGCGATAGTTGCAATGACATATAAGATCTAGGGTTTTAGAGAGGTAGTGATGGTGGTGAAGTGCCTCAGGGTTTGTGGAGCTGTAGAAGCACATCAACGTAAAATATAAGAGGAGATGGTGCAAGATTAGGAGATAGGGACTCAGAATAAGGAAAGTTTGGTATTCTAACTATTAATCCATTAAATCAGGATGGGATAAGAACCAAACTCAATTCATTGACTTTTGATTTTTTGCCAAGATCTCGGGATTCACCAAGACGTCATCAAAGATTAAAGGACTAAATCAAAGACTTCCAGAGATAAGATTTAATGCATAAAGTGATTGTACATGATGTTTTAAGGGTTATACTTCTTAAAATTTAGCATTTAGGGGTAAATGCTTATATATATATATATATATATATATATATATATATATATATATGGGAAAAGTGAATATACCCTTAAGGGTATATAAGATTAGGTACCCAAACTATCAAAACTACGTAGTTTTTGTTAAACGGTTTAATTTTCTGAAAATAAAAAAAAATTGGTTTCCATGCATGTTTCCTTATTCACTGGCGAATTCAATTGGTTAATTTCTTTTTTTTTTCTATCAACGGCTCTGCTTCACAATCCCTGAGATTTTGAACGAAAAAAAATTAACATCAATCACAAAAAAGATTTCAAAGAAATCAGAATTTGAAGTTGTTGTAATCAGAAATCACAGAAATCGTGAAGAGTTCAGTTCACAAAAGACTTAAAAAATGATTTCATGGTCATTTCTTTATGATTGATCAGCTGTTTCACAATCCATGAGATTTTGAACGAAATCACAAAAAAGATTTCAAAGAAATCGGAATTACAAGTGATTGTAATCGGAAATCACAGAAATCGTGAAGAATTCAATTCACAGAAGACTTTAAAAAAATGATTTCAAAGGGATAACACAGGTGAATGTCAATGTTACTCCTATAGCACGTTTCACAATTCACCAATAATTTCACTTTCAACTACTAGGGACCTCTATTAGAAATTTAAGTGGTATTTGATCGAACAATTCTTGAATCGAGAAAAGTCATTATTATTATAAGTATATTAATTTTGCATATGTTTCTGTTCCGATTGTTTATCAATAGAATTTTTATTTTATATGTTCTGTTATTATCCATGTTGCTTTTGTTTGATCAAATTTAGTTGAATTTACTACATTTGAATTTTGATATAATGAAAAAGTTAGGCCATCTCTAAAAAGTTATTGGCATGGCATTAATATCGTCAAGTTCATTGTTTTTTACTTGTGGTTTTATGCAGACCATGGTGTTTGAAACCGAAGTAGCTGATTAGGCTATAGAACCATATATAAATGAAAATGTTGACACAAACTATTTCGTGGAAATAACATATGAATCTGAAGAACTTAACGATTCCAGTGTGAACATTGAAATTGACGAAGATGATGCTGATGATGAAAGGATATTAGTGTTGGAATAGTGTCTAAGGCTGCAACTATATTAGGCAAGTATTTGACCCGATTGTGGATGGTCCTTTTGGGTTGCCTTCACCATAGCAACTTGACAGTGTGTTGACAGGATGATTTATTATGAGAGAATAAATATTATTAATATATTATGAGAATAATATAAGGAATAATAATATTTTTATTTGATTAATATAAGTCATAGATTAATTAGTATTAATTTGGTGACTTAAGGAGATTAATTAAATAAGAGGGTATAAACTGTCAATTGTTTGATAGTTACACTTTGGGCTGTAAATCCTTCTTGGATATAGGATGGACGAATTCTAGGGCTTGGGATAGTCTCAAATTCGTCCAAGGCTTATCTATGGAAAGGATTTTGATTGCTTTAAGGAAAGATTATCCAACTAGGGTTTAAGGGTGAAACCCTAGGAGCCTTACAAGTATAAATAGACCCCTTTGGCAAGGGAAATCGGCATCTCTTCTAAAGTAAAGTACCCCTGGCCGATTTCTTCCCTAACCTCTCTCTCAAATCATCCTCCTTGCTAGTTGGTGTTTGTAAGACATTAGAGGAGTGACAATTGTGACTCTAGAGCTTCAAGACAACAAGATCAAACAAGAGATTCAAAGGTAAACTTCTAGATCTGATTTTGTATTGTTCTTGTACCTAATTAGTCATTAGAAGTCTTGGATTCAAAGCATGTTTTATTAGAGAAACCTAGATCCAAGCATTAGGGTTTGCATGTGCACATAGGAATGTTCATATGGCCAAAATCCATCAATTAGGAAAGGTTTTTGATACACCTGATGATGCCTATACATTTTATAATGATTATTCATTTTTGCATGGCTTTGGTATACGTATAGATGACACAATTAAAAATCCTAAAACAAATGAGCCTTTTCGGAAGATATATGTATGCAATAAAGAAGGTTTCAAACGGATGGAGAAAAATGATTCAAGTGAAAATGAGAAAAAACGTCGTAGAGATGTTAGAACCGGATGTCAAGCTATGCTTCGAATAACAAGACCAGAGGATGGAAAATGATTGGTGGACTCGTTAATGACACTCAATCACGACTTGACCATGATACCTACGAAGGTGATGAAGCATTGATCTCATAGCAATTTTCACAGTCCAATAGTTGGTAAATCTCTTATGGTGCAATTAGGTCAAGAAGGGTTGAAACCTTCTCAGAATAAAAAGGTTGTTAATACACTGAAAACCTCAAATGTAGTTGATGTAACTTCAAAGCAATGTGTTGATGTTTTATCTGGGCATCGAAAACAACATAGAGGAAAGGACTTGTATGGACTTATAAAACATTTTCAAGATAAAACATTACTTGACAATGACCAATATTTTGTCTTGGATTTGTCTGATGATGGGTATCCTAGAAATATCTTTTGGGCTGATGGTAGATCAAGAGATGCCTATACAAAATTCATAGATGTTGTTGTGTTTGATGTCACTTATATGACTAACAAATTCAAGATGCCTTTTGCTCCCTTTACTGGGGTGAATCATCATGGGCAGTCTATACTTTTTGGTGGTGTATTGCTTGAAAATGAAAAGGAAGAGATATTTTAATGGTTATTTGAACATTTCCTCAAATGTACGTTTGGCAAGTATCCGAAGGCAATTATTACCGATCAAGATAAAGCTATGGGAAATGCAATAAGAAAAGTGTTTCCAAAGACTCGACATCGCTTTTCTTCATGGCATATTAGGAAGCATGAAACTGAGCACCTTCGATCGTATGTTTCCCGTTACATTGATTTTCAAGAAACGCGCAAACAATGGGTAAATAGTGACACTGTTGAATAATTTGAAGCAACATGGGAAGATATGCGTATTAAGTATGAAGTGAAAAGCAATTGTTGGCTTAATGACATGTATAACCAACGTATACATTGGGCTAAACCCTTCTTGAAGGATATTTTCTTTGCTGGTATGACCACAACCGGACGAAGTGAGAGTATCAATTCATTTTTTGATGGATTTGTTAACTCGAGGACCATGTTAAATGAATTCATTGTACAATATGACAAAGCAGTTGAGTCACGAAGGGCTGCTGAAGAAGATGAAGACTTCAAGACTATGAACTCGAGACCAATACTTTCTTTAGTGCATCCAATCAAAGCAAAAGCAGGTCAATTTTATACTAGAAAGATGTTTGATACTTTCAAAAAAGAATGGACCGAAGCTATTACCAATTTGACTCATGACACCATAACAAAAACTACAGAAGAAAGCACATATAGAGTTGGGCAATTGGATGTTGATAACAAATATTGGTGTATTGTTACCTTTTGTTCTTTAAATCAAGTCAGTATCACATGTTCGTGTTCTATGTATGAGACAAATGAGATTTTATGCAAACATAGCTTATATGTGATGAAGAAGAAGCATGTTCAAGAACTGCCAAATCAATATATTTTACCGTGATGGACCCTTGATGCTAGCTACAAACTGGGTAATGTTAGTATCGGACTCGGAGAAATAAATAATGAAAATGGAGTTAGTGCCTACACATTTTTTTGTCTTCGTTCGAATTTTACTAAAATAATTGAACAAGCAAGGGACTCCCCTTCGGAGATACAAAAACTCAATACGATATTGATAAGTCTTTTGAATGATCAAGCAAATCGAAAAAACTCTATGTCTTTGGAGAATGCATATCAAAGTTCTTGTATGGGAGCTTCACAAGTAGATATGGTGCCACATTTATTTATCCGTGATCCTCTTGGTCCAATTACTACAAAAGGGTGTCCTAAACTTGCAAGTAGAATCAAGTCATCTTTAGAAGCCCCTAAAAAACGAACATGCTCATACTGTCAAGGATTGGGTCATTATGCTACTAGTTGTTCAAAAACAAAGGTAATTATAATAATAATTTAGTTGTCATGATTAAGAACTCTAATGATTATATTAACATTTTTTTATTTTTTTCATGTATCAGGCGAATGAATCGTTGAAAGAGACATAATGATGGGATGTGTTGTTTCTATGGGTAAAAGAAAAACTAGATGCTTCATGACAGTTTTTTGGTTAACTGCATATTTTTCATGTTTTAGATACAAACAATGTATGAAACTATGAATAATCTAGAAGTTATTGATGTTTCTTAACAATTTAAATGTTTTCGAATGAAATTTGCTGATTGTTTGTGAAAAAAACGGAAGTATGATGGTATTTTATGAAAAAACAAATTTATGAGGGTATTTTGTGAAAAAAATGGAAGTATGATGGTATCTTATGAAAAAACAAATTTATGAGGGTATTTTGTGAAAAAATGGAAGTACGATAGTATTTTGTGAAAAAAATGAAATTACGAGGGTTTTTTGTGACAAAAACGGAAGTACGACGATATTTTGTGAAAAAACGAAATTATGAGGGTATTTTGTGAAAAAAAACAGAAGTATGATGGTATTTTATGAAAAAAAATGGAAGTATAATGGTATTTTGTGAAAAAACAAAATTATGAGGGTATTTTGTGACAAAAACAAAAATACGATGGTATTTTGTGAAAAGAAGAAAGTATGAGGCTATTTTGTGAAAAAAAAACGAAAATTTAAGGCTATTTTGTGAAAAAAAAAAACTAAAATTTGAGGCTATTTTGTGATAAAAAAAGAAAGTATGAGGCTTGTTTGAGAAAAAAAACGAAAAATTGAGGCTATTTTGTGAAAAAAAAATGAAATTTGTGGCTATTTTGTGATAAAAAGAAAGTATGAGGCTTGTTTGAGAAAAAAAGTATGAGGCCATTATGTGAAAAAAAATTGAGGCTATTTTGTGAAAAAACTTAAATTTGAGGCAATTTTGTGATAAAATGAAAGTATGAGGCTTGTTTGAGAAAAAATAAAACGAAAATTTGTGGCTATTTTGTGAAAAAAAGAAAGTATGATGCGATTATGTGAAAAAACAAAAAATTGAGGTTATTTTGTGAAATAACTGAAATTTGAGGCTATTTTGTGATAAAAAAAAAAGAAAGTATGAGCCTTGTTTGAGAAAAAAACGAAAATTTGTGGCTATTTTGTGAAAAAAAGAAAGTATGAGGCCATTATGTGAAAAAAAACGAAAAATTGAGGCTATTTTTTGAAAAAACTGAAATTGGAGGTAATTTTGTGATAAAAAAAAGTATGAGACTTGTTTGAGACAAAAAAAAAAAAAAAACGAAAATTTGTGGCTATTTTGTGAGAAAAGAAAGTATGCGGCCATTATGTGAAAAAAATGAAAATTTGAGGCTATTTTTTGAAAAAACTGAAATTTGAGGCTATTTTGTGAAAAAAAAAAAGTATGAAGGTATATCATTATTCATAATCTTATTTAACAAACACATCATACAACCAACTAGAAAATCTGGAAATTTAATGACTTATATTTCATTAAAAATCTCGAAAGTTAGTTTTACACTCAAAATTCATTAGAACAATAAAAGGTATGTCAACATACTTTGGTGTTTGTACATATGTGCTTCATTTTTCACCATCTGCATTGGAGTTTAGGTAACATGGTAGTCCCTAATCAAATCTTCTACTGAGAATCCATGGAAAGGTAAATATGAAGATAACTAAACTGCATCTTTCAATATGTCAATGCTTTATGAAGTGTGAGGGCAAATCAGTCTTTTTTGATTTGAGGGAGCAATCAAGAAACACCATGTGACATCTATTAAAGCCTGAAAATAAAATATTGAAACAGATTCAATATTATGGCATAATAAGTTGACAAAAAACAACAAGAAACCATTGATTTGAAGGAGAGTCAACTAATCAGCCGGACAACACCACCTTCTGAACCTCCCTCTATTTTAATGATATTGAAAATCATATCAAAAGCACTCTCAAAGACCAAGATTTTTTGGATTTCCTAGTATAGCAATCAAAGGTCAATAGACAGGAGACAGAAAGTAATGTAACTTTATAGTTAAATAAAAAATTTGGCACTAAATAGGGGAAAAAGATTACCTCTACTTCATGGGATTGTAAGAATGACTTCCTGTCACCTGAAGGAGACCTTAGTATATGAAATAAAAGCTAAAAAGAACAAAGAAAAATTGTGTATGACACATACCTAATGGGGGAATTTTTTAAAAAGGGCAGTCAAAAGTTGAAGCATATAATATCTTATATAAAAGTCACCCTCTCCCTGTAAAGACACTTGATTACCAATCACAAACCAAAAAAAATCAAGAATTCATTTCCTGAGGTAAAAAATATCAAGATTAGAAGCCTTACAAACAAGCTTAAAAGAAGAGAAATGCTTTGTCCATCTCTTGATAAAAGGTCAGTGTTCATCAAAGCTGGTTGAACCTCATTTACATGTAGTTTTGCATGAGGAATTGGTGTTAAAGGACTCACAATAGTTTCTAGAGCCCGCTGAACCTTTGACAATAAATCAATATATACCATAAATATGATTCAAAAGAACACATAAAGAGGTGCACCTGCCACACACACCCATGGTTCCAAGACTATGTGTTCCTAGTCAGGCTTCCTAGACACTTACTCACTTGCGATTTATATTTGTTATGGACTAATTCTTAGATACATATATACAATAGAAATGCACCAACCAGAAACAATGTTGCAAATGAAAAACCATTTGAGATTCACATAAAAAATGAAAAATAATGTTATTATAGGAGATGACATTTTGTCGAACACCTGGTGGGCTTCTTTTAATATAGTTGCAAATGTAAACCATTTGAGATTCACAATCATTGACATTTTGTGGAAACACATACTCAAACTGAATCATAAATGAACTTTGACTCAAATGAATTAGTCTCCATTCTTCAAATATCAAACTTCCAATCAAGGGCGGAACACGGACATTTGAACTAGGGGGGGCAAATCCAACTTTCAAAATAAACCATATACAAAGTAAAGAATGTTAATTACAATAAAAAGAAAAAGTATAACCATATCAAGTAGTAACTATACCAAATACCAATCATAGTAAACATTAACAAAGAAAGTATGACCATTCTTGATCTGTTTAATAAAACCCTATTAGTTTAGTAAGAGTTTGCTCATATTCTTTGCTATATCATCATAGTTATGTTTGTGAATAGCACTAAAAAGGGATAAAAAGTGATCATAAGAGATTAAGTATAAACAGCTTGAAAAAAACATACAAGTACATACTGTAAAAGCAACAGTTACTGTGTCTGTGAGAATCTCCAAGCATCAAGCCTATTTATTAGCTACTTTCAATATATTCATATGTGAAATAAAGCATGTAGAATTCCCAAATGATGGATCTAAGTAAACCAAACACAACTATTTAATTGAATTGGACTTATAATCTCATTATTCATCAAGTAACTAAAAAGACACATTTAACCCTGTAATAAAAAAATGCAATGGTCATGAACTGTCATTAATTTAAAGTAGAACAACCTACAAAGGACTTCAAGGATTCTAATCTTTTAATCATATAATCAGATATTTAGCTAAAATTATTACATCCTACAAAGGCCTTAAAGGATTTTAATCCTTTAATCAGATATTTAGCTTAAACTAATAGAAGATGATGTTGTCCAACCAATATGAATCAGATTCCAATAAACTAAAAGGAAAAAAAAATATAATACATTTACCTCAAAAGATCAATAGCCAACCTTTTCAAACTTTTCAACTAGGAAAGGAGTCTAGGATTACCAAGGAGCGATGATCTAGGTTTTATTGTTGATAATTTTGATTGCTGAATCTCAAAATACTCATTCCTGTACATATTCAAATCTACATGTTATGACTATGAAATCTAAATTCAAAACCAAAATTGATGTTAACATTGAAAAATACAAATGAATTTGTATCAAAGTTAGGTTGCAAAACCCTAACAATCTAACTTCAAATACAAGTAAATAGCAATTTTGGAAAAGAAAATAATAATAAACGAGACGGAGAAATAAGCATACAGATTAATTAGGGAAGATTGCCATAAAACATGAGCAATTTAGCAACGTAGGAGTCCATAATTCTACCACTGGTAATTAGTCACTAGAAGAATCGTTGAAGCATGAGGGATTGAGTATGAATAACAACATTGAATGGATAGCGGAAACATTTTGCAGATATTCTTCGAAGGCCCTACTTTGTCTCGTCAATCACCACAAATAGGAGCCCAAACAACTATGTCACACCCCAAAACCGATAACGGTGGAATACATTTTGGGGTGGAGGACGTCATGTACAGTATCATCACAATTGCATAATAGTAAAAACAAGAAACATACAACCATTTCATTACATAGTGAGTTTAATTACAAGTGTGTTCTGTAAAGTTTCAATAGACACCAAAAGTAATACAAAAATAAGAGATGGATCTTGTATGCTTCATCTTCTCCAAAATGTTGCACCTGTACCTGTCTATCTTTGACCTGAGGATACAAGTTATTTTGAAAACGAGTATCAGCATAAAGCTGGTGAGTTCATAAGAATTTAGTGTGGTTAATCTATAAAATGTATTAGAATATATAGTGTGAAATGCTGAAATGTACATTTATAATTAGTAGAAAACTCTAGAAAATCCTATGTTTTCTAGAAAATCACATACAACGGGGATGTCTTTTGGATCTTTCACTTTCTGACTTGTGTCGACGATGTGAGAAAGAAAGGCGCGATATTCCTTACGCAAGTATTCCTGGGCCTAAATACTGGAGACGATACGAAGGCTCGTACCGGATTTGTCTCCATAGATCAATAGAGTTTCGTGATTTGGAAGATTCAGGCGAATGGCTTTGTCGAAGCATAGGATATCGGCACGATGAAGACTCAACCAGTCCATACCAACAATGACATCGAAATTCTTGATTGAGACTGGTATAAGATCGATTGGAAATGAGTGATCTTCTAACGTGAGGGTAGAACCTATGTAGATTCATTAGAGCTTTCGGTCTACCTGTTAGCCATTTCTACGACAAATGTTTCTTTTAGTGGTTGTGGGGATTGTTTAAGTAGGTTTTTAAAGTTTTGGTTTATGAAGCTTCTTTCTGCACCACTATCGAATAAGACACAGACATAAGAGTTGTTGAGAAGAAATGTACCCGTGACTACTATGGGATCCGCTATTGCCTCGTTGTGACCAATAGCGAGTAGTCTTCCAGTTCCTCCAGTGTTCCCAGCCTTCGGACAGTTTTTCTTGAAATGACCAGCTTCACCGCAGCCATAACAAGTCTGGGTCACTCCCGAACCTGGAACTTGTGAGATAGGTTTGGGCGGGGCCCTTCAAAATCGGACAGTATGGCCCCTTCGGCCGCAGTTGGAACACTTCAATTCATGGCATGGGCCGTTGTGGTGGAAAGGGCACTTGGGACACTTGGGCAGGTTCCCAACATAAGCTTTTGTCGGTGCAGGAGTGGCTGGAGTGGTGGCAGCATGGACCGCCACAATTTGTTGATCCTTAGAGGAGGTTTGAGTTTTCTTGCCTTTCTTCTTATCCCAACGCTTTCTCTTTTTGTCAGCTGAATCGGGTGGTGCAGTGGTAGTTGTAGTTGTTGCGGGAGTGGAAGAGACTTCATGATTGATTAGCCTCTGGGCCAATTCCTTGGCGTTGTCGAAGGTGGTAGGACGTGAGGCTAGAACATTTCCTTGATACGGGGGCATTAAACCCCAGATGTATCGTTCGATCTTTTTGTTTTCAGAGGGGATCATGTTGGGACACATAGCCGCCAAGTCGCAAAACCTGGCCGTGTAAGTTGTTATGTCAGTCCCTTTCATCTTGAGGTTCCAAAGTTCCTCCACAAGTTTCTGCATTTTTCCCCTAGGGCAGTACTCTCCTCTCATGAGGTCTTTCAGAGTGTCCCAGCCCATGACATTGGCTGTTACCAAGGAGAGTGCACTGACATGGCCGTTCCACCATGTCAAGGCCCTGTTAGTGAGGGTGGCAGTAGCGAACTTGATTTTGCTCTCTTCGGGGCAAGAGCACATTTCAAAGACAGCTTCGGTTCTTTCAAACCACTGAGACAATGCTAGAATTCCTCCGGTACCATCGAAAAAGGTAGGTTTGCAGTTCATGAAGTTCTTATAAGTGCATCCCTGCACTCTTTGATGGACTTCACCAAATCTAGAATTGCCACGGCTCGCATCACTAGAGTTCATTTGAGCCATGGCTGCTGTCACAGCTGCAGTCACAGCCGTTTGGAACAGCACTGGGTCGAACTGCGGAGGAGGAGGTAGCGGAGGAGGGGTTTGAGTTGCTGGTCTCCCTCTGTTTGGTCGCTTTCGTGGAGGCATCTTTCACTGGAAGATTCAAAGAAATGATAGCAATAGTAAGAGTCTATTGCGATTATGAATAGAGCGTTTCATGGATTAAATCAACATAATCTAAAGATCAGAATGAGAGTCATAGCAATAGAGTAGTTAACTGCCAATTTACTGGTATTAATGATGTAATACAAGTTCATGAAAAATTACCTAACAGTAGGTCTTACATCAAACCATAAGGAAATTGTTGGCAGTCTAGAGGTT
Organism: Lactuca sativa; assembly: GCF_002870075.4. Lineage (NCBI taxonomy): Eukaryota > Viridiplantae > Streptophyta > Magnoliopsida > Asterales > Asteraceae > Lactuca > Lactuca sativa. The sequence continues at coordinate 297,291,723 of NC_056630.2, read as the reverse complement.
TAATTAGAGTACTTTTAAGCTAGGAATGTTTACAGACAAGTGATCTACGAAACATAGAGAGGGAAGGCTAGTCCTTTAAACAAAAGAGTGGGGTAACTAGACGTATTCTACTGGCGACGGTTACTTGTTGGTCGAATCCTTAGATCCGCAAGCTGATTCATAACTTCTTGAAGGTGTCGTTCATGAGCCCTTTGATGTGCTCGGAGTTCCCTAACTTCGGCTCGGGATGCAGCTAGCTGTTGCTGCAGAGCCTCGTTGGTCCTCCTTGCCCTGTCCATGGCTTCTTCAAGTTGGCAGATGCGAACAGTGTTGAGATTCGAGTTGGCATCCACTTCTACAACTCGACCAATGGCTGCTTGACCCTGCTCGACATTCCTGGCAATCCTTCGGACCATGATGGGCAGAACCCGATTCGCTGATCCTCCTTCGCTTATGTTGTAGAAGCTTCGGTCTCCATTGAAAGGTAAAGGCTAGCCCTGCTCCTCGCTCCATCGGTTCAAGGATATTGCCCACAGGGGAGTGGGACCCTGAAATGTCGGACGTGGGTTGGGGTTCGGAGCTTCAGGAGGTAGGTTGTTAACTTCTGGTTCGGAGCTGGAGCTATCCGAGAAGCCTTCAGCATGATGATCATCCAAAGGGATCGGGTGATCATCATCTAACTCCTCATCGAGCCATCCTCCATTGCCCTAGTTTGGATAGTACGGATCGCCAGGAAGGTGGAAGCCAGCCATGATATCTACGCGAGAAAAGGGGAAAGGAAGATTAATAGACGTACTACTCTAAGATACTTATAAGATGAATCGTTATTGGTCGACCCAATACTTGCGTAGTGCATACCAATTACATGCAACAGAAGCAAGATAGTCCTTCGAATAAGCAACCCTAACTTCAGATCCCCAATCAAACGAGAACAGGAAATGAAGCAAAGGCCACAGATTCTGAGTCTATACCGCCCTAGTCACAGGTAATCGTGGTGTATCCACTTAGCAACTATTGTCCTACCATTAAAGACCCTTTTTAGTTCTCACATATGTATATTTTAGAGGTACAGAATACTCCTATAGTATTCTTATGCTAACGTTATTGTGGTAGTGTTGGTAAGTTTTAGACTTGTTTCAACACCACAACCAAACCTAGGCACATGCTAGTCACTCCCAAGAAAATGTAGTTAATCAGGCTACATCCCCCCAAATGTGACTATATGTCTCTAAGCCCAATTGTGCTATTCAAAAATCTTAATACTTTTGTTCTGTTTTAGTGCGATACTGACTTCTGTGTTTTATAGAGATGTGTATATATACTTAGGTAAATATTTTAGTACTTAACGGTATATATTCTTGGTCAAAGTGTTTTAGTCCCGAAGTTTTTATAGTTCGTATATCTTTTATAGGTTGATATACTTGATTCACTATAAACAATGCTCTGATACCAATCTGTCACACCCCAAAACCGATAACGACGGAATACGTTTCGGGGTTTAGGACGTCATGTACAGTATCATCACAATTACATAATAGTAAAAACAAGAAACATACAACCATTTCATTACATAGTGAGTTTAATTACAAGTGTGTTCTGTAAACTTTCAATAGACACCAAAAGTAATACAAAAATCAGAGATGGATCTTGTATGCTCCATCTTCTCCAAAATGTTGCACCTGTACCTGTCTATCTTTGACCTGAGGATACAAGTTATTTTGAAAACGAGTATCAGCATAAAGCTGGTGAGTTCATAAGAATTTAGTGTGGTTAATCTATAAAATGTATTAGAATATATAGTGTGAAATGCTGAAATGTACATTTATAATTAGTAGAAAACTCTAGAAAATCCTATGTTTTCCAGAAAATACATCGTAAGTGAAAGACTCTAAGTTGCATGTAAGTTTTATCATTGAAAACTGTTTGATGTAAAAGTTTGGTACTAAATCTCCAGTATGTAGTGTAGATAGAAGAAAAAGTTATGCATGTGGACAGTGATAGTGGTGCGAACTTCCATTAGTAATAGATACTTAATTACTTTGGGATATTAACTGAGACTTTAGTCTTAGTATTTTAGTGTGGATATAGTGTAATCCTTTTATGTGACCAATAGTGTGAGTAATAGAGGATCCCATGACCTTCCCGGTCATACACAATGTAGTGAAGTAGTGCCATCCCTGGGTCTGCTCGGCTCGGACTGAAGTTAACAGTCGGGATCTAATAGTGTATGCCCCGTATAGATCTATACATGTAGCATCGCCTTCCTTCCAGAAAGCTCTAGTCACAGTATGTAGCGTGAAGAGTATCTTGTAGAGAGTTAGTGTGTTATCTTCCGGATTAGTGCTTTCTCTTATAATATACTGTAGTAGTCTTTTATGTAGTTCATAGTGTGTTCTCTTATTCGTGTATAGTTTTGTAATAGTATGAATTATAGTATGTATAGTAGTAGCGGTAAATAGTAGTAGTGACCTTAACTATACCAATTATAGTTAACTTAGTGTGTATGGTTCTTGGCAATTAGGTAATATAGGCATCGAATGAGATGAAAATGCTCGTATCTAACACCAATATACATGATATATAACTAAGAAATCAACGACAGTCGGACGGATAACAAATACCCTAAGCCCACATCAAACAAGAACAGGAAATAAGGCGAACTATCGGTCCTAAGTCCTTCAAGTCTTACTTATATAAATATATTAGTGTAGATACATTTTATAAGAAAAGTAATTTAATAAAAATATTGACCAAAGAAAGCATTTAGAAAATAGTTTATTTTTCCAAAGTAGTTTTTGAAAGCGTAAGGTTCTTTTATAAAGCATAGTGATATATCACATGTGATTTGAACTACGGATAGTAAATCACATGTGATTGGTTTTCATAAAAATGTATATTTGACTTGTATCCCCCCCTAAAACATATGAAAACATTAGAAAGGTTCATTAAGGGGTATGAACTCACCTGAAATCGAGTAAATCGGGTAAATCGGGTGAAAGTGTCGGTTGCGCGTTTGGTGTCAATTTAGGACTTGTACACCTTTTAAGTCCCTAGTAACATATGATATATATGTTTTACAAGAAATTAGCCACTTATACTTTTATTTAAAGACTTTTACATATTCTAAATTGATTCGAGGTCTTATGGATTAGAAGTGGTTCTCGGGGATTGTACAAGGCCAAAAGGGGTACTAAGGGGGGGGTCCAAGAGTTTACTCCCTTGGAGTTTACGGCCCAAAGGCCACTCCTTGGGAGTTTACGGCCGTAAGCCTCATGGCTTGGCTGTGAACTCTTGTTCACTCCCCAATTTGATGTTAAAGTCCTTAAATCAATCCCTTTAATTTTCTAGTGAAGGTCTAGGGCTAATTAGGGGTTTAAACCCTCATTTGGTGAGGTTTGGGGGAGTTTAAGGTCCTAGATTGTGCTTGGGCCGTAAACTCTAAATTATCCCTCAAAATATAATGTTTAATGGTCCCAAACTCAAAATGGAATTTCCTAAAATCGTATCTCAAGCCTAAACATGCATTGGAAGGGTTTTTGGGGCATTTTTACATGGAAAAAGGGTGTTTACGGCCTAAGCATGTGCTTGGGCCGTAAACTCTCTTTAATACCCTAAATGTCATGGTTTTGATGCTCAAACACTCCTAGGTAAAATCCCTAACTAGTATCCAATCTTAAAAGAAGGAAATTTGGGACTTTTGGCCAACTTTTGGGTGTTTACGGCCTAAGGAGGTTCTTAGGCCGTAAACTCCTTGTTCATGTCCCATTCATACGATTTTTGAGTTGTTATCACAATGATGCATGTTTAGAACAAGTTAGGGAGGAAAATCTTACGTTTGGGAGTCGAAATTTGCGGTTTTGGAGCCTAAAACGAGTCTAGAGAGAGAAAGTAGTGAGAGAGAGTGTTTGAGTGGTAAAAGAGTTCAAGGATGTGTTTACCTTCCATATATATGCCTCGGGTATTGCACCCGATACACGACTACCCAATGCTAAGTTTAACGGGGTTTAAACTTTTTACCCGAGTTAAGTGGTTGAAAAATAATATAACTTTATTTCGTTAAATGGTACTAAGATTAACGAGTTATATTTATTTTTACTAAAATGATAATCCCATGAATTATAAATAAATAATCAAATATTCATTTATTTGACGACTCCAAATTACGGAACTTTTATAAATGACATATTCCGTTAGCGGAAACGGAAATTGAATAACGGACTTAACGTTGGGTTGTCACAAACTAGGAGGCCACAACCTCGTCGGCCCTAAGAGATCCGATTCTACATTCATGCTCCTTGAATATTGTATTTCAAGGCTAAAAAACGGAGGGGCCATGGCCCCTCCTGGCCCGTTAAAGCATCCGCACCTACTTCCAATAATAGGATATATAATAACTTTTGAGTTCTAGTTTTCTAAATTTGAGATTCAGATTAAATCAGAAAACTTGGAAGAAAACATTAAGAGAGGAAATCAACTAACAGTTGGTTGTCTCGAGAAAAGGAAGTTGTTTGAAATATGAAAAATGGAAATCGTTTTCTCCCTCGGTCATTAGGGTGTAAGCCATGTGTGCCGGAATCAATTGAAATAAACCCACTTTGCGTGATCAAAAACCTCTGATGTAAATAAGATGAATCTCAATGATTCAATAAGTTGGGAAGAATCGAAGGAATCACATATTTTTGCCATCTTCGTAATAGGAGTGGAAGAGAGTATAGCATGATTGATTCCGGTCTGAAGATGCCTTGCTTCGCAGGTGAGATAGTCGGCAAACAGGGAAGGGCTACGACTGTATACGACGAGGGCTGCCCAAATGGTGAAATCAGAAAGGTATTTTGTGTTCGATGATATCAGTAGAGTATTGAATTAAATAAGTGATAAAACGATGTAGATTTGATTATTTGGGTACCTAATTTTATATAGCCTTAAGGGTATATTCACTTTTCCCTATATATATATATATATATATATATATATATATATATATATATATATATATATATATATATATATATATATACACACACTTTATAAAACATATTTGGTCAAATGTTGAATTTTAAGTCGTTCAAATTTTATTGCGCTATTTACTATCATTTTATACGTTAAATTTTATTTGGTCAACGTCAAAAAGTGAAAGCTAAGGACGGATCATCTCAAGCTGAACAAAATCTTTAAAAACTTGAATCCGTCAAAATGAATTGGTATTTCCTCACATTATTCGGCCATTTGAATCGGTCAACAGATACACCGTGCACGCTATATGGCATCTCATCTCAGTTCGGTCAACATAGTGTTGCCTCCAACAACTCACCATCGCCATCTCTCTAAAAAAACCCTAAAATTTGTCACCACACTACCAACTCTCATCTTCTGTAAAAAATCACCATAAACTCTAGACGATGTCACCTTCTCCCCTACCAAGTACCCATATTGTTGATGTTCCATGAGGATCGACCATTCACGTAGAGTGAAGACCCAATATTCTCTCATATCTCCTCTATCATTGCACACCACTTCATAAAATCAATTCAGAAAAGCTGGAACAGAAGGAGGAAATTGCAATACAAGTTTGAATGGGTCAATACCATCAACAATAGGGGATACCACTGTAAGATCTACACATGCGAGTTTCCCTCCAACCCATCCAAAAATGAAAACAGCAGACAATCTAAGGGTTGATTTTCCTTCTGTTGGGTCAGTTAAGAAATTCACATGTGCCTCTGTAACGTCATGATTTTCACCTTAATTTTTTTTTTCTTTTTAAAACATTTATTTAACAGAATATGTTAGCGGAATACTTGTTTTTTTTTAATTCAAAACATTTTCAAAACCACAACGTTACTTCAAAAATTCAAACATAATTCCAAACCATTTAAAATGTAAACAAAAGTACTTTAAATTAAATAATCAAAAACGTGTCCAATAGTGGTATCGTTAATATAAATCTACTACCCATAAGAACCCCTCTCACTAAGGCCAATCTTCTAAACTGTTTGCACTAATCATAAGGCACAAAAGAGAAAATATAGAAGTGTTAGCCCCTGTTGAATGAGTTCGTAAAGTTGCACATAAAACATACAAACCCCCAATGGGTCAATCATTCATTTTATTATGAAGCATAAAATTGATAGAGAAATACCACTTAGAAAACAACCGCATATCATAATTATTCAATCACATATTCAACTGCATACATGCAGATATGTTTAACCACAATTCTACCACATAACATATATGATCAACCAAATACCACATAGGCAACCACACAACATATAATTAATCACATTTCATATATAAGCAACCTTTAATTGTTTAACCTTTTATTAATAACCAACCTTTTGTTACATATTCAACCTTTTAATATACAACCAACCTTTGTTATATATTCAACCTTTTAATATGCAACCAACCTTTTGCTATTTATTCAACCTGTTATTATATATATCCAACCGATTGATAGAAAAGTGTCCATTAGTGTTACCTAACCCAAGAGAAACACCCCGTTCACTAATTGTGTGAACGGCCAGTTGAATGCTCTAAGTAGCTCATGACTTCCACCTGAAACACCAACCCCATGACTTCACTTTCGCTACTCCGACTTTGCAAAGTACAAGTACCCCACAGTGTCGTTCAAGATCGGTACAAACACTGTCAATTCTACTGATACACCTCCCGATTCCCATGTGATGTTTGATCCGGCCACACCATAAATGTCACACCCCCAAACCAGACGGCGGAAACATCCGGGGGTGGATGACTTCATTTGTAGTATCACAACACATGCATTATAGTAATCAAAGTACAAACAACCATTGCATTAATACGTAAAAGTTTATATATGTGTTCAATCATTGTATATTGACACCAAAATAATTGATACAAAAGATAAAAGACATGACTCAAAATAACTCCGTCTTCTCAAAAGCTCGGGGAGTACCTGCTTACTGATTCCCTGACAATACAAGTAATTTGAAAAGCGAGTATCAACATAAAGTTGAGTGAGTGCATAAGTATGTATGTTTGAAAGTTTGTTTTCTGTTCTTTGAATATGTAGACTGTCCTAGAAAATCCTATATTTTCTGATGTATATGAAAAGTAGTTTTAATCCCATAAAACGATTCTTGTTTGTAAACTAGTGTTCTCTATTTGTAATCCTTTGTAAAACTTGTAAAAGTGAGTGTGCCTGGCTCCACCAGTTGTTATTGTAAACTGTAATGTACTACTGTAATTTGTATCTTTGTAAAACTAGTACTTTGAAAATGTACTCGTGTTTAGTTGTTTATACACTAACCGTTTTGTTAATATCTTTTAAATGAGTTATTATAACCATACTAAGACCGGATGGCCTGAAATAACGCTTTGAAGGCGTTGGAACTATTGATAACAATTGTCACTCATAGGCGTGTATGTCCGGCTGTAGCTAGCAGTCTGAGTGCGAGGTTGTCAATCTCATATAGATCTATACACAACTTGTTTCGATCATGTAACACCCCGTTTATTATATAAATAAACAAATAAATTAATGAAAGAGTAGTAGCCCTAAAATCCATAATATTCAATGAGATGTTGGTTTTGGGAGCTAAATCTTATAATTTGGATTCTTCGGGGGTTAAAGTGTAATTTCAGGACTCGTTTTGTAAAGGATTTTATAAGTCAAGGGGGGTGTTTGGTATTATTTGGACTTAATATGTTAGGAATTATGGAAGCACGGGCTGATTGGTAACATTTTGGACTTTATTTGAAAAAGGTTTCAAAAGACAGGGACTAAATTGTAAATTTTGGAGTTGGTTTGCAAAGATGTTGATGGGGAGGGACCATTTTTGTCATTATGGCAACATGTTTATGATGACGGGTATATAACCCTTATGGGAACCCTAACCCTAAAGATATGTAGCAGTCACCACCTCCATGAGTCTAGCCGCCTCCTTTCCTATTGAAGTCGGAGCTCCCCGCCATCGACCACCGCTGCTGGAGTTGGCAACCCACCACCACTCAAGTGTCGCTACCATCGTCCCTTCGTTTCTTCTTTTTCTTCTTCAGCCTACTGCCTCCATCCATGGATACTTCACGACAGTCGTCGGAGCTACCCCGACCACTCTTCACTGTGAGCTGTTGCCTATTTCCGGGACCGCCACATGCCACCAAGAAGAATGATTGTGTTCAGGTTTTTCACTATCGCTTGTGTTTGTTGTTGTTGAGTACGTGAACCACCATCCGTTGTCGTCGTGGGTGCTATTGACGAGACTAGGGCGCTGAAGACGACATCGTGGCTATGTGTTGCCACTTTCGAACGTGTTTTCCTCCTTCCCTTCTGCCTAGCCGTCACCAACGTCACCGCTGCAGCTGTTTTGTTGATCCTTTTAGCCGCGTCGCCGTTTTCTGCCACCTTGCATCGCCACCAGCCACCATGGAAGGTGGCTGTGTGCATGTTCTGCCTTGCGTAGGTGTGTTAATGCATTATGTTGTATGTTTTGTTTGGCCGGGTTTTGCTGGAAGGCCACCGCCACCACCGTGAGGTGGTGGCTACCACCATGTACCATCGTGGGTGGATGTATTTTGGTGTGTGTGTGTGTGTGTCCATTTAGTATTGTTCATTGTAAAACTGTAACCAAAGTTGGAATAATGAAAAGAAAACTGAGAACCACCACCGTAGGGTGGTGGATGCCGCCACCGACCACCGGGTTGGGTGGCGGTGTGCTTATTTGTGTTTGGATGTCGTTTGGGATGCTTAGACTCAATTGGACTAGAAACCCTAACCACCAGCGTGAGGTGGTGGCCGCCGCCATGTGCTACCGTTGACCACCACTACCCGAGGTGGTAGTGGGTGGTGCTTGATTAGGGAAACCTTAATGGGCCTAGCAAAACCCTAATTGACCTATGGAAACCCTAATGAGATTAAGGACTAGATTTTGGGCTTATTGGGCTATGATGGGTTGAAAACCCTAATTAGGGTTTAGAAAACCCTAATTTTGGGATTATGGGCTTGGACTTATCGGGACCTACATTTGGGTCATTAGAATGGAATTGTGTATTAAGTCCAATTACACTATATGATTTATTTAGAAGAGTGATGGACTTAATGGATTAAGTCCTTAATGGGTTAAGTGAGAAACACTTAACCTAATTGCCATTTTATGCGAAACCCTAATTTTACTTGGGCTTTATGTTGGGCCTTTCCATTGGGCTTTGGTAATTAGGTTATTAATGGGCCATCCAAGAATAATAATATGGACTAGAATATGTTGATGGGCTTTAGGGTAAGGCCCATATGAGGGATTGGGCCCAATTTTCCATAAATGGGCCATAGTTTGGTCCTTTCTGATTATGAGATATTGGGCCTCTAGAAATGCCAAATATTTGGACTGGACTAATTGGTTGGGCCCTTGAATAAGACCATGTAAAGGTTTGGGCCCAATTTGGAAAATTGGGCCATATGTTGGACTTTGATTCCTAGTTTGACTTTTGGGCCTTGGGCTTGAATCAAGCCAAGATGGGGGTAATGTAGCCTGTTACTCCAAGAACTTATGGTTATGTGATGGGACCCAATTATTAATTGGGTGATGTTTTGATATTGACAGTTCGGAAATCTATCATCCAACAGTTGGGATTGTGTCTACGGGACTTTAGTAGTGTGAGTTAAGTCACCTTCTAGTAGAAGTGGGTCTACAACCACAATGTTGGCCCACTAACAAGAGTTGTTTGTTGGATGATTGTCTTTGTGATAATTATCTGGTATGCCATTATTAGTTATGTTTGTGTGCTAGGATGCTTTGTGATACATGTTAGTAGTAGTAGGGATGAAATAGTCCCCGAATACCAGTTGAAAGATACTGAAGGGGTCGTCAAAACCCATGCATGTCTAGCAGTATGTTTATGATATTTTATATGTGATAGTGGTCGGAGGAGGGGACTAGTCCCCAAGTTTGGTTGTTAGGACCGAAGGATAGGTCGGGCACCCTAGATATGCCTGACAGTATGTTTATGTTATGATATATATGTGGTAGTAGTAGCAAGGGTGAAATAGTCCCCGGAGTTCGGTTGTTAGGACCGAAGGGTAGGTCACCACCCCATAATAACTTGACACAGGTAGGTCAGCACCCCAGAATGGCCTGACACGGGTAGGTTGGCACCCCAGAATGGCCAGACCGGGTAGGTCGGGCACCCCAGAATTGCCCGGCAGTATGTATGTTATGTGATTGTATGGTATGCGGTATGATGGGGGAACTCACTAAGCTTTGTGCTCATAGTTTTTAGTTTTGGTTTCAGGTACTTCGTTTTCAAAGGAGAGGAGTCGGCTCAATCGCAGCGCATCACACTATGGTTTTCCTCACATGAGATCTTTGGGATTACACTCTGATATTGTTTATGATAACATGTTTTGATTGTTTCTACTTTGGTTTTGATATGACATGATATTATGGATACTGTTGGTTTTATAATAACTTATTTAAAAATGAAATTTTTGGCCTTGAATTTTGGGATGCTACAGATCCCCTACTGGAGATTCTGGTTATAATATCAGGACTTTAACTATGTTGTTTAAATGAATTAAACAACCTGAATCTGTTGACTCATAAAAAGCATATAGACGTTACGTGTATAATAGAAATGAAAACCGAATCATTCTGAAATAAATGATTGATAGCAAGTACCTTGTTTAGTAAACTTGAAATGTATTGTAAACTGTTCACACATGTCTAGTCTTGAATCAAATCCTTGCTCTATGTAAAATAGTATGCTCTTGTATACTTGACTCTTGGATTAGTTTTCTTGAATCATAAAATATACCTATTATAATTTATATGTACTTTCTGTATAGATACTAACTGTTCATAAAGGCAACCCCTTGCTCAACATGTTACAAAGGGTATTGAATAATGAATGAAATAACCTTTTATATTTATATACATATACAGTTATATATAAGTAAAATTTAAACGACATTCAGACAAATAACCGATACCCTAAATCCACATCCAAACAAGGAAAAGGAAATAAAGTGAGATATCAGTCCTATGCCCTTTAAATCTTATATATATATATATATATATATATATATATATATATATATGATTTTGGGGAAAAATATAAGTTTATAAATCATTTTTAAAGAGTTTAACCTTTTTGAAATACTTTTGATGACTTGATGTTATTTTAACACAATTTGAAACTATTTGTTTCGAAGATAACGGAAATTCATTTTGTAAGCCATTTTGAAACCATTTGTTGATAACACAATATCCTTGTGTTAGACTTATATTCCCCCCCCCCCCCTAAAACTGTAAAAACTATGAAAACATGGGGGTATGAACTCACATTTTAAGAGTGGTTCAAATGATGATTTGATATAGGATGTTTTAGTTCCACAAGTGAAATCCCGTACAAAAACAAGTCCTATATAACAACTTGTATAGCATGTATGCAACCAATTAGCAATTATAATCATAGGAATGATTGGAAATCGGGCTAAGTTGTAAGTGTAAGTTACAAATAGGAGTGTTAGAAGCTAAATTGGAAGCTGATAGGTGTTCACGGCTAGGAGTGAGGGTTCGCGGCTCTAGCTTGAAGGGTTCACAGCCCTGTGCTCTTGATGAATGAAGAACACTTGAAGAACCTAAGCTATTTTCTAAGAAGATTCAAAGGTTTTCAGGTGGTTGTTCTTCGTGTTCTTTTTGTAATCTATTAGACATTGTGAAGAGCTAATGATAATCACTTGAATATGGTGAGAAAGGATGATATGGGTATGTTCTTGAGGAGATATGATGTTCTTGGTGTTCTTGACTGATGATACCTGAGAGAAAAAGGATTAGATTTGTGTTTGGAAGCGTAGAAAGTGAAGAAAATTCGGCTGCCTTATGTGTGTGTGTATATATATATATATATATATATATATATATATATATATATGCGCGAGGATTCACGTTCCGAGGGGGTTCACGGTTGCGAGATCTCGGTCCGAAGGGAAGAAAGAAGAAAAATGTGTGAAACTTCTCGATTTAAAGCAGTTCCCTTCTAAAATCAAACCCAATATTCCAAGGTTTTTAACAAATAAAGGTTTATTAAACTAACCTTAATAAAAACCCAAGCAATAAAAAGGACTATAGTTGACCCAAGTTTGACTTTGGTTGACTAGGGTTGACTTTTATAAGATAGAAAATAACGGGATGTTACAATAAAGCCAACACCACTCCAGTTCCCGTACACCGAGGTGCACACGAACCATGTGTCACACGACCATTTAGAAAGTTCGTGCAACTAACAGCCGATAAGGCTTAAGCTCTTTCAACCTATTAGACTTGCAAGGATCTACCCATGTCACCTTTACACCCCGCAATGTCATTTATACATTAAGTAAAGCATGTAATGCATACCATATAAACATGTATTAAACATGCAGTTTATGCAGTTATTGCGGTCTAAAATCTTATTGCGGTCACTTGTCGTGATTTAAAATAGCGGTTCTTGCGGTGGGATTGTGGTTTTTAAAACTTATATATATATATATATATATATATATATATATATATATATATATATATATATATATATATATAATCACAAAAACTAACTTGTTTACAAGTTAAAACTATAACTTGTTACACAAAAAGAGTTACAAATTAAATGCATAACTGAGGTTTGATTACAATTACAAATTATACACATCAACCAAGGTTTAATTGCAAATTAACAGTCTTTATATCTTTATCTATTCCAACTTGTTTCCATGTGGTTTCTTCTAAGTTCTGATTAGGTCACAACGTTAACGAAAGGTGATTGGGATTATAATATTACAAGTTTTGGGCTAATCCATATCAAAGTACTTATTTTTTTTTATAAATCTATATAAAAGGCCCAAAAAATCAAATAGCGGGAAAATAATGGGATACCGATATTGAAATATCGGTGAAATAGTGGCTGATATCGGCGATAATCTCGGCTTCGATATTTCAGACCACTATTTGAAACTGGGATTTTGCAAACACCTGAGAAACGTTATCCCACCGAGATCTCACCGAGATCTTGGCGCTATTAATTACCCAGCATGCAATGTATTCATAACCAACATATCAAAACACAACCATACATCATATTTCAAGCAACTTAAGCTAGCATGTTATATACATCAAGTCCATCAAAGTGTAAGCAACATAACAATTAGGTCATAACATGAGATTAGCACAAAGCATATCTTGGCATCACAAATATCATATCATCATCAAGCACAAGTAGTTACATGGTCATCCTAAAGTAAGTCAAATCACCATCTACAGATTACACTTTTCAATCATGCAACCTTAGTGAGTTAAAACTATGAACTCACCTATAGCCTTGAAGAAATGCTCCTTCTATTCCAAGTCTTGAACTTACTTAAAATTCCCAAGACACCACCTAAACACCACACATAACAAACAATTAACAAATAAAGTATATGTTTCAAAAATACAACTTTATTCTAACTATTATATTAATTTTTATGATTTCCCAGCCCGGCCCCCGTTCAATGTTTTAAACATAAAACCGAATCTATAGCTCTAATTGGGATGACATTGGACTTTCTGGAAACTAGACTCGATTTCCAAGAACTTCATGAAAGCGGAGCATCAACCAATTTGTAACGCCCGCAGATTTGCGCTAGTCAATTTAGAGACGACAAGCATAAAAAATGATTTTTTGATAGAGGATTATTTAGAATAAAAATCTAACTAAGTTGTAATATATGTCACAAGGTTTCCGTACATATAAAGAACACTGAAATCCGAGTTATAATGACGAAGTTATGACCTGTCGAAGTTTCGCAACAAAACCGACACGATACCAGGAATCATAAAAAGTGAGTTTATGATAAAATATTTTTTAGCCTTAGGGTTATAAATGAAAGTTGTATAGTACTTCTCCACCTTTGCGTGGATATAAAAAACGTCAAAAACAGAGCTCGTATTTTATGGCTTTCCGAAGATGTAGTTGTTTGAGAGCATGACAGGTGTCAGAAACCCTAATCTGACTGGGCTCACGATGTGAGCATCAATTTGACCGGGCTCACGAAGATGTACCTGTTGGAGTGGTTACATCTATCTAAGTGGTTTATACGAAAATGGGAATGTCTAAAGAATTTAAGAGATTAATAAAACATTTTTGTGAAAATATATTTTTTACGAAGATGATCCTTTTCGGTCTTTCCATAATCACATAGTGTGTACATATTATATATAATTCAGATCAAATAGACCTTTGAATAAGTGATCCTACTCTAAAACCACAACCACACAAGGAACAGGAAGTAGAGTGAAATCACATATTCTATGTCTATAAAATCTCAACTATATATAACTTTAACGTATACACTTAGAAATTATAGACTTATAAGTAAGGATCTTTTAGTTTTCATATAAGATTTATGGTACCTAAAATATTCCTATAGTATTTTTAAACTTTACATTTCTTTATGTATATGTTTGGTAAGTTTTAGACTTGTTGCAACACCACTATCATTCCCAAACACATGTTGGTCGTATCTCAAATAAATATAGTTGATCATGCTATATTTATCCCAGATATGATTACATAACTGTCCTCGTTTGACTGTAGTGTCCAACCTCCAAATACTTTTGTTTTGTTCTTCTTGTGATACTCGTTCTAGTATATATGTATTATGTAGGTACGTATACTATTATAAAATATGATCATATTTTAAAGTATAACTTCTTGGTCAGAGTGTTTTTATCCCAATGTGTTTATAGTTGTATATCTTTTATAAATTGATATACTGAGTTCACTATAAACAAGGCTCTGATACCAATCTGTCACACCCCCAAACCGGAACGGCGGAAACGTTCGGGGGCGGAGGACGTCATGTTTAGTATCATAACAAAGCACAATACTAATCATAGTACAACATCCATTACATTTATGAAATATAACTTTACATCTGTGTTCAACTTATTGTATGTTTGACACCAAAAATTATAATTTACAAACATAATTATATAAAACTCTATCTTCCTCAAAACCTGCTAATACATGTTTAACGATTTCCTGAAAATACAAGTAGTTTTGAAAAGAGTGTCAACAATTAAGTTGCTGAGTTCATAAGTATGTTATAAAAGTATTCTGTCATTTGTTCTCTGAAATGTAAATATGTTCACCCAGAAAATCCTATATTTTCTGTTGTATATGTATTTTTATTCTGAAATAATATAGTTTTAAATTCCCATAAAACTATGAAAAGTATGTTTTCTCTGTATTAGAATAGTATTCCATATTTCTACTTGTATGAAATTGTATTATAGTTTTAATTTATTAAAACTATATGAAGTTACTTACTTATTCTTACACTAATATATTAATCAATATCAAATTGTGAGTTATCATAACTGAAGGGTTTTGAGCATTTTAACACTCTTATGGTGTACATGCAACCCTAAATACCTTGGATCTAGGTTTTCTCTATTATAAATGCAAATATCAAATTTTCCAAGGTATTATCCTAACTAGCATATTATGAAGTACAAGTAATATAAAACTAGTAGAATTACATACCTCTTTATTGGTGCTTGATTCCATGGAGCTCAAGAGCCTAGTGCCCCAAGTGTGACACCTCAAATGGTTCACACAACACCATGAACATTTGGAATAACCATGAGAGAAGAGATGAGTGCATAGAAATTGGCTTGCCCTCTTGTGTATACACTATTGCCAATTTTCCAACCAATGGGGTATTTATATAGTGTGGCTATTAGGGTTACACCATGTAACCCATGACTTTACCCATTCCTTATGCTCCATGGGTTTTAACCTCCATGGAGTATCCATGGTCCACCACATGGGTTAAACCCAACATAAGGAATCATGGATCACAAGCCCACATATATAAGAATCAATGATTTACGCAATCAATGCCCATATATTTAATTAATCTCTTTTTGATCACTAAATTAATTCCAAATTAATTCTTGATCAATACTAATTAAATAATATGATTTCATAATAATATATTAGAACTTATAATATATTAATATGTCACAAATATCTTATTCTCATTAAAAGGTCTACCCAAATGTTTCGATGCCATGCAACCCAAATGGACCATGCCTAGTCGGGTCAAGTATATACCAATTATAGTTATGGACTTAGACACTAATCCAACAGTAACCATGCTCGATGACCTAAGCCTCGACTGAAACACAACGTTCTTTAGGCGTTGTAATTTGGTACAACAATTTTCATCCCAAGCCTACCGACTTGACTGTAGCTAACAGTCGGGATGTGAGATTGTCAGTCCCGTATAGATCTATACACAAGTGTCACGCTCTCCCTCCAGGAGACTCTGGTTATAACTTTCAGGACTTCTGTTTTTATACTTAAATAAGTACTTGAAGCGTGTCTCACAAATGCTATATTGATAGTTATATGTAAAATAATGAAAAATATCTTTGAAATAGATATATTGTAAATATCTCATAGATTATATTTAATATAATTTATATGGTGATTTTCGTAAGTTACTCTAAATATGGAAAGCAATATTTAGTTCCATAAAGTGTATTGATAAGTATACACGATTCATAAATTATACCTATTATAATTTTTTTGTTATTTTCGTAATAAATCCTGAATCGGTAAAATAGTTTGTTTATAACAATCATAAACTCATTGAATGAATTTTGTTATTTATACAAGAATTCTTTGTATTTTGTTATTTACGTTTACAGTGTTTTGCCGGTTTTATCGCGAATCTTCGATTGGTCATAACTCCTTCGTATTTGGGAGTTCTTTATATTTTTAAAATCCTTGATAAAATCTCTATCACTTTTTTCATCCCAAATAAGTTTATTTAATACTTCATTTTTTACGTTACTTTTCATCTCAATTAATTTCTATTTTTACTATTTGAAAATAAATTACAATAGTTGTCCTAGACTATTACATTGTGAATTTATAAGTATCTAGGTAAAGTTAATAACTATAGAATTTCTCTAGTTATGACATTATCCCCCCGTTAAAAGGAATTTCGTCTTGAAATTAAGTCTAAGAGATACACATGGATGAAGGTAAAAGATGTGGATACTTCTGTTCCATTTGATCCTCCCGCTCTTAAGTGGATTCAGGTCCTCGATATGTATTTTAGCGGACCTTCACTATCGGGGTATGGTTTTTTTTGTTCTCTGGACTTCACTGTCTAGGATTTCTACGGATTCTTCCACAAAGTTGAGGCTCTCGTTTACTTCGATCTAACAAGAGTCTCGTCAAAGACGTGGATGGTAGGTTAAACTCATGTTTAGTCTAGTCCCAAGAGATTTTGGAAGTGATTGCTTGAACTGAGAGGTGATTCTACTATCTTGAACTGAGATAACAGATATTAGAACACCATGTAGTCTAACTAATCTCTCGGACACACGTTCTAGTTAGTTTCTCTATCTTACCTCCTTTAATGGTAATTAGTGTGTGGGTTTGACATATTTGACTAAGTTCTTATCCATCCGTCTTAGGGTTTCACTTGTCACATTTTCAGGTTTCAAGGCTTCCTATTGGGACTCCTTACTTTGTGTGGACATATGTGAATGAATTGTCATAGTCAATGATTTGACTCTATGACTTGAGTACTCTTTCCTACTAAGTGTGTCAGCTACTATATTGGCTTTACTAGGATGATAACGGATTTCATATTCGAAGTCATTTAGTAGCTCAACCCACTATCGTTGTCTCATGTTGAACACCTTCTGTTCGAACACATGATGAAGGCTTTTGCTTTAAAGTTCATGGTAAGACTCATACTTGGCTCCTCCATCATCACCTTGTGTATACAAGTCGTATATAATTAAGACTAAAAAGACGTTCGGATGGGTGACTCTGCCCTAAGTCCACAACCAGACAAGGAACGGGAGATAGGGCAGAATCACACATCCTAAATCTTGTTAAGTCTAAATTATATATCACTCTTGCGTATACACTTAGCAATTATAGGTTAACCTTATGAGTTCTAGTCTCTATTCTCGAATTTGACTGGCGGTACGAGTGGTCTTCCTAAGAGATCTGTTGGGTATATTTTGGGTGGTTACGGGCTTCTGGAACACCTTTGGTGTTTTTCGCTTCAAGGCTATTGACGAGTGAGTAGGCTAGAAGGCGTGGTACCCCTCGCCTGGGTACTTCTAAGGTTTTGAAACGAGAGATGATATAACGGTTTGAGTTATGTTTGTCGTTAAAGATTTAAAGAATTTCATTTGACGGTTGACTAAGGGAAAAGTTCTTTTACATAGCATAGGAATTTGGTATGGTAAGGACCAAGCCAAACCATGTCGGATGATGATATCGGAACTCCTCGATGTAATAAATATTAAGTCGATTTGGAAGAAGTGATTTATCAGGATGATGTGATATTATATTCACATCTGTTTTCAGTGCTTTCGGTTTTCTCCTTGGTATTATTATCATGAACCTTAAGCCCCGAAAATAATGAGCACTAACAATACGAAGGTTCTGATAATTTGAAATAATGAACTTTCATGAAATGATCCCTACTAGGTCTCTCTATAACCGCTTGGTGTATACAAGTCATGAATAATTAAGATTGGAAAGACAGTTGAATAAGTAACTCTGCCCTAAATCCACAACCAAACAAGGAACAAGAAAAGAGGCAGAATCACTCACTCTAATTCTACGAATCTTAATTATAAACGACCCTAATGTATACACTAAGCCATCATAGCTTACCTGTTAGGGTTCCTAGTTTTATATGATTTCTGTGATTTGGTTCGAACGAGAGAGTAAGTATAATTATGATTAATCATTGGGGTTTTGAAGCGTACAAAAATTATAGTAGGGTTCTTTGATTCTTCCCCATGATCTGGGGTCAAACTCCTCCAGCTCCCTAGTAATTCTTCTATGTTGGACAGTCCCTCTTTAAATGTCATATTTCACCACAAGGTAACATATTAGACTCGTTCCAACATTGGTGGTTGAAGTAAAGAACTCAACCGGGATCCTACAGAAGCGGGCGGTGTGCCCCTTCATGTTGCATCTAATGCAATGCAGCACTCGACAGACTCCCTGATGATAGAAGTTGCACTTTTTGCATTTTGGTAGATTTCCAACACACTGTTTTGTTGGGATTAGGGTAACCGGGACAGCAGTAGGCACGATAGAAGGAGCAACAGATGTCGTGGCCGCAGAGGCTGCCACAGGTTGTTGCTTCTTGGCAAGTTTTTGAGATAACTTGCGCTCCTTTTTATTCTAGAATTTTCATTTCTTGCTCTTCGATTTTAGGTTCGGAGTGTCCTTACAGGCAGGCACTCGTTGTTGTACTTGGTTATCACCACGATTGGGATTGTCGATAAAATTTCCACTAACATTTGCGTTGTTAGCATTAAGGTGAGCCATGACAACTGCTACGACTGCAGTTACTGCAACTTGAAAAGTTGAAGAGTCTATATGTAGAATCGGGGTTTCATCGGTTTGCCGGGTATTTCCAGGTGAAGACATGATTCTATTACATAATGAGAAAACAAGCTCGTGAGCGACGATGGTTGTTTCTAGATGTACTCTAATTATATATATATATATATATATATATATATATATATATATATATATATATATATATATATATATATATACATATAAATTTTCGCGTTTTGATATATGGTTCTCAATGTTTCGACCTACATCCCTATGATGCAGTACTAGTAAAGGGGTAGAAGTAAGTTTTTAGAAAGGGTGATGAACCGAGTGTCATCCGAAGGGTGGGTAAATGTCAATATAGCCCATTCAACTATCGTCATTTATTCTATTTGGTCACTAAAGTATTTTTTTTACTGAATAGGTCATTAAACTTACAACTTGCATGTCTATTAAGTCATTTTCGTTAGTTTTTAACAGATCTTCCATTAACTAGTAATTATAATTTACAAGAATAGTCCCTATGATTTCAGTTTCTTTCGTGGTTGGTCTTATACCAACATAGTTCTTCACCGACGTCACCACCGTTTAATTCCGACGACCACCACCCTTTACCTCAGGCAACCTCGTCAACTATTATACTCAACCTTTCTCTTACACCCACCTCATATACATCATATTTCTCTCTCTCTCTCTCTCTCTATATATATATATATATATATATATATATATATATATATATATATATATATATAGAACCTCATTCTTCTTCCAGCTTCTATCTCCTTCAAGAACACTAATTACAATGGAAGGAAGTTCCACTGATAATCAAAGCACAACTACAAAAACAACTTCAACAGTTGCAGCACCGGTGACTACGCTTCCACTGATCGACAGTGGGGGCAGCATGGTTCTTGACACTAATGAAGCGGGGTTGGAAGCTAGTTTCTTTAATTCTCATTCAAAAGTTGATATCGTCGCTTTGTTGAGGAAACACGCATATAATGATGAGCTAGAACAAAGTAAGAGAAGACAGTTACCCCCAGCGAAAACTTGGTCAACGCCCGGGAACAACTTTTTGAGAAGACAGTCACCCCCAGCGATGTCGGAAAACTGAACCGGTTAGTGATACCAAAGCAGCATGCAGAGAAGCACTTACCGTTGCAAAGTGGAAGCACTTCCAAAGGATTTCTTTTACATTTCGAAGACATCGGGATGAATGTATGGAGATTTCGTGATTTCGTTACTCATACTTGAATAGTAGCCAGAGCTACGTTTTAAGCAAAGGTTGGAGCCGATTTGTGAAGGAAAATAACTTAAAAGATGGTGACATTGTGAGCTTTCAGATATCCATGGGTTCAGAAAAGCAACTTTACATCGACTGGAAGACAAAAAACGGGTCAGGTAGCTCTAATATTCAAGAACAAGCAACTTTACAACATGTTCAAGAACGGTAGTGGTGCAAGTGACGAACGATGCTAGTAAAGGACCAACCACGAAAGAAATTGAAATCATAGGGACCATTCTTGTATATTATAATTACTAGTTAACAAAAGATCTGTTAAAAACTAACTAAAATGACTTAATAGACCTGTAAGTTGTAAGTTTAATGACCTATTGGGCAAAAAAAAATACTTTAGTGACCAAATAGGATAAATGACGATAGTTGAATGGGCTATAGTGACATTTACCCGTCATCCGAACTAAGTTATCTTTGGTCAGAGAATATCATGCTCCAACTTTCGAAAAAATTTGAAAACAATTCATAATAGAGTCTACATGGAATAGATTTATGAATTTTTAGAAATAATCACTCTCAATTGAGATTTCGTGATTTGATTTACTGTTATTAGTCGTGACAGGAAAAGGCGATAAGCTTAATACCTAACGTGAGTAGTGTAATCACTAACTCACTAGGTCGAATTAATTTATTAGATATTAAAGTGACGCAAAAGGCACTTAAACACTTCGCATGTTTCACATGTGGCTTCCCTCTGTTCTCTGTTCTACTCTCAGCGGTAATCATTTGTTCTCTCCTGGTATCTATATGGTGTCCTTCTCCTTCGTAGGTATATTGAATTTCCATACAGTCTTACTTCCGATTCTGACTCTGATCCCCATTACTTCATAATGGAGGGTTTGAATCCAAGAACTTCATGCGAACTTCTCATCAGTGCCCTTAATAAGGTAAAGACACTTGATGATTTCTATAGTTTCTTTACTGTTCATTGGTTTCCTTCTCAAAATCCTCCTAGTGAAACTCTGTTGGATCTTTGTTGACTCCTCTAAAGAATTTAAGAGATTAATAAAACATTTTTGTGAAAATATATTTTTTACGAAGATGATCCTTTCCGGTCTTTCCATAATCACATAGTGTGTACAAATTATATATAAGTCAGATCAAATATACCTTCGAATAAGTGATCCTACTCTAAAACCACAACCACACAAGGAACAGGAAGTAGAGTGAAAATCACCTATTCTAAGTCTATAAAATCTCAACTATATATAACTTTAACGTATACACTTAGAAATTATAGACTTATCAGTAAGGATCTTTTAGTTTTCATATAAGATTTATGGTACCTAAAATACTCCTATAGTGTTTTAAACTTTACATTTCTTTATGTATATGTTTCGTAAGTTTTAGACTTGTTGCAACATCACTGTCACTCCCAAACACATGTTGGTCGTATCTTAAATAAATATAGTTTATTAGGCTATATTTATCCCAGATATGAATACATAATTGTCCTCGTTTGACTGTAGTGTCCAACCTCCAAATATTTTTGTTTTGTTCTTCTTGTGATACTCGTTCTAGTATATATGTATTCTGTAGGTACGTATACTTTTATAAAATATGATTATATTTTAAAGTATAACTTCTTGGTCAGAGTGTTTTTATCCCAATGTGTTTATAGTTGTATATCTTTTATGAATTGATATACTGAGTTCACTATAAACAATGCTCTGATACCAATCTGTCACACCCCCAAACCGGAATGGCGTAAACGTTCGGGGGCGGAGGACGTCATGTTCAGTATCATAACAAAGCACAATAGTAATCATAGTACAACATCCATTACATTCATGAAATATAACTTTACATCTGTGTTCAACTTATTGTATGTTTGACACCAAAAAGTATAATTTACGAACATAACTATATAAAACTTTGTCTTCCTCAAAACCTGCTGATACTTGTTTAACGATTTCCTAAAAATACAAGTAGTTTTGAAAAGAGTGTCAACAATTAAGTTGGTGAGTTCATAAGTATGTTATAAAAGTATATTGTCATTTGTTCTCTGAAATGTAAATATGTTCACCCAGAAAATCTTATATTTTATGTTGTATATGTATTTGTATTCTGAAATAGTATAGTTTTAGATTCCCATAAAACTATGAAAGATATGTTTTCTCTGTACTAGAATAGTATTCCATATTTCTACTTGTATGAAATTGTAATGACTGTATTATAGTTTTAATTTATTAAAACTATATGAAGTTGCTTACTTATTCTTACACTAACATATTATTCAATATCAAATTGTGAGTTATCATAACCATGCTCGATGACCTAAGCCTCGCCAGGAACACAACGTTCTTCAGGCGTTGTAATTTGGTAAAACAATTGTCATCCCAAGCCTACGGACTTGACTGTAGCTAACAGTCGGGATGTGGGATTCCCAATCCCGTATAGATCTTTACACAAGTGTCACGCTCTCCCTCCAGGAGACTCTAGTTATAACTTTCAGGACTTTTGTTTTTATACTTAAATAAATACTTGAAGCGTGTCTCACAAATGCTATATTGATAGTTACGTGTAAAATAATGAAAAATATCATTGAAATAGATATATTGTAAATATCTCATAAATTATATTTAATATAATTTATATGGTTATTTTCGTAAGTTATTTTAAATATGGAAAGCAATATGTAGTTCCATAAAGTGTATTGATAAGTATACACGATTCACAAATTATACCTATTATAATTTATATGTTGTTTTTGTAAAAAATTCCGAATCGGTAAAATAGTTTGTTTATAACAATCATAAACTAATTGAATGAATTTATTTATTTATACAAGAATTCTTTGTATTTTACCTGTATTTTCCCCCTTAAAACATTATAAAAATAGTGAAAATATAGGGGTATAAACCCTCTTGATAGAAGTGAAGAATTGAGTAGCAGTTCGTTGCTAGAAAATATTTATTTCTAAAAACCGGGCCTTCCAAGGGTTCGGATTTAGAAATTGAAAGACTCTATTTTTGCTTACTTCTGGCGTCTCGGGGGTGTTATGTGAGTGTTGGATATGATACTGGTGCTTCAGGGGGTTGTGAGTAGGTTTGTGGAGTTGAAAGTATTGAAAGAGATGCGAAAACGAGCTAAAAGTTGTGAAGGAACCGGAGATCTCGCACCCTTATATAGGTGCGAGAGTTCGGACCGAAGGGGGAGGCAGGCGAGACACGCAGCTCGCAGACGAGGGGGACACGAGGCAGAGCTCAGAAGGCGCCATCGCGAAGCCACGCATCGGATCAGGAGAGGATCGCGTCTCGGATGCGAGGGGAAACTAACACGCATCGTACATCGGGCTTCTTCGCGTGCGAGGTGACGTGGCCGGTTGTAGTCCATGTGAAATTTCCCGGTTTTCCATTAAATTTTGGTTTTTGTGTCCAAAACTTCCAAAATTCATAACTTTCGCATACGAGATCCGTTTTTGACATTCTTCGTATGCACGCGTAGACGAGAATATAATCTACAACTCTCATTTAGACTTCATCGGCTAATTTTGACTTTATTTTTAATATTATTATTTTTAACAGACCGGGATAGGAAAATCCGTTAAAATTTCATAACTTCTCCATCTGAAGCCCGTTTTTGTCTGTATTTTTACCATTGTACTACTATTGATAAGACCTTCGATTATCGTTTAGGTTGTGTCGGCTAAATATCATTCGATTTTTATTTCGAATTTCTGGGTGTATACTGTTATGTCGATTCTTAGAAAAATCATAACTTCTACATACAAAGTCAGATTTGGATGTTCTTTTTAAAGACATTCACGGTTTAAAGTATACTACAACTTTCATTTAGATTGTTAAGGCTAAAAAGTATTTTATTGAAAACTTAATTTTTACGTTTACAGTGTTTTGCCGGTTTTGTCACGGATCTTCGATTGGTCATAACTCCTTTGTTATAACTCGGATTTGGGAGTTCTTTATATTTTGAAATCCTTGATAAAATCTCTATCACTTTGTTC
The DNA here is from genome assembly GCF_002870075.4 of Lactuca sativa. Lineage (NCBI taxonomy): Eukaryota > Viridiplantae > Streptophyta > Magnoliopsida > Asterales > Asteraceae > Lactuca > Lactuca sativa. Next base: position 297,267,088 of record NC_056630.2, on the reverse strand, counting down.
ATCCCAAATAAGTTTATTTAATACTTCATTTTTGACGCTACTTTTCATCTCAATTAATTTCTATTTTTACTATTTGAAAATAAATTACAATAGTTGACCTAGGCTATTACATTGTGAATTTATAAGTATCTAGGTAAAGCTTAGACCCTAACAACTATAGAATTTCTCAAGTTATGACATTATAGTCACTCATTTTTACACACATAAGGATTGAATGATAGTATTAATACACCAATTGTGTACTTTATGAGAATATCAAACAAATGACACAAAATTATTGAGAGTAGAATACCTAAACATATAGACGAACGCTTAGAACAAAGTTCTAGATTTTGACCCGTAACAGCCACCTGTTCAAAGCCATTTTAACACCACTTAAGCCTGTAAAAATTTTAACTTTATTCCATATTCAGGTAGTTCATAATTTTAGCTTTAAAATTACTACTCGCACAGGTCTAACCGATTTATGTACAATTTTCTATGAATGTTACAAGACAGCATGTTCATGCAGCTAATTTCCGAACAGTCAGTGGAAAAGACAATTTTCACCTAAGTTGGAGGCAACAACATGTACTGGAAAAATTCATGGGCAAACTAGACTCAAAATTCAAACTTTTTAGAGTTTACGGATCATCAATCAGACTTTTGATGTTTTTTCTACAGTTTTTTCAAAACAAGGACAAATTGGTAATTTTTCAGAATTTCCCAGCAATGCATTTTAAGGGTTATTTGACAACTTAACCCATTAAGCCATAACCAAAATTAACTATAAAGTTGAAAATTGAGTACTTAACAGTAGCAACATGTCAAGAAGTTAAAATAACAATTTCAACTTTTAATTATGGGATTTAAGGGGTGGTGCCCTTAGTAGTTAAACTGCTAAGGTTATGGCCAATGTCCGGAAGCTTGTTACAAAGAGAAGCCAAGAGACAAGCATAATCAGAATCTATATCACACATGTTGCTATCTCGTAAGATGTTGTCTTGCAACACCCAAGGTTGGACCCTTGAGGCAACAAAAGCATATGAGGTAGCCTCTACTGGCGAGTACAAATCCAAACCACTAAACCTAATGGGTAGAGAAACAATTCGCCACTCTATATAAATGATAGAATCTAAGGAGTAGCTAAAAATTTTGTTTTTAAAAATGTAAATGTAGACCAATATGATCATGAAAGGTTTGAAAAAGATTGGACTAAAAACATGGTTTATGTGACAATTATGGAGTGCATAGGACCATTGTCTTATTCACATCCATGTGATTGTGATGATCGAATGAACATGGTAGATATAACTGGTTATGTTCAAAGTGTACCTACTATTATGCCATTCCAATCACTTTTGTGTTTCCTATATGATGTCTTCATCTGTGGGGCAATATTTTCCATATATATTTTCAAACTTCGACAAAATTACAAACTTCTCTAAATCTACACTTTGCACTGCACCATCTCCTTTTTATCTGTCTTTTTGTTCTGGAATCTAAATAAAAAAAATAAACGAAGGGCGTTTGGATTTTTCCATTTATTTTGCATTTTAAAATTATTTATTAGAATATGTACAGTGTCATATTCTATTAGAATATTTCACGTATTTTTCAAAAAAAAATGAATTTTTTTATTTATTTTTTATTTTTTTAGTTAATTTAAGTTCCGAAAATAATATTTAAAAAAAGAACTTTTAGATTTTTCCATTTATTTTGCATTTTAAAATTATTTTTTATAATATGTCAGTGTAATGTTCTATTAAAATATTTCATGTATTTTTCAAAAAAAAAAAGGATTTTTTTTATTATTTATTATTTTATTTATTTATTTTTTTTATTTTTTTTAGTTAATTCAAGTCCCAAAAATAATATTTAAAAAAAGAATTTTTGTATTTTTCCATTTATTTTGTATTTTAAAATTATTTTTAGATTTGGTCTCACGGTCTCACAAAATTAGAATGGTATCAAATGAACCTAAACATATATATATATATATATATATATATATATATATATATATATATATATATATATATATATATGGGGAGGGTTCATGCGAAAATGCAAATAATTTACGAAAATATGAAAACAAGAAAAATCTATGATATTGTGTCACCTCAACATTATATTTTGGAAAATAATTCATCCAAACTTTGAAATACATTATGATAATCGATGATAGACGAGAAATTGTTTCATATTAGCAAAGTATGACTTTTAACATTTTTATTATGAAAACATAAATTTAAAAATGATTAAGGACATGAAAAAAAAATTATTTAAACCGTCTTTAAATTTATATTACCATAACACCATAAACTTACTATCTTTAATTTATTGCTAATAAATTTATTTTTTTATAGTACATGTGTTTGACTTTCATAACATAAAATTTGTTTTTGCAAGATATTTATGTTTTCGCATGAACCTATATATATATATATATATATATATATATATATATATATATATATATATATATATATATATATATATATATATATATATATTAACTTATAAAATAAATCCTACTATTTCTATAAATAGATCCAATAAAATAATAATATTTTTTTAAGACGTTCAACTCTCTAAGCGTAAAGTAAAACTAATCATGAATAAAATAATATTAAATTTTAATCTGATTACCTTTGATCTTATCTCTTCCAAAAGTTTGACCCAATCTCTTATCTAATGAAAATAAAACAAATAATCCATTATATAGGCCATTTTATTTGTAATTTTTTTAAGCTTTATTTATTATTTAAGCCCTCTAATCGAAATTGACCAGTCAGTTGTAAAATCAAATACTTTGTTTAATATTAAGAAAAAATATCTATATATGATTTATGACTAATAGAAAACTAGTATTCCATTTGTTATTCATGTTCCATGAAATATGGTTGTATTAATTTTATTATCTTTCGGTTTAAAACTTTAGATAGTAAAGTGGATAATATGATATATCCGTTTAGACTTATCTGTATCAAGCAAACCGGGTTGTTAATATTAACTTTGATTCTCCCTTTTATTAAGTTTATCAATACCAATAAAATATGACTATTTAATTTGATACATAATAGCAGTTTTTATTTATTTAATAGTTAATTCATGCTTCATAATAATGTTTTTTATTTGATAAATAAATAATGGTTATTGACATTATTGAATATATATATATATATATATATATATATATATATATATATATATATATATATATATATATATATATATATATATATATATATATATATATATATATATATATATAGAGGATGACGTTCAATAGAGAACCATAATTAACTAAAGAACCAAGGAATCAATCTTTTTTCAACTTTTAGAACTTATTTTTTATCAAAAAAAAAAACTAAAAATACAGAAATTCGTAACTTTTTTTTATCCTTTTTCCAATGATATAAAATTCGATTTTTTTTACGTCAAATTCACAATGTGAATCTTCGAAAATTCACAACATGAATCCGAAAAATATTTTTCACGTTCACAATGTTAATATATGAATTTAGATATTTTTAAATTTTTTTTCGATAAAGAATAAGCTCTAGAAATTGAAAAAAAAAATTTGGTTCCTTGAAAAACCCATAATTATGGTTCTCTATTGAACTTTTCCGTATATATATATATATATATATATATATATATATATATATATATATATATATATATATATATATATACATATATACATATATATATATATATATATATATATATTTACTAATTTATAAAAGAAATTCTACTATTTCTATAAATAGATCCAATAAAATAATATTATTTTTTTAAGACGTTCAACTTTCTAAGCGTAAAGTTCAACTAATCATGAATAAAATAATATTAAATTTTAATATGATTACCTTTGAGATCTTATCTCTTCCAAAAATTTGACCCAATCTCTTTAATCCCCGGTTTGAGTCCATGCTTATTCCTAAACTCTTGGAAAAAATCTATCCATTGGCACGCCATTCTCTCTTCACGATCATCGTCAAATTTAGCAATGAAAGGTGGGTTTTCAACGCCTGGTGATTACATCTACTTCAAGTCCCAAGTCCCTCTCCACAAGATCCCAGTAAGTTTTTCTGGTCATATATTTCGTCGATCTTTCACTTGATTATACATCTATTGACTTACCCAATTCGATAAATCACTGGTTTAGTTGGTATCGATTGTTACTTTCATTATGTCTAAACCCTATTTACAGTTTCGATTCAGTATCAATTGTTCGATGTTTACTCTCAATAAACCTTAAATTATTGAAATTCACATTAAACTGGAGCTATATTCAACTTTTGAGATTAAATTGGCTAATTTGCAGCTTCCGATTGGTGTATTACTTACAAAGATAAAGCATTAATCTTTATAGCAAGTTCTATAAACAGAAAAAATGTTGATATTAGATTTTACATCCAAATTGATATAAGAATAACATATATGGACATTAATTTTGACATAAATTTTACAGATTTGCACAAAACAATGGAGATATTATGAATCCTGGAATTGCTGGAACAACAAATGTTTACTACAAACAAATCATGGCACTCTCCATGAAGGTAACAACAACTTTAACATTGTTAAAGACAAAAACCAAGTTGAAGGATTTTTTTTCATAACAAAGTTTTCAGAAATCTTTTTTTTGTTTTGTTTCTTTTTCAGGGTTATCGATTGATTTCTATTAATATTCCTCGTGTTTGGAACAATCAAGAATGGGTTCAAGCATTTGAGAAGTTTTTAGATATTAGTGATGTCCACCATGTAAGATTATCTGATTCCATTTTTGATGTTATTGTTATTTATTTATCTAATGAATCTTTTTTTAACAGACATCTTTATGGAACATCACTTGGTGGATTTTGAGCATTACTTTTTGCTCAACATAGGCCAAGAAGAGTAAAGTCTTTGGTCCTTTCAAATGCATCTTTGGATACAAAATATTTCTTAGCTGCAATGCCTTGGCCCCTGTGTACGTATCATAAAAAAGGACACTTTCTATATACAACTATACACAAAAGTCTTTTTTTTGGACTGAATGAACTGTGAGTAAATGACTATTTTACCCTTATGTAACATTGTTAGTTAGACCCCTTCTTTCCTGTTGAAACGGTACGTCCTAACAGGAATCCCAAATGGTCCACATGAACCATTTATTGTTGATTCTGTGGACTTTGTTGTTACACAGGTGAGTTTTATAAACACACATACTGAATTATTTCCTAATAATTTCAAAAAGAAAATCAATAGTTTAAAGTAATTATGTCGTAATAAATATGTTAAAAATATAAAACCTGCAGGTTGAGACCCTGACAAGGGGGGATTTGGCTTCCAGATTGACTTTAATAAGTGATGTTGCATCAGTGGGACCTCTTCTTCTTTCGGATTGTCTAATCACTATAATGGATGTAAGCTTCCATAACTCATAATCATATTAAAAACAGCAACCTAAACCTATCCCACCTAAGGAAATGTTAGATTTACACTTGCTGACTTAACACTTTGCTGTTGGTATTAATGAAATCGGAAACCAATTTTTACTTTAGAGCTATGTTACTAATAAGCATGAATTATGTTTCATGTCATTGTTAGAGAGCTCAAGGAATGTTTATCCATATCTGTAAAACATATGTTCTTGTGAATCATTTATTTATTTTTTTAATTAATTTGGTTAATAGATAATATTGTTTTGCAGGTAGAAGTGAAGATGCTACTGATATCATCATAGACTCATAGTACTACTTCTAACATAGCTTTCTATTGGAAGGGTATGGATCTTGCTATGTTGGCGAAAGGGGAGCTTAAGGAAGGGGTGTTGATTTAGGTTTCTTGGGATATTTATCTATTTTATGTAGATGGGTATGGGCTGGAAAACGGCATTGAGGAGGCTAAGTTGGCCAGCCTCAACTCCATACTCCATGGAGACTATTGGATCACTGCCCCCTCTAATGTCAGGCCAAATTACGTTGGAGTGATGACGCAAGCAAGGCAAAGCATATCTCAAGTTTGTCTTTTATTGAAAGGTGTTTTTATTTATTATCTTTTTTATTATTTTTCCAATAATACCTTTTGTTAGATACATATTATTTGCTTCATTACTTTATTTAGTTATTACTTGTTAGTTTTGTTGTTTTTTTTCTTCATATTTGTATTTCTCCAATTATTATTTTATGGAAGTCAATATCGTGCATGGAATAATGTATTAAAATATAGGCTTAGATATAAAAAGAAAAGTATAAAATATTACATTATGAATAAAATTGTTGTGATGGATGCTAGAAAAAAGAAAGGTATAAGCAAGTCACTTCGTATGGATGTGTCCTGATTTCTAAAATGAAGGACTATAAACGTACACTACACACCAAAATATTTATTTTCTTTTGTATTGCTAGGGTTACATTTATTTGTTTCCGTAAAACCGATCGATAACAATATGCATATGTTTTGTGTTACTTGAAATCTAACATGTTTCCGTATAGAACTTATTGCCGAATGAGAAACTATTTTTCGCCGTCGCTTTACACGGTTCTACGGCTAGTATATATATATATATATATATATATATATATATATATATATATATATATATATATATATATATATATATATATATATATATATATACACACACTAGCCGTTTACCCGCGCTACGCGACGGGTGTGAATAGTTTGCTTTCGTAATTTGTTCATTTTCGGCGAACAATGATTACTTTCAATTTAATGATTATTTTGATTTGGGTAAATTATATTTTTCATTTTTAAGTTTAATTGATTTTGCAAGTTTGGTTTTTAAGTTTAATTGATTTTGCAAGTTTGGTCTGAAAAACTAACTATTTAGCCCTTAAACCAAAATAAAAAATATACCATGTGAGACATATTTGTAATTTTCGTTTATGAAAAACTTAAAATATCTTTAGTGTATATTGTAAATTGAATGATTTATTATTATCAACGTTTTAATACCACAACCCAAGACGGTAGGTTGAACCAGTTGGATCGTGACATAGTTAAAATATCGACCAAATAGAAGACAATTGAATATTTTAAACTTACATAATTGAACATTATAATTTGACAGGTGGGACATTTTGATATGAAAAAGAATTTAACATTATAATATTTTTATTTTCTTTTGTACTTTTCATAGCTGTTGTATGGAAGAAAGCCAACTCCATTAAGTATAACATATTAAGGCTTTGGAAAGTTACGATTTCACATTCACAAACATAAAATACAAATTGCAAATACTTCTGCAAGTATGAAATATAGAGTAACTATGTAAGGAAATTTAAATTCAATCATAGGTACTAAAAGCCTTAGAAACCATCTTTTGAAATGCATCATCTTCATCATTGGGAAGCAGCTAGTTAGGTGGATTTGATTTAATACTTCATCATCTATAGCTCTCACTCATTGGCTATAACAAACCGAGACAATATAGGCAAGAAGTAGGAAGACTCGATGAGTGAGGTTGCATAAAAGATTGAAATTCTAATTACTTTTCACTAATATGTATCAACCGTATGAAGCTCAACCATGAGCATTGTCATAGCCATCACGACACCTGATGGCATCTTCAACATCACAGGATTGTTCGAACCATACAAAAAATGAGATACTATATGAGTAATAAAGCAAATGAGAAGTATTAATGCAAAGCTTATGAATATTATTTCAAGAAAAGCATAACCTTGGACTTATATGGATATTCTAGTTTTGAAAAGATGGTAAAAGCTCCAGACCTCACATTTCTAACATAAAAATAGCAAAGACCATTACCCTGATAATCATAAAGCTCGAAATACTTATTGTGAAGTAACTTAAAATGACAACATGCCTTCCCATTTTTTGAGTGAATGCTACTTGGACCGTTTAAGCTCGGATAAACCTTTCACAATTTTGTAAAAGTTGATACCAAGATAGTGACAACAAATACATTTTTAAATTAAAAAGAAAAAACAATTTTTTTTTGCAATCAAATCGTAGAATAATAATAATAAAAGCACATAAACAAATCTTGGGTAGACTCCTTAAGCTACGTGACTTCATCTATCAAGTAATTTCAACAAATTTATTTGAAAAAAGATGACATTTGTTACCAACAATAGAGAAAAAGTAGCGACTTCACAAAAATAAAAGTAATTTGTTTATTTTCTTGATTTAACTTAATTGAAAAGAAGTAGGTCTAAGAACATAGTGTGCGAAAGCCTCTCATGAAAATCACATGTCATGCCTAAGTTAAAAAAAGATCAAAACCTGTGGTATAAAGGAAGCCCATCTATATTGACACTTGAAATAGTGAAATCCTTCCAAATTCAACATAAATACCTAAAAAGTTCTACACAAAAAATAGTTAACTACGTACATGTTAGCCCATTAAGCCGGTTAAAGAAGGAAATTACACTTTGTGGTGTTATATTCTCTGAGAAAAAGGCATAAAGAGGACCAATAAAATTTCATAGTACATACTTAGGGAAAATGAAAAAGGGGACACTGAAGCAGAAAGTGAACAATCCTCAAACCCATCTTCACTTACAAGTTTCTAATTAACCGGAGCTAGAGTGAAGCCCATCTAAAGGAACATTCTGAAATATTCATACAACAATCAATAGCCTACAAATAAAATTAACTCATACAACAATAAATAGTCTACAAATAAAATTAAGTATATTCATAGCAGACACAAAAAGAAACAAAAAAAGAGTATATATCTTATAACACCAAACCCGTCAGGTGAATCCTAACTTTAACCAAGAAAAAAAAGTAAATATCAACTCAATGGCTGAAAGTATAAATAGAAAACAAAAATTGTCAATATTTGGAAAATAACTATGAGTAGTGTGCATGGAGATGGAAGGGAGATATGGACTTCTTCACCAAAATCGAACTTGAGATACCAATAATCAGGACTGGGAAATCAGAAAACCCTATTTCAAGAGTTATAAGCTAAAGAAACGCAAAAAGTCAACAAAACAAATTCGTTTGTATAACACGTATAGGTGTTCATCAAGTCCTAATCATAAAAATAAGAACATGTTTAAAACCATGGTGTTTACCAAGCCCAAATCTAAATCTGGTAGAAAAGAGGTTACATGAATGTGATACATTTACCTGCTACATGGACAGCTCCAACTATGAAACTTGACCTCGTGGCATATTTTCTAGCTTCGTCTCCTGGACAAAGAGCTTCACATAGAAGAAATATCAATAAAGATGAAAAACACTATAACAACAAAAACAACAGACTGGGAAACATATTGGTGCCTCAATTTGGCTGATTTCATCTTTTGAAAAAAAGACGATGGTGATGGTGGGTCGTTAACTGATGATGGAGATGGTTTCCAGGGTTCATACATGGAGATAGTATGAGCAACGTTTGATCTAGTGTTATTGGAGAGAAAGAGAATGGTTGTGTCAACCTTCAAAGTGAAGGCAACAGTGGTAAGTGTTATGCTTTCCAGGGGTGTCTGTATTTTTTGAAAGGGATATGATGAAGAAGAAAAAGCAGGGGAGTGGACGGCTAAGAAGGAGGTGTAGCCCTGGCTGTGATTGGAATGGTTGGGGCATAATTTTTTTAACGTTTTCTCTATGAAGAGGCTCCATTCTATTTTTCACTGAAGCAAAAAAGAAATAAGAAAAAAATTAGAGACATTGATGGATCTGATGGCTTTGATGGTGTGATCGTACCTGGACCCGACGAATCCGCCTACATAACTTTGAGGTGGTGATGGTGGATGTTAGAGAGATAAAGAAAGGTGGAGAATATAGGGTTTCCAAGTTATTTTTGTTGACAAATCTAGTAAGGGGTGGACGATAGAGAAGATGGTGAAGCCGACAGTTGGTGGCGACGATGCTTACGATCGAGGAAGTGGCCAAGTGGGACAGGAGAGGGGAGATTAAGGTGAAGGTGTTGTTGGTTTGACTGGATTTTAAGGAGATGGGATAGTGAACCATCGTGAGATGAAGTGAGACAGTGGTGAAGGTGGTCATGAAAGCGGGTGAACCGAGTTCCAGAATTCGTTGATAATAGGGAGAGTTTAGAGTGTGGCAGTGGTGGGGAAGAGATAGGATATGCTATATAGACATCATCTGTAGACCGATTATATTTGCTTAAAATAGGGAATACTAAGTCTAATTTTGACCTATTCAGTCGACTAAAATTGAGGGATTGTTAGGTTCAATTTTGACGGATTCATAAATGTTGACTGAATCAAATTCCAAAGCATAAAGTCATTGTACATAATGCAATAATGACTTGTACCTCTTAAAATTCAACCTTTGACCAAATATGTATATTAAGGTGTGTGTGTGTATATATATATATATATATATATATATATATATATATATATATATATATATATATAGATAGATAGATAGATAGGTTCAAATGTTTTTGACAACTATTGTGTGCCTGTGTGCACCAATAGGAATTTAGGAATAATTAAATAATTAAAAATTGTAATAAGGGTAATTATGTAACTTTAGCATGCTAATTAAAATAAAATCCCTTAATTCATGGAAATTGACATAAAAATTTGTTTGACCAACTATTTAACCCTAGCCTTTTATATCATACGTAATATGCCTCCTCTAATTTTCTTATGGACGAATGAACATCGTCTGATCAAAAGAGGTAGTCAAACCTCTTGCTGCAAATCTGTTTCCCCATTCCATTGATTAAGAAGATGTTATTCTTGGTGGCTCCATCTCCAATCGAAGCTAGCATCAACATCGAGGCAATTTTGGAGTCACAAGAAGCCGGTGTATGTTTCTGCATCATTGTTACAGTTCCTTCGATGATCGGTTCTCTAGAGCTTTTCCAAATCGAGCAAACTTCGTATGCCCTTATTTATCCGGTAACAACTCTTCAATTCTCATTAATTATGGATTGTTAACTTGTGATTCAAATTATCTATTTCTATTGTTCGCTGAACTGGATGGTTAAGTAAGGGAAAACCTAACGTGTTCAAGAAGAACGAGCTATGCACATAAGGTGCTCGACTAAATTCCTGAAAGAAGGACCAACTTGCTGTCTTAGTGAACTGTTGGTGGAATTGAAAATATTCTGATTTGCACACCAACTGTTTGTTAAAATGTCTCAGTGAACTTCAGTTACTTATTCCAAAATTGGTTCTTTCTTGCTTAATGAGTCACTTTTAGTTAGAAGGAAGCATAGAAAAAGATGTTAGTTCGTATGGTTCCAGCTCTTGTATCAGGGCCTTATAATGTAAGTAACATTCTTTATTCATGTGTTCAAGTTGATGAGTTTCAATTTCTTTTATGTGGATGCTCTTCTTTCTTACAAAATAATGTTTTCAAATCTTATATGAAAACCACGTTTCTATGCTTTAATGGGTCTGCCATATATTTTGTTTTTCTTTCGGTTATGGAATACAATTCTAGGTTGTTTGTGCCTTTTTATTTTTCATCAACACAAATTAATTTACACTTTGAACCTTGTGGTATGCATTCTAAATCATGTTGCTGGAAATTATGTTTATATGTAAACTATTGTAAGTAAATCAAATATGGTTTTTGGCTTGTTTGATGATAATGTCTAAAAAGTGTTTGTTGAAATGCCTGAAAGAGTATTTAAAGAATTTAACCTTGTGGTATGCATTCAGTCAGAATTACTAGCTGTAAATACAATACCTTTGAATGTATTCTATATATTCTATCAGAATAAAATCGATATATTCTGCCAGAATGTATTATATGTATTGTATCATATTCTATGTATTCTACTAGAATATATTAAGTGATAGATAACTGTAAGTAACATGTTTTTAACAAATATTAGTTTTTGTTGTATTTGTGATAGGAATGACTGGAAGAAGGCGTTGAAGACCTTGATATTCTTTTAGAATATGTATAATTATATTAGAATGTAAGAATATGTATGAATTTGTATTTAAGTTTGGATGTATAAAAATATATTAGAATTGATTCAAAAATTCTGAAAGAGCATCGTTCTAACAAAATAATATTCTATTAGAATAAAATTCTGAAAGAGCATCATTCTAACAAATAATATTCTGACAGAATAAAATTGGTAAAAAGTTGAAATTAAATTAATTAAAAAATTTAGATTTTTTTTTTTTAAATTAGAAGAATTAATCATCCCTAAAAATCCGAAAATTTCCTTTTATAAATGTAGTTAATTGTCCAAAATACTCTTTTGCTTAAAATTGTGTGATTATATGCTACATGTTACCCTATTGTAATATCATACACCCTCAAATCATGTCCATTGATTAATTTCATCCATTGGTCCAGATTTGTGCATTCTGTCACATAATACTTAGTAAAAACAAAATAACCTAAGCCTATATATATATATATATATATATATATATATATATATATATATATATATATATATATATATATATATATATATATTGAAAAGTTAAAATTTCTAAGTTATTGAAATCTTCTTTTGAAAGGTTGATGAGAAATTATTTTCATATTGTCAACTTTTTTTTTTTTTTTTTTAATTTAATGACTTTTCAAAAAACCAATAAGTTAATAAGTTGGTTTTAGATAAAATCTCAAAACACCATCATACTATTGTGTGGGTCGATGTAATGCTAAAGGACGGAAAGTTAATCGAATGAAACAAAATATATATAATCAACTTATATCTGGAATACAATATGTTTTGGATCGAGCACAATATGAGATAATTTTTAGTGATTGATCGCCACGTTATATAATTTAAAATATCAAAATTTCATAGACTAAACTTATGTCATTATTATAACATAATTAAATTATTAAAAGAATTCCGGTTCTTTAAATTGATTTGACTAAACTATACAAATGGTCCCTGTGGTTTGCTCAAAATTGCTACTTTTGTTCAAAAATATTTGGACTAACACTACAGGTCCAAAGTTTTCATTTTGTTGCGAGTTTGGTTCGATTTGATTTGAACTTTTTGATAAAGACGATTTTGTCCTTCCTTGTTTCTTTTTTAGTTTTATCTAAATATTTTTCGGTTTAAAAGAAAAAATTGCATTTTCCATTTTATTTATATAATTTTTTTTATAAAGGAATAAAAATAAATAAATAAAATATACAATCTCTCTCTCTCTCGCTTGCTCTCTCTCTCTCTCTCCCCCCCCCCCCTAAAATCTACAACCCCATCTTGTTCCATTCTCATATAAACGCCGATGCACCACCATTTGACGGAATATATGACCTTAACATACCACCATCAGCCGCCGTCCTCACCACTGTTAGCTAGCGTCGTGTCCGTCACCACCACTTTCCAAGTCGATCTCTTTTTTTCTCTAATCTCCCGGATCCGTTTCATCTTTTACTCACAATCATCGTCTTTTACACACAACCAACAATCAACAATACAACCACCAGCAATGGCCAACACAACAACCACCACCACGACCGGTCAATGACACCACCGATCAACATCTACATCTATAAAGAAAACGGCGCCATCATAGATCCAATAGTAACACCATTTTTCTTTTCTCTCTCTCTCTCTCTCTCACATCTAAGTTGGAGCACTGTCTCTCTTATATCCGATAATAGGAAGGTGATGAGACAAATCAGAAGATCGACGGTTCGTCATCTGAACAAATCTGAGTTGGAGCGCCTTTTTCATCGCCGACATCATTACTAGGGTTTCTGCACCTTCTTCCTTCGTATAGTGATAAGCTTCATTGTACAATGGTAATCCCCCTTTCTTCTCACCGGATGATCGATTTCGAACAACAACAAGTATGTGTGATTTAATCAACAACGTACAAAAACCCTCATGTGTGTGGGTTTGTTCGACCGACGCACAAAAACGCCATCTCTCAATCTCTGATTCGCTATACTCTTCTCATTTAGACCTAATACCTAAAATCGAAAGGGAAAGGGGGTGATTTTTGAAGTATTTTAGTTTAAATCAACAGAAACTACACATAGAGGTTGCAAAAAAGCAAAGCATACATGTAGATGATGAATGATGAATCGATGCATAGAAGGGTGGGATTTAGAACATGCTATGGTGATTAACTATTTTCTACAAATGAGTGATTTTTTTGTTACGATGAAAGAAAAGAGGAATTATGCTCTTATGTTGGGGGGGGGGGGGGGGGGGGGAGAGAGAGAGAGAGAGAGAGAGAGAGAGAGAGAGAGAGAATGTATATTTTATTTATTTATTTTTATTCCTTTATAAAAAATTATATAAATAAAATGGAAAATGCGATTTTTTCTTTTAAACAGAAAAATATTTAAATAAAACTAAAAAAGAAACAAGTAAGGGCAAAATCGTCTTTATCAAAAAGTTCAAACCAAATCGGACCAAACTCGCAACAAAATGAAAACTTTGGACCTGTGGTGCTAGTCCAAACCTTTTTGGACCAAAGTGGCAATTTTGAGCAAAGCACAGGGACCATTTGTGTAGTTTAGTCAATTAATTTATATTCAAATTTTATGGACATATTTGCAAATTAAACTTTGAAAAAATTGCAAAAGTGGTCCTTGTGGTTTGTCAATTTCTTTGGGTAATGTCCAAAAGAAAATTTAATACCAAAAAAGGTCATTATTTTGTGGTTTAGTTGTGGTTTTAGTTCCTATGTCGTTAACTATAACATTTGACTGTTAACTTTTTTAAAATGACAATTTTACCCTTAGGGACCATTTTTGCAGTTATCTCTTTTTTCCAAATTAGAATGACCATTTCTACAATTCTTCATTTTAAATTTATTCAATTATTATATACTAATTTTTCTTTCTTTTTAATTTTATTGAACTATTATACATTAATTCTTTTTTTAATTTTATTTTTATTGGATTAATTTTTTTATGTGAATACTATATATTAGTTAATTTTATTTTTAATATATAATATTTATATATTAGTAAATATTATATTTTTATATTATTAATTAATTTTAACTATTTTTTATAAGAAATTTATTGGATTATTTTTTTTAAAAAAAAATTATTAGATTTTTTGTTGGATTATTACATTTAATTTTTTATATTCTATATATATAATAATAAATACTATTTTAGTGGATTATTAATTTTTTTAAATGTATAATATTAATTTGTCACACCCCCGAACCAGACAACGGAAACGTCTGAGGGCATGCGTGACTTAAATTGAATATCATCACAATGAATATACATGAATCATAACATAAACATCACCTTGCATCAATATATTACAACTGGAATTGTTCACATCAAGTACATTGTTTTAACGTTACAAACCCATACATAAACTATTTGATAGTTTTCAATGACAAAACAAACTAACATACTTGGTACTTATTCCTCAGTTTACCTGTTACCGGAGAATACAAGTTATTTTGGAAAAACGGTCAACATATGGAATGTTGGTGAGTTCATAAGCAATGTTGTGATAAAAATGATCTGTATAGTTTGTAAAACCTAGAAAATCCAATATTTTCTGAAAAGGCCATTGTTTATAAAAAGGTGTGAAGATCCG
Organism: Lactuca sativa; assembly: GCF_002870075.4. Taxonomy (NCBI): domain Eukaryota; kingdom Viridiplantae; phylum Streptophyta; class Magnoliopsida; order Asterales; family Asteraceae; genus Lactuca; species Lactuca sativa. The sequence goes on along the minus strand of NC_056630.2, from coordinate 297,251,628 downwards.
TACAATATGCATGATGATTTCAAAACATGTATAATTGAAGAACTTAGTATTAAATGTACAAGTGAAAATGTTGAACTTCCCTGGAAAACCCGATGTTTTCCAAATACATAAAATACAGTGATTTCTCAAATTGTTATACCGCCACAATGAATGATTTTGATTACTCTTCCTTGATTACTCAGGTGGTGTTGGATTAATTAAGGTTTGTGAGTTGTTATAATCATGCATTAGTAATGACTAGTTATAACTACAGATTACGAACGATCCTTAGAGGCATCGCCCGTTATCACTCACTTAATCCAACCACCTTGATTACTCTCGATCATCAAGCTAAATCTGTTTATCTTGTTTACTCATAAGCCTAGCAAACGAGGAAAAGAGGAGTACAAATCCTGCTACTTCCGTGAGTTTACTTTAGGCCGTCGGGGATGCAAAAGACTCGTTGGCCCATCTCGCATTTGATTACTTTGACCTTACTGGCAATACTATTGGATCACTAGGGCCCAATAGCACTTAAGAGCCATTGAAGGTCCCTTTATATGGAATTGGGTTATAGAATGCCCAATAACATACAATCATTATCCCTTGGGCCCAAAGATCATGTTAATGGACTTGCAAGGTCCAACAAGCATGAATTGAAACTTTCAAGCCCAAGTGTCGAATGTTTACTTGTATTAGGTATTGCATATCTACTGGAGAGTTCGATTTAACGATTGTTGTTTCGTATCGACTCGAGACCGATGGTTTTGTTTGTAACGATATTTGGAGTTATACGTGTATTTGTCTTTCGATTTTTGTAAACCGTAGATTAGTATTTTTGACTCAATATTCTATAAATAAAATAATTGGTTTAAAAATAGTGATTTGACCTTTTCAGCCCCTTTCTTTTGTAAAATAACAAATGTAGTCCTTAATATAAAAGAAAAGTCATTTTAGGTCCTTAAAACATTTTCATGAAACTTTTGCATCATAGATTTGTTGAAATGATATTTTTAACTCGAAACTAATTTTGTTAACAGTTTCAGCCCTTCAAGAATGATATTTTCCGGTTAAACACTTTTTGCAATTTTTACACTTTTAGCCCAAAATCCAAAAACTTTACATTTTTTTTTATCCTTTTTGGAAATGAAAACCATCTGTAACCCTTGAAATAGTTTTGTTACACTTTTTATCCCCTGTTTTGAAGAATTTACTACTTCAGCCCTTTTAAATGTCATATTTTCGCAATTTTGGGCTTATTGGGCCGAAAGCCCAAAAATTAGCCCATTAAGCTAAAGATTTACATTTCAAGTCCTTTGAAAATTTTAATATTCAGAAAAACAATTATTTTAGCTGTTTTGACTCTTTAACCCTTAAGAAACCATGATTTGGCAACCTTTAACCTAAATTTTGTATTTTTGACAATTTAAGCCCAAGAATGGACTTTATGTTGAAATATGTTTATCACAATCTTATAAGTTATTATTCTTGACTTGTTGGGTGCAAAATAACTTAGATCATGTTTGTTTTCTTTCTTATGTCATAGATCTCGTGATATCACCCCTTTTTGGTTACATGTTGATCACAAAAACACATAAAATCATACATACATGCATAAAATCACACATAGCATACACATACATAGGGGTGAACGCGGTGCGGTTCGGTGCGGTTATTAGCCAAAACCTCACCACTAACCGTACATGCGGTTAATCCATTTTCAAAACCGCATGGTGCGGTTATTTTTGCGGTGCGTTTAGGCGGTTATTTTTACGGTGCAGTTTTGTTTTTCTATGTTGCGGTTATTAACCGCATTGATTTGGTGCGGTTATTTTGTATGGTTTTTAACCACAGTTTTGAACTCAAACGATTTTAAAAGTTCAAACATATTACTTGTAATAATAAAAAAAAACCATAAGGTATAAGACAAATAACTTAAATCACAAACAACTAATATCTTAAAAACGTCAAATCAATAGTAATTAACAATAAATATCTTAAAATTGTCTAATTTCATCATTTTTCTAAGTTAAACATAAGAAAAAACCAGCACTTTTGTCTTCTAGTATTTTATCTATCTTTTATTTATGAAACTTGTCTTATTTTTAATATTTAATATATTAATAATTAATAAAAAAAAATTGTATATAATATATGCGGTGCGGTGCGGTTTTTTTGCGGTTTTTGAAAACTAATAATCGCACCGCACCGCAATTTTGCGGTTTTTGAAAAATAGAAAAGCTCACCATCGGTTTTTATTGCGGTTGCGGTTTTTCGGTTACTGTTTATACGGTTTTTGCGGTTGATTTTAGTTGCGGTGCGGTTTCTGCTCACCCCTACACATACACATAGATCTACACATTTTCTTGTATTCTCCCCCATAAAACATATGAAAACCGTAAAGAGAGGGGTATAAAGCTCACCTTGAGTTGTGGGTTCGATTTTCGAAGAGAGAAATGAAGAAGATTCGATCCTAGCAAGCCTTCTTGGAAGATCTTGAACTTAGAGGCTTCTAAGATGGTGATCATGAGTGTGAATAGATTAGGAAGAGGTTTTTGATGAAATGAAGTTGTTAGATCATAGATTAAACATCAACTTACCTTAGATGATGAATTTTGTGGAAAATCCTCCTTGAAAAGCTCTGAAATCTCGAAAGTTTTGAAGGAGAAGTGAGAAGATGTTCTTGAAGACTTAGAGAGAGTTTTAAGTGTTTTGTGTGTGTGTGTTTTCCCTTGCTCTCGGCCGAGGATAGATAAGAGAGAGAAGAGAGAGTGTTGAAGTGATGTGTACATGGGAACATGAGTTATTGCATGGAGATCCAAGATGTAATAAAGAGGTGGCAAATGAAAGTCAACTGTCTTCCATGTTGGGTTGTTGGGCCGAGAAGAGGAGAAAGGAAAGGAAGGATATTGGGCTTCTTGTGTTTAAGCCCATATTATGACTTAATTATGAAATTTTCGGCCCAAATAAATCAAGGAATGATTTTTATGACCCATTAGGGTTATATAAATTTGTTGTGACCCAATAAGGTCCATTAGGGTATTTTATTTCATTCTAGCCCAAAATGTTAAAATAAATGAAAGTGGGTCCAAATTAGAGCCCATATAAGAGTTCTAAGCCCAAAGTAGTCAAATTGGAAGTTTATTGGTCCATTAGGTCCAATAAGGAAATCCTAGTCCAAAATGGACTTAAACCAGGATTTTTAGGGTTTCCAATCCTTTGTTGACTATTTGATGTACTTGTATGAAGTATTTGATGGAAGTTTTGTTGTTATTGAATAGGCATCATACATGCTTTCACATTGTTGGTTCACATTTGTTATCATTATTCAATGTTTACAAGGCATCCAAATTCCTAGTTGTGACATAATTCTTTTTAATTTATTGGTTGTACCACAAAGTCTTCGGAATAGGCAAAAGCACCGCATACCATTGTCGAAAATTGTTGGGACACCCGCTAATTGTAAGTCCCCAAAATGCCCGTGTATCAATCAGATCCGTTTGATGGTACGGAATCCCAATCAAACGGATGATGTCAAATCAAATAGAAGAGAAAGAGAAGAAGAATATGACGAATCTTGTATGTATTGATATGAATGAAGATCTGGATACAAGTTTCACACACACTAACACACACTCTCTTTTCTCTCTCTCTTGGCCGTACACTCCTTGTGTTCTTCAATCTACTCCTCACCCCTTACACTTATATTTATACATAAGAAACAGGGGCTTGGTGAACATGGGCCGTGAATGGGTTTATGGCCGTAAACCGGTTTACGGCCGTAAACACAACCGTAAACACGTATACGGCCATAAACACCAAGTTGTTTACGGTCCAAGACACAAAAATACATTTTCCTAGAAAAGTAAAGTATAAACCATATTTTTGACCCAACAATCTCCCCCTTGGTTTATAACTTTCTTTTCTAAGTTGACCCAACAAGCTCCCCTAAAAAGTAGCTGGATTTTCTTATTAATCTTTAGTTGGAGATTGGCTTCAGAGTTTATCTTCGATGATTTCACAACCTCAAGATGAACTTGATGAATCTTCAATAAATGACTTCATCTAGAGCAGTTGGGCATTTCTTCATAATTTGACATTTAACGCATATTGGGTGAGGAGGCTTCTTGTAGAGATTCTTGAAAGATAGTGCTTTTAGCTTGAGAATCTTTAGAGAGAACATCAGGATCACAAATCTTCTGGATCACTTCAGCTGGTTTAAGATAGCAGCAGGCTGATTGAGGAGGATTCAATGCAATCCGTCACATGATCTTCAATTTCAGCTTCACCTTGCTTCTGGGGTTGAAAGATTGAATGTCGAAAGAATAATCTTCATTTCTTGCTCCTTCGAATGAGAATTCTTCGATGATCACGGATGAAGCCTTGGCTTAGAAATCTTCGACACAAACTCCATGAGTTTCATCTTCACTTGAATTCAATTTCAAGACAAAACAAAACTAAAAGAAAATTTAGCACACAATATTTTTGGGTTTTTCATATTTTCTGAAAAGAAATAAAATAGAAACAAAAATATTTTTGGATTTTTTTGATTTTCTTGAATAAGAAATAAAATAGAATATAACACTATTTTTGATTTTGAATTTTCCGATTTCTATTTGTTTGTTTTGTTTTATTTTGTTTTGTTTTTTTTAATTCTCCCCCTAAATTTGTGCATAGAGGAAAACTATGAACAAATTTAACAAAAAGAAAAATATTTAGGATCAAAGTTGTGAAACAGCCTGAACTTGTTTATCAGTACCTTCACTTTCATGAAAAGATCTGGTCAATTGCCGTTATTGTGGTCCACTTAAACACGAAGGATATTGAAAAACTTTTCTAAACAAACCATGTCGCCGACAACGACCACAGGTATTGTTGTCCACTTAAATTAAGCAACGAGATCTATAGGCAACCTCTTAAATGGTTTAATTTTAGTTGCACTAGAACGTGTTCCCCACTTCCCGATATACCCTGGTTATCAAAAACTTCCAAAAAAACTCCTTACTTTAGGTAAGTAAACAATTATTAAAGAGGAAGTCAGATTTAGAGATAGATGCATATGTTGTGTCCCAGGTCAGATATATTTCAATCACGCAGAGGGGACAACATATGGCTAACTAGGATAGAGGGATTGAGAGGTAGAATGTTGCATATGCTGTGTCCCAGGTCGGATCTTCCGATCACGCAGAGGGGACAACATATGACTAACAAATAGAGATAGTTTCATAGATAAGAAGGTGTGTAGAAATAGAGTTGCATATGTTGCAATCTAGGTCAGATCTTCCGACCACGCAGAGGAGGCAACATATGATTGATAGATAGAAAGCAAGAAAATAATTTCCTACAGACCTACTTTATCAGAACCCCCTAGTCGCCCTATCAGAACCAGAATTAAGGACATAAGTGCGTACATCAAGGAAAAGTCGAACCACAGTTCTAGATGTGTATTAATTTAGTGTATCCTGTAGGTTCCCGTGTTTATCTCACTACTCAATCTACCCGAGCGTCGCATGGTCAGTCTAAACAGTCCTAACTAAATCTACACTGTCAAATCCTTTGTGCCTACCAGCACATTGAACACAGAGTCTAGATAATTCAGATTCAGTCCCTTACATATGTTTTAGACTGCCCGTTATCACATCACATTCTTGATATCACTTCCCAATAATAACTACTAATGAAAAACTATTAAGAAAATGAAAAATTGTCTTTAAAACGAATCAGAGTAAGATAAACTCAGGAGTATAGAGAAGAAAACGTAAACCGTAATTCATCGATTGAATTTTCATCCAGAAGGTCTGAGAACAGCACACATAATCTCAGAACAGATCTTAAAATTCTTCATGTCATTAAGCCCCAACCCTATTTGTGATATCTTCCTTTCCTCCTTTCCCTCAAGAACACATACTCTCAAACAATGTCCTGAGTGTTGTACAGTTGAGAGATGCCTCCATATCATGTGCTTGGAACAGCCACTACCAACAAACCGAAGTCTGATGATATGCCTCCATAGCTGCTCCGATACAGAGCGAGATCAGTTGGTCTTTGGAACCCAGTCCATTTTGAAACTAGGTCAACCTTTGTCATCATTGCAGGGTACTCTCTCCCATGACATAACCTGTTCATCACAAACAAAAGATGTAGAAATATTAGAACTGAAGATTTGGGAGAGTGAGCCTTCGGAACTCATTTGTAGTTGGGTTTAACCCACTCCTTTTTCGTTCTGATGGGTGCCTCGGCACTTGATTTGGAACTTGATGTCAGCCGTTGAGACGACTTTGACCTAACCGGTCTTTTTTTCACTGGAGCATCTCTTGGATTGGGCTTCTTGGTTGACATTCCATTCTTTCCCTTGGGATTCGGATTCTTGGCCTTGGAAGTTTGATTCTTGGCCATCTGTGCGTTCCAGTCACCATTGTCTGAACGTGATCTTGAGGGGTTTCTTTTGGAGTATCTCCCTCTTGGCTCGTTCTGTCAGCCTTGTGCATAGTAGGGAACGTATGCGCGATTAGGACAATTTTTGGAAATGTGTCCATGTGTTCCACAGTGAAAACAAGTCTTTTTCTTCACTGTGAAGTTGTTTCTTCCTGCCCCTGATGGCGTATCCTTGCCTTGTCTCTTATTGTTCCCACAAGCGCAGTTGCAGAAGGCACTCTGTTTCATTGGAATTGGTGGCCTGTATTTCTCAACAGTAGGTTGATCAGAAGCAACTGAGTTCGAAGCAACAGATTCAGAGCTCAAGGAGATGTTGGTTTGTTCAATGGTTTTCTCCTTGTTGAACCCTACCTTCTTATCGGCACTCATACCCCAGTTGTTCTTCCCGGTCTTCTTAGCAAACTGCTTCGCCCTGAAAACTGCCATGGAAATTTGCCAAGTTATATCCATTTCTTCTACGTCTTTTGGATGAATCTGATCCAAATAAGCAAATGACAATTGTGGTGGAAGATCTCCAGCTACAAGAACATTGTAACAGTTAACAAGTCCTGTGGCGAGAGCAAGATTTTCATCACACTCCTTAGCACTTGAGGAAGAAGCCCCATTTGAAGAAGAAGCAACTTGAGAGGCAACAAATGATTGGTTCTGAGGAAGAGGCATGGATGATACAGCAGGAAGTGAAGTAGTTGATGAAGTGGAAAAGGATTGATTCTGAACTTGCTGAACAACATAAGGTTGACCTGTAGAGGGAAAAGTGAGAGAGGAAAGAGCATTGTTATATGAAATTCCAAGGTTTGCAGCTGAGTATGAATTCACATGGTTTATCTCCCGCTGTTTATCATCAATATCACACGCCTTGATGATTGCCATCACTTCAGCAAAAGTAAGGCGATTTAGGTCTTTTGTCTTCTTGATAACGGCTATATTCATGTCCCATGACTTTGGAAGGGCATTTAGTTGCTTCTTGTTTATTTCAGAATTTTTCAAGAAGATTCCAGCTATGCTCATCTCAGTGGTGAGAGTTGTGAATCATTGAAGCTATGCCTCCAAGGTCTCACCAGGAATGTAATTGAACATATTGAACTTTTGGTGTAGCATGTCCTAGCGACTCTCCTTCATATCTTCATTCCCTTCATATACCTCAATTAGGGCTTCCCACAAAGCCTTTGCTGAAGTATACTCCCTAAAACCTTGAGCTATGTCCGGAGAAGGGCCATGGTCAGAGTGGCCAAAGCCCGTTCTTGCTCCTCAACCTTCTCAAAATCTTCATCAGTGTAATTCTCAATCATTTTGTCAACCACTTGCCGTGCAACAGTTGTGGTTATTCTGACGGGATTCTTTACGATGCTTCTCCAAATTTTGTAATCCTCCATTTTAATATACTTCTCAATTCAGTATTTCCACTCAGGAAAACCATCTGCAGATAAGAGTCTTGGAATGCGAGTAGTTGTGCCCATAACAGAGTCCAGCTCACGGTGATGTGTTTGACTTTGTGAATCCATTGAATATTAATTTAGATAAAAATTAAATTATTTTCCTAAAAAAAATATGAGTTTCCGGTCAAAAACAAACATTTACGGTCAAAGGGGTGTTTACGGCCGTAAACTCGGTTTACGGTCAAGAGTTTACGATCGAGTTTGCGGTCGAGAGTTTACGGTCGATGTATACGGTCTAACATTGCGGTTATTGATGAAACTTAATTTACGGTCTAAGAACTGAGTTTGCGGTCCAAGAAACTTCTTGGTCTTGCGGCCGTAAACTGAGTTTATTGCCGTAAACTCTAGGCAGTAAACTCCCAGAACTTCAAGAAATCATGATTTTTGGATTGAACTTGATTCCCCTTCGCAGAAAACACCAACTCCAGTCATAGACAATGAAGAATATGGCCAAAAACTCGTTTTAAAGATGGTTTGACACTGGTTATGCTCTGATACCAATTGTAAGTCCCCAAAATGCATGTGTATCAATCAGATCCGTTTGATGGTGCGGAATCCCAATCAAACGGATGATGTCAAATCAAATAGAAGAGAAGGAGAAGAAGAATATGATGAATCTTGTATGTATTGATATGAATGAAGATCCGGATACAATATTCACACACACTAACACACACTCTTTTTTCTCTCTTTTTTGGCCGTACACTCCTTGTGTTCATCAATCTACTCCTCACCCCTTACACCTATATTTATACATGAGAAACATGGGCTTGGTGAACATGGGTCGTGAATGGGTTTACGGCCGTAAACCTGTTCACGGCCGTAAACACAACCGTAAACACGTATACGGCCGTAAACACCAAGCTGTTTATGGTCCAAGACACAAAAATACATTTTCCTAGAAAAGTAAAGTATAAACCATATTTTTGACCCAACACTAATCACCTTCATCTTAGGTCTGACGATAACACTACCAACATGTTTCACCCAACTCCGCTATCCAGCAGTCACCTGCGACAACCTCTTCACAATCCGTTAGAATCCTTTATATTTTCCACTAAGCCGATCGTTTTCCACTAGAACCATCACTATTTGAACCACCAAGAAGTCCAACCTAAACACCCATGTCAGCTCCTCCATTTGTTGTCTTTTACCAGCTTACGCAACAAAATCATACTACCTGATCAGTTCCTCCATTCGTTGTCTTTCACAACCCGTGCATAACCTTATAACATCAAAGCTTCAAGCCCACACTACCTGAAAAGATCTAGCGGTGGATCTAGTGGTTTGAAAACCCTATATCTAACATTTTCGCCATTGACGACAGTGCGGGTAGTCAATTAGTGTAGTTTTGATTGCGAATGATGGATTGTAGGCAACGATCGAAGATTTTAGATAAGATGATGTGGCGGCGCAAGGTGGTAGAAAGCAACAAATGGAGGAACTGACCGAGGGTGTTTGGATCAGACCTCCTGGTGGTTAACACAGTATTGGTTGTAATAGAAAACGACCAACTTAATGGCAAATCCGAATTCTTGTTCTACCCAACATTGATAGTAGCCACCGGCATCAGCCAATATTGTGTTAACCACCAGGAGGTTCGATCCAAACACCCCTGGTCAGTTCCTCCATTCGTTGTTTTTTATTACCTTGCGTCGCCACATCATCTTGTCGGAAATCGTCGATCGTTGCCTACAATCCGTCATTCTCAACCAAAACTACACCAATTGACTACCCACATTGCCGTCAATGGCGAAAATGTTAGATATAGGGTTTGCTAACCACTAGATCCACTGCTAGATATTTTCAGGTAGTGTAGGCTTGAAGCTTCGATGTTATAAGGTTGTGCCTGGGTTGTGGAAGGCAACAAATGGAGGAACTGACCAAGTAGTATGATTTTGTGGCATAAGCTGGTAAAAGACAACAAATGGAGGAGCTGAAATGGGTGTTTGGGTTGGACTTCTTGGTGGTTCAAATAGTGATGGTTCTAGTGGAAAACGATCGGCTTAGTGGAAAATATAAAGGATTCTAACGGATTATGAAGAGGTTGTCGCAGGTGACTACTGGATAGCGGAGTTGGGTAAAACATGTTGGTAGTGTTACCGTCAGACCTACGATGAAGGTGATTAACGGTTGTCCTGACGATTTTCGACAATGAGATGCGGTGTTTTTGCGTATTCCAAAGACTTTATGGTAGAACCAATAAATTAAAAAGAATTAATATTATACATTTAAAAAAATTAATGATCTACTAAAATATTATTTATTATATATAGAATATAAAAAATTAAATGTAATAATCCAATAAAAAATCTAATAATTTTTGTTTTAAAAAAATAATCCAATAATTTTTTAAAAAAATAGTTAAAATAAATTAATAATATAAAAATATAATATTTTTTAATATATAAATATTATATATTAAAAATAAAATTAACTAATATATAATATTCAGATAAAAAAAATTAATCCAATAAAAATAAAATTAAAAAAAGAATTAATGTATAATAGTCCAATAAAATTAGAAAGAAAGAAGAATTAATATGTAATAATTCAATAAATTTAAAAAGAAGAATTACAGAAATGATCATTCTAATTTGGTAAAAAGAGATAACTGTAAAAATGGTCACTGAGGATAAAATTGTCATTTTAAATAAATTATCAACCAAATATTAAAGTTAACGAAATAGTGACCAAAATCATAGCTAAACCACCAAATAATGACATTTTTTGCTAATAAATTTTTTTTAGACCTTATCCAAATAAATTGTCAAACCATACGGACCATTTTTGCAATTTCGTCTTAAACTTTAAACAACAAAATATTTCTTTTAGTTTCGTGCCAACCATATGCATGAGCTTTAGAAGAAGAAAATATCAAGAGGTGATGTCTATCTAATCAAATTGATTTTTAGAAATTCGCATAGTTTCAGAAAATAACAATTATGTAATTAGGTTTCGGGTTTTAGTTTTCGATTTAACTTTACTTTTACTTTTATTTTTTTACTTTTACTTTTATTTTTGAGTGTTAAGAGAAATAATTATAAAAGATAGAGAACACATTTAGGTTTCTAATGGAAGATGACAAAGATAATGGCAAAATAAGTCATTTTAATTTTGAATTTAACTTTAAGGTGCTGTGTGTTTTTTTGAAGCAAAAATTCATTAAGTCTGCGGACTACTTCTGCAACCGTCTGCAGCAGAAGAGGTGAACAAAACGACAGCAAACTGTAATAAGAAACGTGCTTGTTTTTTAATATCTGTATACTGTGCATATTAAAAAAATAAAATAAACTGATTTTATATAATAAAAATAGTTTTTAATACCGAAAATTTAATAATGTTAGTATCAAACCTCGGTTTTAATACCGAAAACAACATTAGTATCAAAACCGAACTTTGCACCAAAAACAAAGTTTACTGCAACAAATGAAACATTTAGATTAATTCAATAACTTTTGACATTCACAAGACAAGAACCTTTTCCATTAATAACAAATTAACAATACTACACGAAAAAAATGAAAATATAGTACAAGGACCATTTGTGTATATCACTCCCTATATAATAACCATTAACCAGTAACGAAAAACCAAAATGAACTAACACAGTTCTCTGAATAATCTCTCTGGTTCTTATCAATCACGTAAAACAATCCTCTAAAGCATCATAAGAATGAAGGCATGGCAATATGATGAATACGGCAGTGTTGATGTACTGAAGTTGGCGACCGATGTAGCGATTCCTGAAATCAACGATGATCAGGTGTTGCTTAAGGTCGTTGCTGCTGCTCTGAACCCTGTCGATTACAAAAGGAGACATGGATACTTTAAGGCTACCGATTCTCCTCTTCCGGTAAGGTTTCCGGCGATAATTTTCTGTTTCAATCGTTCGTTTTTGCTTGTTTGTGAGTTTTCCGTCGGTCGTGGTTGAATTTTGGGATCGAGGTTTGTTTTCTGCGTAGAAATTGGCGGTGTTGCGCGTTAATCGTACGAACTTCAGTTTCTCTTCTTCACTTCCAAGATTGCATCTCATTAGATGAGTTAATTTTTACAGTTTTACTCATTGTATCTGATTTTTTTTTCTGTTTCGGTATGTTTAATTGTGTTTTAGGTCGGTTAATTTTGCTGAGGTTAGTTAATTGTGTAGAAATTGAAGGTGATATGTTGCTAATCCTACCAAGCTTCTATACGTGTTTTCTGCATTTCAATAACATGAATCACTGTACTACTTAGATCAGCTAGTTTTAAATCATTCTAATTCAACCGATTCCTCGTTTTTGCATGTTTAAGAGAGTTTTAGATCTCTTTTGGTTGAATTGTAGGATTGAGGCTTGTTTATAGCGTAGAAATTTTGAATCGATTTTTGATTTTGGTAACAGATTATTCCAGGATACGACGTCGCAGGGGTAGTTGTGAAGGTTGGAAGCGAGGTAAAAGGACTGAAAGAAGGAGATGAAGTGTATGGAGATGTAAACGAGAAAGCTCTGGATGGACCTAAACAGTTTGGAACTTTAGCTGAATACGTTGCTGTTGAAGAGAGATTGTTGGCTTTGAAACCTAAAAAATTGGAATTTGTAGAAGCTGCTGCTCTTCCTCTTGCAATTGAAACTGCATATGAAGGTTTAGAAAGAGCCAATTTCACTCAAGGTCAATCGATCCTTGTTCTCAATGGTGCTGGTGGTGTTGGATCCTTCGTAATTCAGGTATCTCTCATAAAATTACATATTTTTTCATCAATTTTAATCCAAACTTCTGTAACAAATCTCATTAAATAAGTTAGGATTAATATGGATGAAAAAATGTTTAATTTTATGAGACAATCTTTTTTTTTTTTCAAATATTCTTAAATGTTATTTATTCAGACGACACTTAATGAGATTTGTTACAGCTGGCAAAACACGTGTTTGGGGCTTCAAAAGTAGCTGCCACATCTAGTACAACAAAACTCGAATTACTTAAAAGTTTAGGCGCTGATATAGCCATCGATTACACAAAACAAAACTTCGAAGATCTCCCTGATAAATACGATGTTGTCTATGAGGGTGTTTGGATAGGGAAAAAAATGACAGCTTATTGCTTATTGCTTATTTTCACCACAATAAACTAATTTAAGTGTTTGGATAGAATGCTTAAAAAATTAGCTTATTGCGGTGGGAATAAGCTAAATAAGCTGATTTTAATAAGCAAGGGGGGTAATGCTTATTGCTTATTGCTTATTGCTTATTAGTCATTTTACTCATATAAGCTGTTTTGTTTGCCAAACACTTCAAATGCTTATTGCTTATTGTTTATTCCCACCTCAATAAACTAATCCAAACACATTTTAAAAAAATGCTTATTCCCACCACAATAAGCAATAAGCAATAAGCTAATTAAGCTAAAAATGTATTTATCCAAACACCCTCTATGATGCAATAGGTATTAATCACGTTTCATATGATTTATCCTCATATTATGTGTGTATGTGGCCCCCACAACGTTTATTTAGCTTGTAACATCTGGCGTCTGTATACCTTATTTACATCTCACAAGATGTTCCAAGTACAAATGCAGTGTGGTACCGAGCTTACTAGAAAAAGTGTGTATTCAGCTCGTACTGACGCCTCCTCCTCCTCCTGACATGTGTATATTTATTTTACATCTCACAAGATGTACAAAGTACAGATGCAATGTGGGCCCGGAGTTATCAGAAAAAATATGTATTCAGTTCATACTACGTCGTCTAACGTCTACATATTTTATTTACATCTCACATGATGTTCTAAGAATAGATGTGATGTGTATGGGTCCGGGGTTACTGGAAAAATAACTTTTTTTTGCAAATAAAAATCATGAAAGTATTTTACGTTTATTTTTCACGTATGGTGATGGTATGATATTGTAGGACAAGTGGAGAAAGCTGTGAAGGCGATTAAGGAAGGTGGTAGTGTAGTGTCCATAGTGTCCATAACCGGTTCTATTCCACCACCGGGATTTAGCTTTGTGCTCACGTCTAATGGATCCATTTTAACAAAACTAAGCCCTTATTTAGAAAGTGGAAAAGTGAAACCGGTTCTTGACCCTAAAACACCATTTTCGTTTGAAAGTGTTAAGGAGGCTTACACTTATCTTGAGAGCCATCGTGCCATTGGAAAGATAGTTATATACCCGATGCCATGAGTGTAATTAGTATATATTTTTGTGTTATATAATATCAATAAATAGTGTGGGTTACTTGGTGCTTGTGTTAATAGTGGAAATAAATAGCGTGGTTGTGTTAATAGTGGAAATAAATCATGAATGTATTAATTTATCATTGAAGGCGTTAAGGACTATCAAAAGGGTGAAATGAGACAAACAAATTGAGTAATGTAAAAATTACAATGTATTCAAGTTGGACTTGATTATGTTGAATTAATAGTGAAACGAAAGACATTTGGTCGACACAAAGTAGAGTTTAATCTTGGTTTAAAAACTGCCAAATGGGAGTGTTGAGGATTGTTAAATTGACGTGTTGATTTTAGGGTTTTTGTAGATGTCGAATTGGTGGAGTCGTGTATATTGAATTAATGTTAAAGTGACTAATGGGATTGATTCAACTAATGTAATTATATTTTTTGATAAAGTAAAAACTTATACTAGGGTATAATAAGCTCGTTACATGAAATCAAATAACTTTGAGAAAACTGGGGAAATGGTTAGTATGGTTTATTAGTATTTTCTTTAGAACGAGTCCAAAATGTCTTGTTTTTGCAAGAAAAAAAACACATATTTTTGATATATATATATATATATATATATATATATATATATATATATATATATATATATATATATATATATATATATATATATATATATATATATATATATATATATATATATATATATATATTGGATTTAGTTGCTACATTTAAAATTCGTATATTTCTTTTTGTTATTCCACTAGGTGTAAGACCCGTGTACTATACGGGTTTATTAAAAATACAAATTTAATATCAATATTTAAACATTAAATTTAATATCAATATAAATTTTAGAGCTCTCATTAATTATGACATTTCTTTCATTATAAATATATCAATTGTTTTTCAAGGAAGCATTTATTTCTCTCAATATTATAACCGAAATAAGTTATGATATGTGAACAAATCAGAAAATTACACGTGGAAATAAATAAATTCTAAAAATCTATTAAAATGTCATGTGTCCAAATCAATGAGGACATGACATTTGGCAGAAAATAAGTTTTATTTATTAGTATAGATGCAAGTTCCTTTTATATAATGGCATTTTCGAATTTTTTTCTCTCCTAATATTTTAATAATTAATTTTCTTTTATATTTGAAAATCATCAGTTTCTTCATCATTAATAACGTCTTTCTTCTTCTTCTTCATCCAAACTCTTATCTATTAAAGTGATGCCTGTGATGGTTTTGTAATGTAAATGTTGCATTCGAATATGTTGGGCGTACAACTTAGGTTTTTGCTTCATTCTCAACTACCATATCAACTCGCAACGGCAACACTACCTCAAAATAATAGTTTTCTAACTTCTGTATTTTGTTAGAACTCTTTCAACTAACCAACAAAAAGTCCAACAAGAGAAGAAAGCAAATCTTAAAAGAATAGGGAAACAAATTATGCAATTGGATAGTAAGACTTGAATCGAAAGGTAAGTTACTTTCTTAAACCAATACAAATAAAACAATGAAAAGGGTTGAGAAAGATAAGCAAGTAGTCAAACCATCGCTATAACTAAAAGAGTTTCATGCAAAATGCATACATCCGACCATCATTTCCACCACGATACAGAATTCCAATAAAGAGAAAGAAGAGCAAGAAATCATGGAAATTTGTCAAGAGTTAGAGGCAAATATTTCACTTTTAGATGTTGGTAAGTAATTTTCCCATTATGCAAAATTCTTGAAAGAGATTTATACAACAAAAAAGAAGTGAATGAGAGTGTGAGTGAGTGTTATTGAAAATATTTCGACAATTTTACGAAAAAATACCCCCAAAATGCAAGGTATGTTTTCACTATCCCTTGCATGTTTCGAAACATTTTGCTTGTGTTGGAATCCTAAGTCGAGTAGGACTTGAAGACCAAGTAATAGCAACCTAGTTTTTAGGAAATCATAAACAAGTAGGTTTCTAGTTTCCTAATTGTAATCTAATTACAAGTCGGTAGTTAGGAGTATATATATACATTGTTTTAGGTCGAGTTAGGATCATTGGAAAACATTGTAATATCGTGAGTTTTGAGAGAGTTTCTCATATAATCAAAGAGTTATTTTGATTAAAACAATCGTGTCTACATATTCCAATCTTTAATTGGTATCAGAGCTAAGAAACAAGAAGCTGTGAGATCGATTTTACCTGTTGACGAGTCAGGTCAACATGGCTGATGTAGGGGAAGACGGAGGACCTGCTCCAGTGAGGACCAAGCAGGTGGGAGCGACTTCTGTTGTCTGTCCGATGCTCACACCAACAAATTACACTGTCATTATTAAGTAAAAATATCCTTTACTTTTTTGCTCATTTTTGGGATGACCTAAAGAGGTTATATAAAGTTTTACTTTTTCGTTCTTAACTAAAGTAACTATTACTTGATAAAATATAGGGTGACGTTATTCTTACCTTAGATTTTATATTTCTATCCATGTAATAATTATTTTTTAGGTGATCCATTAATTCAGTAAGAACTTTTACTTTTTTTCAACCTATGCATGTTCCGAAAATTTTATGTTCTCAATAGGAGTGTTAGACTTTCAAGATTTCAGCTTTTTCAGTAAAATCAAAGTATTGGAATATGTATTATATATACTATTAATCCTTAAAAAGACGGTGAACTGGAAAGTTTATGATTTCTTATTTATGCCACTTATTTTCCTTCGATTGCTACTTTTGCCCTAGGATATTTTTTGAAGCCTCACCGCCTTAAAGAAATTGTAGATAGACGTTGGCTTGACACGGAAGTTGTACTTTTTCATTCTATCGCCACAATCACGATTCTCTTTGCCGCCCTCCTCGTCCAGTAGGATTTCTTTCGCTTTTGCTTATTTCTTCTTTCTTCCTCTTCCGGATCCCATCGCTTCATCTCTCTTCCTCCCCTCAGACTGTCGTTCTAAGGGGCTGTTTGTCAGGATCTGAATTTTTAAGATCTGAATTTTTAAGATGTCTGAATTTTTAAGATATGAATTTTTTACATACTGTTTGGTTGGAACCTCTGAATTGTTGTCCTGATTTATAAAATGACCATTTTACCCTTCTTTCTTTTATTGTTTTTTTTTTTAAAATTCAATAGTTTTGTTACAAAATTATCAAAATAATTGAGATAAAAACTTCTAAAATAATTATAAAAAATAATAATCTAAACAATCTATACAAATCTAAACAATCATCAAAACAAATCTAAACAATCATCAACTATCCTTCAACTTCTTGAAAACACTTAAAACCTACCATTTACCATCAAAACATAATAAATGATCTTTCCTTGAAAGTAGGATGATAGAAATGAACATCAAACCCTTGAAATCCATAATGATCTTTTGTACTTGCAAGTGTTCCATATTCTCAGATTCTCAAGCCACAATATAATCAATCATAAGTTTAAATTTATAAATTCACAACAAACAAAATAGGAAAAGGAAGCAAACTCATTATCTACAACCAGTCTTGCATAAAATAGCACCAAAAAAAAAAAAAAATTCCAGAGCAGATGTTCATAAAATAACAGAAAAAGAACATTTCTCACACCTTTTAAAATGGTCAAACCCAAGCTCCTACTGGCTTCATATATGGTCATCAATTCCGTCGACAGCTTTGAGTGCAAAGCATATGATGGAATTTATGATGAAATTAACAACATTATGTTATTAATGTTATTTACATAATCAATTCAATCAAAGAGAGCACCAAAAAAATCAGAAACTTTGAATCCAAAATCAAAATCATGATGTTATTCACATAATCAATAACGCAAGATATCAAAATTTATTTTAAAACATCTGATTGATAGAGAAACAACGTCAAACCTGGAAATCGATTGCAGATGTCAAACCTAGAAATTGATTTCTCCAGGGCGGTGGTTGTGGGGAAGACGGAAGCGAAGACAACTATGGTGGAAGAGGCATCGACTATGGGAGGAGGTTATGGGTCTAGCTTCGCCAACGAAGGAAGGAAGAAACAGAGTTCTTAAATCGATTACATAAAATCGATTTTAGGATAAACCTTACCAGATGATGTTGTCTTCGAGTTTTGACGGAGCTGGATGCAAAGGGGATGGCGGCGGTGACCGGATCGGAGGGCAGGCGGTGGAGGCGGTGACCGGTGGGTTGCAGGTCGCCGGAGATGGGGGAAGTCGTATCGTGAAATAGATAAGAGGAGGAACATGTCTGGGGTAAAATAGGAACACGCCTTTTATTTTTCTTTTCAAACACAATCTTATATCTGAAAAATTAAGAGGTATTTTAAGATTAAGAGGAAACCAAACACTCTGAATGTAAACTTTTAAGAGGTTGCCTCTTGATTTTTCAATTAAGAGCTAACAGCCCCTAACTCGTCTTTTGATCTTTCTTCTTCGGACCAATTCTCCGTCTCCTTCCAGCTTTCTCCCTCTAATCCATGTTCGTCTTCTTCACCCAAAAATCAATTTGTACCGGCTTGGTTCCATCAAAATTCGATCCCTCACCACAAATTCTATTTCCCAAATTTGAAACTGACCACGAATTTTCATTCAATGGCGTCCGACTTCAAACTTCTGAATACCGCCGTCGCTCAAAGACTTCACACTAATCATCACATGTTCGGTAAAATATATGGAAAAGTAATGGTTGCAAGAAAGGTAAAGTTTCTGGGTGAAGTTCAAGCTAATGGACGACCACACAACAACAAGGGTGATTCATACCCACTATTCTCCTCTAAACCAACCAAGCTCGACTTTCCAAAGTACAAAGGGGACGACCCAAGTGAATGGTTTACACGTGTTGATCAATTCTTTGAATTCCAAGGCACCAAAGAAGCAGAGAAAGTACCATTGGCATCGTATCATCTTGAAGGAGAAGCCAACCAATTAAAAAAGAGGTCACCTGGGAAAAAGAGGTTACCTGGGAGATCTTTACTGAGGAACTATGGGCTCGATTTGGTCCTACTAATTGTGAGGACTTTCATGAAGCATTGTCGAAGATCAAGCAAACGGGATCTCTACGTGACTACCATAAGGAATTTGAACGATTGGGTAATCAAGTACAAGGATGGTCACAACGAGCATTAGTCGGCACCTTTATGGGTGGTCTAAAAGATGATATTGCCGATGGGATAAGGATGTTCAAGCCCCAGACTTTGAAAGATGCTATCAGTCTTGCAAGAATGCGTGATGAACAATTAACACGTCAAAGAAGGAACCATCGATCAGTTAATGCCAACAACGAAGTTTCAACACCAACAAGACTCAAAACAGCCACACCTTTGAAAAGACTTACATGGGATGAGATGCAAAAGAGAAGATCACTAGGGCTATGCTTCAATTGTGATGAGAGATTCACCATTGGTCATAAATGTTGAGGACCACAACTCTTAATCTTATCGGGCAACGACGATTATGATGATGATGAGACGATCTAGGATTTGACGGAAACACAACCAGAGATCTCTTTGCATGCATTACGAGGTTGGTGTTTATCTAAAACGATTTGGGGCTCAAGCTATAGTAGTTTTGATTGACAGTGGATCTACACATAACTTTATTAGCAAACACATGGCCACCATGTTGAAACTTCCGGTTATTCCGACTAAATCGTACAATGTAAAAGTTGCCAATGGAGAGCCCTTAAAATGTCAAGGCAGATTTGAGAATGTTCCGGTAGATCTTCAAGGTATTCCTTTTGTTCTCACTCTATATGCATTGCCACTAATTGGATTGGATATGGTTCTTGGGGTTCAGTGGTTGGAACAATTAGGCCCAGTGCTGTGCAATTGGAAGCAATTAACCATGGGAATAATAAAATTCAGAAATTACACAGCTTGGATACACCTATGATTCAACAACAATAGTTAATCCAGAAATGGACCAGTTGCTAAAACAATTTGAAGATATATTTCAAGAGCCTACCAGGGATATTACTCATCACATCAATCTGAAAGATGGGACTGAATCGATTAATGTGCGACCCTACATGTATGCTCATTTTCAAAAGGCGGAAATTGAAAAGCAAGTTCAAGACACGTTGAAGTTGGGGCTTATACGACCTAGCACTAGCCCATTCTCTTCTCCTGTTTTACTAGTTAAAAAAAAAGATGGATCATGGAGGTTCTACACTGATTACAGACCACTTAATGCGGCAACAATCAAGGATCGATTTCCAATACCGAATGTTGATGATATGTTAGATGAACTCTTTGGAGCCACTTATTTCACCAAACTTGATTTAAGGGTAGGGTATCACCAGGTGCGAGTACAAGATACATATATTTATAAAACAGCCTTCCGCACACATAATGGTCACTATGAATATATGGTAATGTCGTTCCACTACAAGGAACGAGGCCAGACGACTTTTTTTACACATTTGCAGACGACATGTCGTCGGTAAAACCTATACAGACAACTTGTCGACTGTACAAAGTCGTCGCTATAGCTCCGTCGGTAAAAGTCAAAAATGTCATCGGTACAGATCCACCTATCCAGACGACTTGTCGTCTATACCTGATTTGCGAGGTAAAAAAAAAAGTTTTATTATAAATCTATACAGACGACATGTCGTCTGGACAGGGTGGGCTATAGAGACGACATGTCGTCGGGAAAAGTTTCCAACAGAAAAAAAAATATACTAACCTGTTTAAAACAAACTCAATACATATGTTCAAATCTTCATGTTCAAATCACCAATTATAAAAAAAATACTAAACATCTAATACAAAAATTAGGAAACAAAAAAACAAGTCTTCATGTTCAAATCACCTATTATAAACATGAAATCAAACATATATCAAATTCCAAAAAAAAAAATTAGAAAACAGAGAAAAAAAAACACTTATCTGTTTTGTTCTTCTTGATGTGATGTCGGATTCCGGTGGTCGGATTTGATGGTGGTCCTCTGGTGGTGGCTGGTGGGCACCGGAAAAGCACAGAATAAGAAAACAAAAGAAAAAAAAATCCCAAAATCAGAAAAACCTCATCCTTACCTGTTGTAGCAAATAAGATAACTTGGGAGGAGCGGGGTGGTCGAGAATGGTGGTGATGGAAAGAAGGTGGTGAACAGGTGAAGGATGGTGCAAAATCGCCGGTTGAGTCCAAGAAAGAAAGAGTAACTAAACAATGAATGATGCACTGATACCTTTGTAAGGGTAAAAACCTATGCAGACGACATGTCGTCTGCATAGGGTTCAAATGACGACGTCGTTTTAATCTTTTGTCTTTATTAAAAGAAATTCAATTTTTCACGCGTATCGCCACGTTGGATTCTTACTCTATAGAGACGACTTGTCGTCTGCATAGAGTTTTAGAAAACTATGTCGTTTCGGTTTTCTACAATATCGAATAAAAATAAATCAAAATTCAATTTGTCGTACCCTATACCGACGACTTGTCGTCTGCATAGAGTTTCAGATGACCGCACAAATTTTTGTCTTTCCCGCCCAACTTGTCCAGACGACATGTCGTCTCTATAGGTAAATGAAAACGGCGTCGTCTCACTTCGTTTCATTAAAAAATAAAATAAAATAAAATAAAAAATGGTTTTCACGCGGATCGGTCTCACCTTTTCTAGACGACATGTCGTCTAGATAGCTTGACCAAAACGACATCGTATTCTATTTCTGCAAACTGGATAAAAAATAAATCAAAATTAATTTTTAAGCACCCTATAGAGACGACATGTCGTCTGCATAGGCTGACCAAAACGGCACCGTATTGCTTTTCTGCGGCTAAGAATTAAAATAAATCGAAAATATGTTTTTAATTCCTCCTCCCGATGACATGTCGTCGGGATAGAAATTCGATATACCGCCAATATTTTGCCCCTTCCTGCTGAGCCTATGCAGACGACATGTCATCTCTATAACTTTTCTAGTCAACAACATATGGTCAATGTTGAAAACTCTATCCAGACGACATGTCGTCTCTATAGATCGACTTTTGCCGACGACATATGTCGTCTGGAAAGGTGTCGTATGCAAAGGGTTATATCCTTGTAGTGTTCGGTCTCTCTAATGCTTCTTCGACCTTTCAAGCCATTATGAACTCTATATTCCGTCCGTACCTTCGCAAATTTATTCTTGTCTTTTTTAACGACATCCTAATCTATAGCCCCAGTTGGAACAAACATCTTGAGCATGTTACAACAGCTTTTGAAATTTTAAGGCAACACAAATTTTTTTTCAAGCTTAGTAAATGTGCTTTTGGATTGCAAGAAGTGGAGTATTTGGGTCATATTGTTACATCTCAAGGGGTTAAGGTTGATCAGACAAAGATTCAATGCATGTTAGATTGGCCTACACCTACTAATGTTTCTGAACTTCGTGGGTTTTTAGGCTTAACAGGTTATTACCGTAAATTTGTTCGCAACTATGGCATCATCGCAAGGCCTTTGACTAACCTTCTAAAAAAGGGTAAGTTTGACTGGAATAGTAAAGCAACACACTGGTATTGGTGCAGTTCTAAGTCAACACGGGCAACCAATTGCTTTTACGAGTAGAGCATTAGGTGTCTCCAAACTGCAATTGTCTGTGTATGAAAAAGAGATGCTTGCGATAATTCATGCGATTCGAATATGGCAGCCATATCTGATGGGAAAAAAGTTCTATATTCAAACGGATCAGAGAAGCCTCAAGTATCTACTGGAACAACGAATTGGCACACCGGAGCAACAAAAATGGGTCTCTAAATTATTAGGCTATCACTATGAGATCAAATACAAGCCGGGTCGAGAAAACAATGTTGCTGATAGCTCGCAACGACTGATCCCGGTAATCCATATCATCAGCATAATGGGTTAATTTATTACAAGAACAGGGTAGTAGTGCCTCCTGAGTCTGATGTTGTCAAACTACTTTTGAAAGAATTCCATAATTTCCCTGTTAGAGGACATTCAGGTGTCTTGCGCACTTATAAGAAAATCTCACAACAGTTTTATTGGCCATCTATGTATCAAACAGTGAAGAATTATGTTTCTTCTTGTGATGTTTGCCAACGCACAAAGAATGACACTCTAGCCCCTGCTGGGCTTCTCCATCCCCTGCCAATCGCTAGTCATGTTTGGGAGGATATTACAATGGATTTTGTTGATGGACTTCCACCTTCAAATGGTAAGAATACAATCATGGTCGTGGTTGATCGCCTAAGCAAATCAGCACATTTTTTAGCTTTGTCTCACCCGTATACAGCGAAAATGGTGGCTGAGAAATTCATCGATGGTGTTGTTAAATTGCACGGCATGCCACATACAATCATTAGAGACCGTGATCCGATATTCATCAGCAACTTTTGGTGTGAATTTTTCAAGTTGTCTGGTACTCAACTGAAAATGAGTTTGGCTTACCATCCTCAAACCGACGGCCAGTCAGAAGTTGTCAATCGTTGCCTTGAGCAGTACCTTCGATGCTTCGTGCACCAGCAACCCCGCAAGTGGCACTCTTTTCTTTCTTGGGCTGAGTTTTGGTATAATACTACGTACCATATCTCGACCGGGATGACTCCATTTGAAGCTCTCTATGGTCGACCCCCTCCCGTGATTCCGCACTACCAGGACGGTAAATGTCCGGTACATGAAGTTGACAAAAATTTAGCCACCAGGGATACTATATTGCGACATCTTAAAGAAAATTTACAGGCCTCAGTCAACCGAATGAAACAGCGATCTGACTCGCACAGGAGGGACATTGAATTCCATGTGGGAGATTTGGTGTTTCTGAAACTTCAGCCATACCGTCAACAGTCGATCTTCAAGAGAGCATACCAGAAGCTTGCAAGCAGGTTTTATGGGCCTTATCCCTATAGAAGAGAAAATTAGCAAAGTGGCTTATAAGCTTAAGCTACCGTCTACTTCATGAATTCACCCGGTCTTTCATGTATCTCTCCTCAAGAAAAAAATTGGTGATGATACTACTGTTTGCACCGAGTAGCCCTTTCCACCTAATCAATCTCTCTTTCATCAAAATTCTTAGTAACTTCCTGTGGTTTGTTCTTACCCAAAGGAGAACTTGTTTAATCCTCGTAAGCTTTGACTGGGACCTAATACACCACCGCTAAAAACCACCGGAAATCGCATGAAACATCCGCTGGCCACCATTAACCACCATCAGGTAGTGAGATATAGAGAGAAAATCGAAAGAGACAAAAAAAGAGAAGGAGAAAGTCTTCCGAAACCGTACCAGAGAAGGAGAACGAGCATTGCACACGAGGCGTGAACCTCGTCGGAAAACACTTGAAGCTCGTCGGAAACGTGAAACCTCGCCTGAAAAGTCGTCTAAAGCGTGGAACCTTGTCGGGATCGCTTGAACCGCTGGTATCACTGCCGGATTAAGAACGAGAGAAAGAGAAGTTAAAAAAAGAGAAAAAACCGCGCCGAAAATCTCTTGAAGACGACGGGAATCTGCACTCTCTCGTTGGACGGCATTTTTGCTAGGGCAGAAAGAGAAGTAAGTGTTTTTATACTCTACAATTTTACATTTAAAGCCCACCTATTTTGAAGATATTTTAAAATATACCCTTTAACTTTATAAAAGTATTAAAAAAATATACAGGACGAATAGTTTTAATTAGTAGTAAAACGACATATATTAGATTACTGTATGTATATGTTATTTGATTTTAGAGTTAAGATAATAAGTGGGCATAAATTTTAAAAAGTGATCATATTTAATTTTTGATTGATTACATAAAATTTAAAAAGTGGACATATTTAATTTTTGTTAATATAGTTTTTTTATTTTAATAATATGATTTTTTTTTTTTTTTTTTTTTTTTTTTTTTTGTATACAGAGATGTTTAAGTTATTTGGAATCAACGTATTTCCTCGAGATGAAGATACTTCTATCAAGAATTCGCCATTTTCCACCAAACAGGTTATATACTTCTACCATATCATGAAGTTCTATATTTTTCATGTAAACTAAAACACTTAAAATTCAATTTTGGATGTTCAAGTCTCATGAGGAATTGTTTGAGTTGACACAAAACAAAGCACACTCTCTAGGATATGTCATTATCAACAAAAGATCAAAGGCATATGTCAACGACTTCGTGTATAAAGTCATACTTATGTGATCGTGGGAGTGAATATAAAGCTACTAACATGGTTAGAGCATCTGGAACCAGAAAGATTAATTGTAAGTTTGAACTGGAAGGAAAGATTAATTGTAAGAGCATCTGGGACACGGTTGATAATGTAGGTTGCTGTACTGAAAGCATCAACCCAGAGAGATGGTGGAGCACTGGCATTAAAGAGCATGGCGAGACCCGTTTTTGTAATATGTCTGTGTTTCCATTCAGCCTGACCGTTTTGTTGCGGAGTATAAGGACACGAAAGACGATGAAGAGTGCCATTTTCCAATAAAAGAGTGCAGAATCGATTGTTGATAAACTCTGTTCCACAATCACTTTGAAAATTTTTGAGCTTGCACGAAAACTGTGTTTGAACAAATGCTAGAAATGTGGTGAGGACACTAAAGAAATCAGATTTCAACCGTAAGGGATAAAACAATGTAAATCGGGAGTAATCATCCACAAAAATACAATAATATAAATAACCGTTTGTAGAGGGAACGGGTGTCGGTCCCCATAAGTCACAGTGAATCAAATCTAGCACATGTAAGGATCGTTTAGAATTAAGCTCAAAAGGTAAGTGTTTGCTTTTTGAAATTTGACATGAATGACAAATACGAGGTTTAGGTAAAACTGATGTAACAGATAAACAACCCGCTTTATTTAATAAAAAAAATAGTGTCAAAAGCAACATGTCCTAATCTAGCGTGCCATAATTCAAAGGATGTAGATAGTCGTGAAGATTTTAAAGCTGCTACAAGTGCTCCATGTCCTTGCTTGAGTACATATAATCCATTTTCACATGTTCCTCTTGCTAGAATTTCCTTTGTTGACCGATTCTGAATGGTAAAAAATGGATTAGAAAACAAAACATCAACCGGAGAACCTTTAGTCAATTTGCTAATTGATATAAGATTCTTAGTAATATGGGGAACTACAAGCACGTCTTTTAACTGAAGATCTTTGGATAGTGAAGATTTACCAATGTGAGATATATGGGAGGTATTACCATTACCAAAGACAATATGATCACTGCCCGAATAAGATGAAGATGATTCAAGATTAGTACGAGAGGATGTCATATGAGCCGATGCACCAGAATCAACGTACCAATCTGTGTGAATCACGTGTGATATGGCATTGTGCTTGGAATGCTTGGGCTAAATGAGCATTCTAGTTCGATCCTTGAGTAGCAAAAGTACTTAATTGAGGACAAGAGCTGGCAAAATGACCGTTTGTATGGCAAAGCTGACAATGTGGTGGTCGTCGACCACGACCACTAGAAAAGGAACCACAGCCACGGCTGCGACTGGTAGTAGTGTTGCCACGAGAGGGAGCTGTAGAAGGAGTCACTGAGGGCTGTTGGCGATCTACAGTGAAGGCAGTAGCTGGAGGAGAAGATCCGTGAATAGTTGTAAGGAATAACTCATGAACTTCTGCTTGAGATACAAGGTCACGGAATGAAGGTCGAGGCCTGATAGCACGATGGGTTGTGGAGAAAGTCTCGAAAGAAGTACCAAGTCCACAGAGAAACCAATGACTTTTATCTTGCTCATCAACTGGGTGACCAATTGCAGCAAGTTAGTCGCAGACAACTTTGAACTTGCGACCAAATTCAGAAACAATAGAAGATACTTTTTGGAGTTGTGTGAGATAATCCTTGAGATTTTGCATCCGTTCTTGAGAATCATGACTGTAAGCAAGTTCAAGAGATCGCCAAATTTCTTGGGAGGTTTGAAGCCCTAGAATTTCATCCATGGCTTCTTCAGATAAGGAAGACCGAAGAATAAGTAATGCACGCTGGTCTGCTTCCAGCCATGGCGTGTAAGCAGGATTTGGAAAAGAACATAACCAGATAGGCGTTGATAAGAGAGAAAGGGCAGAAGTTGATTCCGCCATAACAGATATGTAACTCCCCATCTCTGGTATGTTGTTCCTGTGGTATTTATTTAAAAGTTTTATTGAGGGACTCGGCGAGTCTATGGCCCGACTCGTCGAGTAGGGTCGAGTTTTCGTGCACGTGTTAGTCGGCGACTCGGCGAGTCCATATTCGGGACTCGGCGAGTCTGCCTGCCTAGAAGAAACCCTAAATCCCCAGGTTGCTCACTATTTAAGCAATGCTATGTGCCCCAAACTCGCCTCCTTCACCCTCAGAGAGCTGTGAGAAAACCCTAATCCATCCCTTAGTTTGTTTTAAGTGCTTTTGTGTGTGGATTTTGAAGGCTTGAAGAAGAAGAAGAAGAAGAAAGGAGCAAAGAGAAGAGGTGTAAAGCAAAGATCCAAGGGCAAAATCAGAGTTCATTGAGGTATTTCTCGGATTCCTTCTGTTTTATGCTTTAGACCTCCATTAGAACTCTTCTAGGGCTAGTTTGATGCTTTTTCCAAGCCTTATAGTTGTATGGATGCCTTAATAGGTCGAGATATCCCTAGATCTGTTCATTTAGGAGTTGTAGAGCCCGGATCTATTGCCTTTTTGATGATGCTTTGCATAAGAACCCTAGATCTAGCCTTTATTATGCTTTTTGAGCCTTATTACCTTCTTGGTCGCTTATGGGCACGTAAAGATAGAATCTTTACGTGCTAATCGAGTTAAGGAAGTCCAGATCTATAAGTTTCAGACGCTGGATTCAAGCAGAATCGAGTTTAGAGTAACTGCATGGATGTGACTCGGCGAGTCGGAAGAACGACTCGGCGAGTCAAGTCGCGAGTCCCGTTTTCCCCTTTTGAGTGATGTCGAGTGGAAGCCTGTGAGTAGTAGAGTGGACTCAGTGAGTTGGAGGGCAGACTCAGTAATGGTGGGACTCGACGAGTTGTTCATACAACTCGGCGAGTCCAAGGCAATCTTCTTAGATCGAAGAACAACTCATCGAGTTGTTCATATGACCCGGCGAGTCGGATGAAGATTGTCTGAGTTCTTGGATCGAGAGGGTACTCGTCGAGTCGATGCCATACTCGACGAGTAGCCACGAGTAGGGTTGAGAAGTGAGACTAGAGGTTCGGCGAGTTGGCGGCCCAACTCGGCGAGTCAGGTCAACTGTGGGTTGACTTTGACCGAGAGAGTTGACTTTGACCAAGGGTAAAAGAGTCATTTTACCCCAGTGCAGTGTTTAGCATTTGATTGAGTGTGTTTATGGACTTGTAGCCGGGGAGATACCGGAGCAGCAGCAGTTAGCTTCCAGAGCCATTCACACAACAGCCAGTTCACGAGGTGAGTTTCCTTTCAGTAGGAACGGGTCTAAGGCCACAATGCCGGCCCGTTCAGTTAACCGTAGTTTCTGGACTTCGGTCCAATGCAGTAGCTAGTATGTTTGACGCCTCCGTGGCTCAGACAAGATTTTATGTGTTTATGCTAGTTGATATGTTTATGTTATGTTCAGTCAGCTTCGGACTTCGGTACGATTTAGGGGACAGAGGTCCCAGTTAGCTTCGGACTACTGTCCGATGTAAGGGACGAAGGTCCCAGTCAGCTTCGGACTTTGGTCCGATGTAGGGGACAGAGGTCCCAGTCAGCTTCGGACTTCGGTCCGATGTAGGGGACAGAGGTCCCAGTCAGCTTCGGACATCGGTCCGATGTAGGGGCAAGGCCCAGTATGTGCTTATATGTTATTATGTGGTATGTGGTAGTTTGGAGGAGCTCACTAAGCTTCGTGCTTACAGTTTCAGTTTTTGTTTCAGGTACTTCCGCAAGTAAAGGGAAGAGCTCGGGATGATGGCATCGCACACACCACAACTTCAGTTTTGTCCTGGGAGTTGATTTAGTTTTCTTGATATGTTTGGATACAGTTGTGATACAGTTTTTCTCACAGTATTTTATTATGGTTTTTGAAACACGCAGCATATGGTTTTATTATGTGATACTCAGTCTCGTGGTTTTGTTATAATAAAAATCGAAATTTTTGGGTGGTATTTTTGGGTTGTTTCAAGTTGGTATCAGAGCCTTGGTTTGAGGGATTCGGATACACCTCCGGGTGCATCTGAACTCAAACTAAGGGAAAGATAAAAAGATTTTCAAAAAGAAAAATGTTTTCGAATGAAATTTTGAAAAGCACTTAGAAAGAAACGAATTTTCAAACAAGATAAGGGTGTGGTGCATGCGATCAGCCGAGCTCAAGTAAGTACCCCCAAATTACCAATACAAGTTTTATTATTATGATTAATTGTTCCAGTTTCAGTAGAACAGCATGCTAGCATAGGACTAAGGATCTAGGAGGATGCCTTATGTGCCTGCTATATGTGTTACAGCTTTATGAGAATTGCATGCTAGTATTGAGTAGACAGCAGTAGGATAGCCTGTTTAGGTTATGCCTGGTAGCGCAAGCTTAGCATTGTATGCTAGAGTAGCTTCTCGTTATTAGAATAGTTTTGCCTGAGTATGTTTCCTTTATCCGAATGTTGCTTGCTTTGTGCTTTGTGGGACTCTGAGTGGTGGGAGTTAGCCATTAGGTGAATACGTCACATCACATGTGACCAGGGTTGAATAATCTCAGAGTGCTGGATTTGGCCCTATTGCGCAGCTCTTGTCTGAGTCCAACCGTTGTAGGGACGAGTCTTTTACTCGAAGGATTATCCGAGCCTCATTGCATGTGATGGTATTCAGGTGGTGGCTAATTAGCATTACAAGGAGGCCTTCAGCAGCTGAGGACTGGTTTGAGTGGAGTCAGAGATTTCCCTAGGGCAAGCCTAGGATGAGAGTAGCAGAGATCAGTAGTAGTAGAAGTGACTTGGTGGAGTCAAGGCAGTTCTTGAGGAAAGTACGGATAAATGTGGAAGGTAGTATGGGCCCGTAGTACTGAAAGTAGAGGATCCGTACTCGAATCAAGGAAGGCCGAGACAAGACCAGGAAGCTAGTAGTAGTATCAATGATCCCTTGAGATATTTCAGTTTTCTGATATTGCTATGATGTGTTTCAGAATGGTGGTTTTGCGTCCGAGGACAGCAGCCGACAGTGGAGGTGCCGGGGAGGGATCAGGATCAAGCTCGGGGGACGAGCGCATGGATGAGCAGACCAGAGAGTTTCTTTCTTCAGAGATTACTCGTATCATTTTGGAGCAGACTCCTGTGATCTTCGGTTCGATCAAAGAGGGTATCCTAGAGCTGATGGATGAGAGATTGGGCACCTTCCGTGCCGAGATGGCGGCCATGATGGGGTCGCGTACACTTACATTCAGAGAGTTCAGGGCATGTGGAGCTCCAGACTATCACGGGGCGCGGGACCCCATAGTGAGTACTAGATGGTTGGCGGATGTGGCCAACACGTTCCGTACTAGCAGGTGTCCCGAGGGGGACAAGGTCAGGTTGGCGTCCTGTCTTCTGAAGGACAGGGCACGAGATTGGTGGGAGGAGGTCGGACATACCATTGGAGATGATGCAGCGTTGGATGCCATGACCTGGGCTGATTTCTCTACCAGGTTCAGGGCGGAGTTTGCACCAGTCATTGAGGTGCAGCAGTTAGCCAAAGAGTTTCAGGACCTCACCCAGACTACAGAGACCGTGGTGGAGATCACCGCCAAGTTCAGGGAGAGGGCTCTTCTTGTTCCTCAGTATGCAGCCGATGAGGAGATGAAGAAGGCCCGCTATCATGAGATGTTGCGGAGCGATATTCGCCAGTTTGTGAGCCGGTCCAGCTGTAAAACGTTGGACGACATGATTGCTAGGGCTCGAGAGAGGGAGATTGATCTTGAGATGGAGAAGAAGAGGAAACCGGAGACGGTTTCGGGTTCAGGAGGTTCGGGCAAAAAGCCCAAGGTTTCAGATCACAGATCCAGGTTTCAGCCGAGCCACAGCCGATGTGGCAGGTGTGGGAAGATACACGATGGGGTGTGCAAGGCAGGGAGTTCCGGCTGCTTCAAGTGCGGTCAGACTGGGCATTTGAGCAGGGATTGTACGGCCCCTGCTACTGCCGTTGCAGCATTAGATCTGATTTGCTTTCAGTGCAATCAGAGGGGACATAAAAAGTCCCTGTGTCCGAGTTTAGCTGCAGTAGGGAAGGTGGCTGCACCTGCCCCTGCTACTTTGAGGATTACAGATGGCCGGCAGGGCCGAGCCGAGGTGCCAGTGGCGAAGAGTAGGGCGTTTCAGATGACAGCAGAGGAGGCGCGAGCGACTCCTGATGTGGTGACGGGTATGTATCTTCCCTTCATCTTTATATTACTATTGATTGATTATTGCTTATGATTGTATGTTTTATATAGGTTCGTTCTCTGTGAACGACATTTCTGCTATGGTATTATTCGATTCGGGGGCTACCCGATCATTTGTATCGCTTGCGCTTAGCAAGAGATTTAGCAGAGCTCCAGGGGGAGCTGGATTGTCCACTAGAGGTTGAGATAGCAGATGACAGGACCGTGAGGGTCGCCAGAGTGCATAGAGGGTGTTCTCTTCAGTTGTTTGACGAGCAGTTTTCGGTGGACCTGGTTCCTATTCCCCTGCGAGGGAATAAGGTTATTGTAGGCATGGATTGGCTAAGACCCAATGGGGCGGTGATTGATTGTGAGCTTCAGCTAGTGAGGGTTCGCACTCCCAGTGGGGGAGAGTTAGTGACTCAGGGCAAGAGGCCACAGCGCGGACCGACCTTTTGTTCCGCCGCAAGGGCGAGGCGCTATTTTCAGCAGGGTTGCGCTGGTTATGTAGCTTATGTCTTGGATGCCCGGGAGAAGGGCAAGACGACAGTTGATGATGTTCCGATAGTGCGAGACTTTCCGGATGTATTTCCCGAGGATTTACCGGGAATACCTCCTGAGAGGCAGGTTGAGTTTGGGATCGACCTGATTCCTGGTGCAGCTCCGATAGCCAAGGCACCGTATCGCCTAGCTCCCCCTAAGATGCAGGAGTTGTCTACGCAGCTGCAGGAGCTGCTAGACAAGGGTTTCATTCGGCCGAGCAGTTCGCCTTGGGGAGCGTCGACCTGTTTGTGAGGAAGAAGGATGGGTCGCATCGTATGTGTATAGACTACCGGGAGTTGAATAAGGTAACGGTGAAGAACCGTTACCCACTTCCGAGGATAGATGATTTGGTTGACCAGCTTCAGGGAGCGTCTTGGTTCTCCAAGATCGATCTACGCTCCGGGTATCATCAGATGCGGGTTAGGGATGAGGATGTGCAGAAGACTGCTTTCAGGACCAGGTATGGTCATTATGAGTTTGTGGTGATGCCATTTGGGCTCACCAATGCCCCAGTCGCGCTCATGGATCTCATGAATTGCGTGTGTAGGCCGATGCTGGATCGGTCAGTGATAGTATTCATAGATGATATCTTGGTATATTCCAAGACGCAGGAGCAGCACGAGGAGCACCTAAGGGAGGTGCTGGAAGTTTTGAGGAGGGAGAGACTTTTCGTAAAGTTCTCCAAGTGTGAGTTCTGGTTGCGAGGTTCAGTTCCTTGGTCACTTCGTCAACCAGAAGGGTATTTTGGTAGATCTGGCCAAGATAGAGGCCGTGATGTAGTGGGAGGTCCCGAAGTCTCCATCTGAGATTCGGAGCTTCTTAGGGCTGGCAGGGTATTACTGGAGGTTCATTCAGGATTTCTCCAAGATAGCAGTGTCGCTCACTCGACTGACCAAGAAGTCGGTGGTATTTCATTGGGGGCCTGAGCAGCAGGCGGCGTTCGAGACCCTCAGGCAGAGATTATGCGAGGCTCCGATCCTTACCTTGCCAGAGGGAGTAGAGGACTTCGTAGTCTACTGTGATGCCTCAATCACAGGTATGGGAGCAGTGTTGATGCAGCGAGGCCATGTGATATATTACGCCTCGAGACAGTTGAAGCCTCACGAGGCTAACTATCCTACCGATGATTTAGAGCTGGGGGCGGTTGTGTTTGCCCTCAAGATTTGGAGGCATTATCTTTATGGGGTCCGTTGTACTATCTACACGGATCCCAAGAGTTTGAGGTGCCTTATGGATCAGCCGAGTCTGAACATGAGGCAGAGGAGGTGGTTGGATGTGCTGAAGGATTATGATTGTGAGATCCTTTACCATCCAGGGAAGGCCAACGTGGTGGCCGACGCCCTAAGCCGCAAAGTGTCGGCAGCCCCTATCAGAGATTTGTGTTTGAGGATGACAGTGATTACTCCGTTGTTGGAACGGATCAGGGAGGCTCAGGTTAAGGGCCTCAAGGAGGAGAGGCAAAAGTGTGAGAGGATAGTGGGCCGAGTATCTTCGTTTGATTATGACAGTCGGGGATTGCTGACACTTCATGGGAGAGTGTGGGTACCGTACTAGGGAGGAGTACGGCAGATGTTGATGGACGAGGCTCATAAGTCTCGATTTTCTATCCATCCAGGGGCGACGAAGATGTATAGAGATCTTCGACCCGATTATTGGTGGCCCTGCATGAAGCGAGATGTCGCTTGGTATGTTGAGAGGTGCCTGACCTGCAGGAAGGTCAAGGCGGAGCACTAGAGGCCTCACGGCAAGATGCAGCCGTTAGGCATTCCCGTGTGGAAATGGGAGGACATCACCATGGATTTTGTCACCAAGCTTCCCAGGACCGCACGAGGAGTAGATTCGATATGGGTAGTAGTGGATCGGTTGACGAAGAGTGCTCATTTTATCCCGATCCAGGAGAGTATATCAGCAGAAAAGTTAGCCGATATCTATGTGCGTGAGATCGTGGCACGTCATGGAGTGCCGGTATTGGTAGTGTCTGACCGAGATGTCCGTTTTACATCCAGATTCTGGAAGCGGTTTCACGATGAGATGGGTACTCGTCTTCATTTCAGCACCGCTTTCCACCCTCAGACGGACGGGCAGAGCGAGAGGACGATTCAGACTCTCGAGGACATGCTCAGGGCGTGTGTTCTAGACTTCGGTGGCAGTTGGGATACGTATCTTCCGTTAGCGGAATTTTCGTATAACAACAGTTATCATGCGAGCATTGATCGACCTCCCTTTGAGATGCTTTATGGGAGGAAGTGTAGGACCCCGATTTGTTGGGGCGAGGTTGGGCAGCGAATCGTTGGGAGCACAGAGGTGGTGCTCAAGACGACCGAGTTGATTCAGCAGGTCCGTAGTAGACTGCAGACTGCGCAGAGTCGGCAGAAGAGCTACGCCGACAGGAGGCGTTCAGACTTGGAGTTCCAGGTGGGCGATTTGGTCCTCCTGAAGGTCTCACCCTGGAAGGGTGTCATCAGGTTTCGGAAGAGGGGCAAGCTGGGCCCCAGGTTCATTGGTCCTTTCAGGGTTTTAGCCTGAGTGGGTCGGGTTGCTTATCGGTTGGATCTTCCTGTAGAGCTTAGCCAAATCCACAACACTTTCCATGTGTCTCAGTTGAGGAAGTGTTTGGTGGATGAGTCAGCAGTTGTTCCCCTAGAGGATATCCATGTTGATAGCAGCCTGAGTTATATTGAGAGGCCGGTCGCGATTCTGGACCGGAAGACAAAGACCTTGAGGAACAAGGAAATTCAGTTAGTGAAGGTGCAGTGGCAGCACCGGAAGGGGTCTGAGTGGACGTGGGAGGCTGAGGAAGAAATGAGAGAGCACTACCCGGAGTTATTTGCAGATTCAGCCGTAGCAGACTTCGAGGACGAAGTCTGAGACAAGTGGGGGAGAATTGTAACGCCCCATCTCTGGTATGTTGTTCATGTGGTATTTATTTAAAAGTTTATTGAGGGACTCGGCGAGTCTATGGCCCGACTCGTCGAGTAGGGTCGAGTTTTCGTGCACGTGTTAGTCGGCGACTCAGCGAGTCCATATTCGGGACTCGGCGAGTCTGCCTGCCTAGAAGAAACCCTAAATCCCCAGGTTGCTCACTATTTAAGCAATGCTATGTGCCCCAAACTCGCCTCCTTCACCCTCAGAGAGCTGTGAGAAAACCCTAATCCATCCCTTAGTTTGTTTTAAGTGCTTTTGTGTGTGGATTTTGAAGGCTTGAAGAAGAAGAAGAAGAAGAAAGGAGCAAAGAGAAGAGGTGTAGAGCAAAGATCCAAGGGCAAAATCAGAGTTCATTGAGGTATTTCTCGGATTCCTTCTGTTTTATGCTTTAGACCTCCATTAGAACTCTTCTAGGGCTAGTTTGATGCTTTTTCCAAGCCTTATAGTTGTATGGATGCCTTAATAGGTCGAGATATCCCTAGATCTGTTCATTTAGGAGTTGTAGAGCCCGGATCTATTGCCTTTTTGATGATGCTTTGCATAAGAACCCTAGATCTAGCCTTTATTATGCTTTTTGAGCCTTATTACCTTCTTGGTCGCTTATGGGCACGTAAAGATAGAATCTTTACGTGCTAATCGAGTTAAGGAAGTCCAGATCTATAAGTTTCAGACGCTGGATTCAAGCAGAATCGAGTTTAGAGTAACTGCATGGATGTGACTCGGCGAGTCGGAAGAACGACTCGGCGAGTCAAGTCGCGAGTCCCGTTTTCCCCTTTTGAGTGATGTCGAGTGGAAGCCTGTGAGTAGTAGAGTGGACTCAGTGAGTTGGAGGGCAGACTCAGTAATGGTGGGACTCGACGAGTTGTTCATACAACTCGGCGAGTCCAAGGCAATCTTCTTATATCGAAGAACAACTCGTCGAGTTGTTCATATGACCCGGCGAATCGGATGAAGATTGTCTGAGTTCTTGGATCGAGAGGGTACTCGTCGAGTCGATGCCATACTCGACGAGTAGCCACGAGTAGGGTTGAGAAGTGAGACTAGAGACTCGGCGAGTTGGCGGCCCAACTCGGCGAGTCAGGTCAACTGTGGGTTGACTTTGACCGAGAGAGTTGACTTTGACCAAGGGTAAAAGAGTCATTTTACCCCAGTGTAGTGTTTAGCATTTGATTGAGTGTGTTTATGGACTTGTAGCCGGGGAGATACCGGAGCAGCAGCAGTTAGCTTCCAGAGCCATTCACACAGCAGCCAGTTCACGAGGTGAGTTTCCTTTCAGTAGGAACGGGTCTAAGGCCACAATGCCGGCCTGTTCAGTTAACCGTAGTTTCTGGACTTCGGTCCAATGCAGTAGCTAGTATGTTTGACGCCTCCGTGGCTCAGACAAGATTTTATGTGTTTATGCTAGTTGATATGTTTATGTTATGTTCAGTCAGCTTCGGACTTCGGTACGATTTAGGGGACAGAGGTCCCAGTTAGCTTCGGACTACGGTCCGATGTAAGGGACGAGGGTCCCAGTCAGCTTCGGACTTCGGTCCGATGTTGGGGACAGAGGTCCCAGTCAGCTTCGGACTTCGGTCCGATGTAGGGTACGAAGGTCCCAGTCAGCTTCGGACTTCGGTCCGATGTAGGGGACAGAGGTCCCAGTCAGCTTCGGACTTCGGTCCGATGTAGAGGCAAGGCCCAGTATGTGCTTATATGTTATTATGTGGTATGTGGTAGTTTGGAGGAGCTCACTAAGCTTCGTGCTTACAGTTTTAGTTTTGGTTTCAGGTACTTCCACAAGTAAAAGGAAGAGCTCGGGATGATGGCATCGCACACACCACAGCTTCAGTTTTGTCCTGGGAGTTGATTTAGTTTTCTTGATATGTTTGGATACAGTTGTGATACAGTTTTTCTCACAATATTTTATTATGGTTTTTGAAACACGCAGCATATGGTTTTATTATGTGATACTCAGTCTCGTGGTTTTGTTATAATAAAAATCGAAATTTTTGGGTGGTATTTTTGGGTTGTTTCAAGATAATTGGTGGAGGAGATTTTGATAGTGAGCATGTGCAGAATCGTATTTAGAGGAAGAGTGCCATCTGTGGGTTTAGAAGTAGAAGAGGCGTCGCCTGCCATGAAGAGGAGAAGAAGAGAAGGAGGCGTGACCTAGACTGATACCATATAAGGATTATAATATTTGCCTTGAATACTTTTGATTATTGTTCACATATATATAATACAGAGGATACAAGGATATACATGCCAATAAACTAGCCTAAACATAAGGAAAATAAATGTTATCAGATTATCTTAACAGATGTCAAGAGTTATCGCTAATACGCATACCATAGAGTTTTTACTGATGGGTTCAATGAGGTATACCGGTCATTATGTTAGTTTCAGTCACCTGCACCTTCCCGGCGACATTGGTTGCATATGCCTTTGACTGGTTACTTGATTGCCAACAAGTTTGGTGTAATCGTTCATTGCTTAAGCCACGAACAATCTACGACATGCTTCCCTCTTTGGAGAGGTCCCGAAGAGTTTTAACCCCATCGAGCCATTACGTTGGTACTTATAAACGATATTCATTATATGTCGGTGTTCTTGAAAGGAAATTATCCAATGCCTCCTAGCACAACATATTGGAATGCCT
This sequence comes from Lactuca sativa, assembly GCF_002870075.4. NCBI lineage: Eukaryota > Viridiplantae > Streptophyta > Magnoliopsida > Asterales > Asteraceae > Lactuca > Lactuca sativa. The sequence continues at coordinate 297,214,302 of NC_056630.2, read as the reverse complement.
ATAGAAGTCTGTCTACATCTACACGACAAACTATGTATTGGTCGCGTTTTGATTTATACAATCAACTTAGGTCTCGTATTTCTGAAACACATTTGATACATATTAAAGACTAAGTGCAAATGTATTTGAACCTTTTTATTATTTTTTGCATCAAATATTATTTTATATTTGAACTTTTTTTATTATCTGTTGCGTTAAAATCTTATTTTATTATTGTTGTGTCTTGTTTTAACTTTATTTTTTTAAAATTGAATAAAAAATATTTACATATATTTTATAAAAATAGTATTATAAATCATCTATTTAATAAATGAAATAAATAATATTTTATTAAAAGAATATTACATCGACGATAATATATTTTGTAGTAAGCTCATACAAATGAGTTATATATATTATTATGTATATATTGTAAGCTTAATAAAGAGAATGTTAGAATTGAAATAAAAATAATATATTAAAAAGCTATTAATAATAACTATGTAATCATAATTTAATTAGTAATGATTAGTAAAAAAAAAGTAAAATGAATAATAAAAATAATAATTGAAAAAATGAATAGAAGGCAGAGATAAGAGATAAGTGATAAAGGTGTAGGAATAAATGAAGCCCTAAATATACTAGAACAATCATTTTGTTTTAACAACTTTACCATGACCGAGATATTATTGCAACAATCATTTTCTTTTGACTTTTCACCATGATTTGAGGGATTACACGCATAGCATAACCCTGTCTCAAGTTTAGATAGTGTCCATTACGATAGGTTATTAATAATTTGACTTCAAGAAAATACATGAAGATATGGCTTTAGATTTTTTTTTTAACTACAAGCAATTAAAAATAAACAAACGGATAATAAGCAAGAAGCTCAAGCTAGGGATGAGCAAAAGGACCGAACCGGTCGGAACCGGCCCGAACCGAATCGGACACGGGAACCGGCTTCGGCCAAAATCAAGAACCGAACCGGCCCGGCGGTTCTACCGGTTCCCGGTTCTTGTCGTGTCGTCAAATGTTGGAACCGGTCCTCGAAAAATAGCATCATACGGTTCCGGTTTTTGCCTGTTCTACCGATTTTTGCCGGTTCTACCGGTTCCGGTTATATCGGTTCCGGTTCCTATCGGTTCTCGGTTCCAAAAATCCACAAAAACAACGTCCCGGTCCCGGCCCGACCTGTTCCATCGGGTTCTGGTTCCAGTGCCGGTACCGGTTCCGGCCGGTTCCGAGGTCCATATGCTCATCCCTAGCTCAAGCTATATTACAACAAGAAGTTTGATAAGGGGTGAATACATTATAACGACCAATCAAGCCTCGAATAATTACACCTATTTTTAATCCAGTTATAGGTATTAATACTAATATCATCTTCTTTTACACCCAGTACTCAAATTTAGAATCTCTAATAACTCCAAATAGGAAGAAGGTTGCTTAACAAGAATGCCAGACCATTCCACTGTGTATAAATTTGAGTTTATCGATAAAATAAATAAATAAATAAACAAAGCATTGTTACATGATTGCTTTAGAAAGTTATTTCTTATATCCGTTAATTGTGGTTCATCGGTGTAAAAAAGGAGACATTTTTATGATGTTTTGCCACGGGCATTAAATTTTTTAGGATGGACCATAATTGTTTTAAACATGCTTGATAGAAGCTACTACAAAAAGGTTAAAAAAACCGTGTTTAACGCAAATTTTATAACTATAATGATTCGAATAAATTTTCAGTTATGATTTTTTTTTGCTAAGAGACATGAATTTTTTTTTTGTCGACCGGTGGTATAATTGTCTCTATTATCTACAGAATAAAGAGCTTTTGGTGCTATCTATTTTAAAAGAGTTTGAGGCATTTATACTTATAAACTCGCTTCTCCAACCCCGTGGGATGATATAAACATAATAAACTATCGTATCTAATTCATCCAACTACCTAACTTTAATGATTAAATTCTCATTCATTCCGAGTCCATTGGACATGTGATATACTAAAACAAAGGTATTATTCTCCTAGGAGACACAAATATATAGCCGATCATCTATGTCCATATTGAATTAGGTTATGAATTTGTGTTCAAAACGAGGAAATCCATTTTTGGAAAATGGGTAAACCCTTTTTTTCCAACAAGAGGATTAGGTTGGAATATGTGTACAAGTAATTGTTCGTGAACCAGTCACATCACAGGAGTGATAGGAATGGAAACAAGGAGCGGAGTTTTATTAACTTGCAAGTTTGGGTCATGTGAGGTGATCATTAATTTTTCGATGTTATGCTGATGAGTAGTCACCAAAGCCACAACAATAATTGTCATGATATATCTAGGCTCCAGCAGAAAAGGCTTTGTTGAAGCCGGGTTTAGATCCAAGTGATTTTTCCATCAATAACTTCATTAATGGCTGAAAGAGAGAGGGCCGTTTGGTTGGATGCTTTTTTCTGGTGAAACTTGAGATCCGGCTGAGAGCTTTATGAACTTTCTGGCTAGAAGGAGACAATGACATTCATATGTAAGCATAAAAGAGAAGAGATATATAAAATCGAAACGAGTCTTTCACGCATCATTTTGGTTATGTATGATTGTATTTATGATGTCTAGTTCAAGGAATATAACGGATTGGTATTTTGTTGTTGAAGTTACTTCTTATTTCCATGGTGTTACTGAGTTATATTTAAAGAGAATTTGGTTATGAGAGGACTTCTCTCTTGCATCGTTATCTTGTTGTTTTATCTTGAATATATTTGATTATCTATTTATATATAAAAAAGGATCAAAGATGACACAACCCTATTAAAGAAAGGAAAAATATGATTATGTATGTGCATGTGGAAAAGATTTTCAAACGTGGACATCCATGTTTGATCTAGATACATGCTATTTCTTTATGCACTTAATGGCTAATTCACTAATATGGCAAGTAATTAGCATATATTTTTGGATCTAATTGGTCATGCATGAATTTATTGAACTGGAAATTAGTTTATGAAATTAATTTGTAAGACGATTGGTCCATATAACAACTACGGGTTTACCTGAGATTTGGTAGTGATTATGGAGAAGGTAACGATGTGCCTGATTTGTGTAATAGGTTGGACTCAATCTTTGGGTCAATTTTATAGATCAAACGACTAATCAAAATATGAAAATAAATATTAGGCTACTAAACGACTATTATGATGAATTAGACACCGTAATTAGATGAAAATGTGAAACAAAGATATCTTTAGACTACATATTTATGTTTAAACATTTGATCTTATTGTGCTATAACATGATGAAAGAGGAGATGATGTCTAGCGTTAGACATTTTGTTAGACATGACTATATTTTGAGGATTTGGTATTGACTTTTTATTGGACATCTAGGTTAGTACTTTACCGTAGAGAAATGTACCTTAATATGGCATCGTACTTTACCTTGATTTCATTTCTGACAATGCCATACATAAACTCTTGATTGGAATAGTATATGAATATTTTGTTGTATTTATTCATGCACTATTTTTATAAAGAACTATTTGAAATGGGGACATTCGTATAATGGTTTCTAAATGAAGTTCAATTTTAAAAACATTATTTTATGCATCCATATTGGGTAATATTTAGACTTGTATGGTCCGGATGACCGGATGCTTGATGACGATGTGGACAAAATGACATTGTGAATGACATTCTATAACACCTTTCACATGGGGAATGAATGATCTTGCAAACTCTTTCTAGGTTTCATGTGTGATGGTCCACATGTTATCTAATTGATTATTAAAGATGTTGAGGCATATATGTAGTCTTGTTATTTGTGTTATTTCTATTTATGTTTCTCTAAACATCTTTTTCCTCGCTTTACCTTAGGAATGACGAAAATCTATGGCATGATGATGTGGGTTTGGAGTTTCGATTCCATATCATACGTTGTTTTACATTGTTTGTTTTCCTATGATGTTTATTGAGTTTTATGATATTATAACACTTTACTTTGTGTTATGAAATGTTTTCCCAAAAAAATGAAGTTTATTGGTTTTAAGAAGTATTGATGAGTTTACAAAAGTTCTAAAGAAGTCCTCGAAAGAAGTTTGAGGTTGAAACACTTGTATATAAACCCTGTTCATTTATATAGTTTTGATATAGTGTCCAACCTAGCTCCCCAAACCTAAGTTACTATTTTGACAAAAACTCAAGTTACTAGCTGACTTTGTAGTTTTGGAGATTGAAGATCTTGCGGACTTTTAGAAGAATACTTATTGTATTGTTTGGAATAACAGTTACACTTTATCTTTTTTCTTACGTTGGTTATAATGTCCTCATATACACTTCTGATAAATTATTTTCATTTTTAAAATATTTTATGTTTTGGTATATTTTCTGCAAAAAAAAAATTAATTGTTTTCAAAGTGTTCCAAAATTACATTCCTAACTATTCATACGACAGGTGTTTCATTTAATGATTTCACCATGTAACTCCAATATTAAGTGTGCCTTTTTGACAATTTTAAAAGGGTTTTGATTGATATGAGGTACAACATTTTTATAACTTAATAAAACATATATTTCAAGTGGATTAATCAATTTATTAAATAAAAATCACTTTCCAAAAATAAGGATGTATAATAGGGGTGTTCACGGGGCGGTTCGGTTCGGATAGTAATAAAATTGTGAACCGTGACCACGGGGCGGGTACCTCATGCGCACTAACCGAAACCGAACCGTATTGACAAAAAAACCGAACTGAACCGAACCGTATAAAAGCGGGTAACCACGGTTCGGTTCACGGGTACCCGGTAAAATATAAAAAATTAAATCAGTTGAAACTACAAACTCCATTTTAGTTATCTATTTCTTAAAATTAGTAAGTCAAAGAGTTTTAAAAAAACATAATGAAGTTTAAAAAACGTAATGAATTTCAAATATCATATATTATAAGCTGTATAATAAATACAATAATAAAAATAACAAGAAAAGCAAAAGAATTTAGAATTACAAAATTGGAATTGTCGATATGGATTTTTGTTTAGGTTATTGGACTCGTAGATCGATCAAAACAATACTAATAAAATAATATTTTTTTTTACTTTATATATATATATATATATATATATATTATCAAACGGTTCGGTTCGGGTATCCGCGGATACCTAAATATGAAAACCAAAAACCGACCCGTTGATATTTGGTTTTTTCGGTTTCGGTTTTTTTCGGTTACGGTTTTTTTCGGTTTCGGTTTTGGATTGACCGGTTCGATTCGGTTTTTTGGTTTTGCGGTTTTTTTGCACACCCCTAATGTATAGTTCAATACATTAAACTTATTATTATGAGTTAGGTTGAATGAATGAGGTTTATTAAATGGTGGTATGGAGTTTTTGTTTTTTTGTTTTTTTACCCAATAATCCATGAGCATATCCTTCTTAATTTTTTTTAAGCCTAACATTTAATTCTTTTTGTTATAGAGAAATTATACATCAATGTTTTTTATTTATTATCTATTTATAATTTATTTTAATTTATATTTAATAATTTAATTTATTAAGTAAATTTATATGATGATGTCTAAACAATAAAAAAATATTTAAACCTTAAAAACATTTTATATTTATTATATTAACGGCATTAATAAATGTAATATTCTAGTTTTATGTATTAATATTATTTATAAAAAATATAATAAAATGTTGATGCGATAATTCATTAAATTCTAATAGAATTTAATGGAATATAGAATTTAATATGTAAAATTATAAAGTTAGTGAAATGTTAATGTGTCAATTCATTAAACTCTTAAGGTTCAATGCACCGAAGATAATCTTAATTCATATATTCTTCTTGTTAAATATGATTATATATTTTGTTTTGTAAGCTATTTTTTATTTATATATTATATGTAAATTCAAAATAATATATATAGATTTGTGTGACAACCGTCAATTTCTGGTCAAGTCAAAGTCAACGAGTCAAACCGGTCAACTCAACTAGTGCTTGTATGTTAGGGTTTACTCTATGTTTACTAATGTACAACTCTCTATCTTAATACAAAGTATCACTCGGAAGTTTCAAATATTCCAAAAACCTAAACCCAAAATAGGGTGAGTGACGTAACGACTTGATAAAACACTATTATGTACCCTTCGGGGTGTATAACACTCATAACAATGCATAGTGGAGTTTACAAACCTAGCACTATAGGGCAAAACACTAGCGAAGGCTACAAACAAAGTCTCTCTCAATCTCTCTCACTCTCTCTCTCTTCCAAATCTCTCTCAACTTTTTCATAAACATCTGTGCCATCCCGACCCTTCAATTAGTTGAAAATCACTCGAAACGCGAAGATAATATGAAAAACAGCACTTTGGATGCGAACCCCTTGGATGCGAACCTTCTCGGATACGAACCTCTTGGATGTGAACCTTCTCGGATGCGAACCTCTTGGATACAAACCTTCTTGGATGCGAACCCTCTCGCTGCGAACCTTCTCTGCAACGAACCCTCTCACTTCTTAAGTCTGGTTTTTGACCAGTTTCGCATTTTGAGTCCGTTTTTGATGGATTTTGATGTAGGATTTTCACCCAATTCGTATTTTTGACATATTAGACCCTCTAAACTCATATATTATCCACATCTTGAAGATTTATTAAATATACATCTTATTTTTGTTTAAGATAATATCAAGAGGACATAAAGACACTCTTTGACTTTTTCCCATGAAGTTATGACACAAGTCACCTTTATATCTACTTTGTGTCACTATTCACACTCTACCTAGTCAAATCATTGTGCTTTTTATGCTTCTCCCAACACTCCATCAAATTTCTTTAAACAAATCCACCCAAGAAATCTTCATTCATCTTCTCCAAGATTTCCCTTTCTCTCACCAAAAACAAACTTCCCTCTCTCTTTTCTCTCTCAGACACGATTTTTGCAAGGGATGTGCTTGAGTATTTCCTCAATTTTTGGTAAGTATCTTCTTTCAATTTCTACACAATCCTCACATCTTGATACAAATCGTAAACCGTTTAAACAAATATCTATATATTTGTTCTTTGGATCTTCAAATCTTCAAACATCCTTCAAGTGTTCTTGACTTGAAACTCCTCATCCCTAACCTTCCTCCACAAGAAATCACAAAAGGTGAGTTCATACCCCTACATTTTCATGTTTTCTTTAAGTTTTAGGGGGGGGGGGGATACAGGTTATAACACCAAACACATAATCTAAAATTAAACATCAGCTTTCAATAGAAAAGTTATGGTCTATTCACAGACTGTTTTGATATCCTCAAATGTAATATTTTTCAATATTATTTTATATACAAGTAGTTCAAGTTTATACATTTCTAAGGACTACTCGCATGCGTTCATACGACTTTTCTACAATTTATGGAGATTTTTACAAAATTGTCTATCATTTCAGAAATGATTTCGGACCGGTCTGTGAATATGAAGATTTTTACACTGGTTAGAAACCACTAAAAATTATAATAAAAATTATGAACAAAGTAGACTCATTTTCTAAACTCTCAGAGTTTACGGATTCAGATTTTGACTTTCGATGACTTTTCTATAAATTTTCTAAAAACAGGAATATAAAAGTTAAAACTAGAAAACTGTTTACAAGTTCATTAACACTTTGTAACATGTTGAGCAAAGTGTGTAACAATATAAAGATACATGTTGATTATATTACATGCTATTTTACTTTCATAAAAAGGTAATAATCACACACATAAGGATTTTTCACCACAACAAAACATTTGTAATAAACTATAATAAATATAGTTTATGGGTCTTTCATACTACGGACTTACATACTATTTCACTAAGTCGGGAAACAGTACAAACACAATCATATAAACCGTAATAGGTACGGTTTAAGAGACATACATTACGATTTCACTGTGAAAAGGGTAATACATACAATTTATCATTACAAAATGGTTTTTCATTATTCTACACGTAACCGTCAATATAGCTTTGTGAGACACGTCTTCAAGTACTTATCTAAGTGCCAACGAAAGTCCTGACTTTATAACCAGAATCTCCTGGAGGGAGAGCGTGATTTTGTGTATAGATCTATATTGGGACTAACAATCCCGCACCTAAGCTGCATGCAACAGCTAGAACGGCAGGTCTGGGGTGACAAATGTCATAACAATTCTGACACCTGAAGAACGTCGTATCAGGCCATCTGTCATATTAGTATGGTTATAATAACTCATAATTCAGTATTAACAATATGATTAGTGTATGAATACATAAATAGCTTCACATACTTTTATTTTATAATAAGACTACAACACAAGACTTTACAAACTAGTAGGGCATAAAGGACCCTTATTGCAAATTCTATGATTCCTTAGTTTATACATCAAGGTTATTTATAAATAATACCCGATAGGTAGTGGAATGCGTGATTTCCGCCTGACTTCCTGTTCCTTGTTTGGTTGTGGGCTTAGGTTAGAACCACACAATTGACTGTTCGTTCGATCTTATTTATATATAACTTGTATACACCAAGTGATCAAAGGATGAACAGATATGGGTTATACCTACATACAAGTACAGTACACTATTTTCTAACATAGAAACTTACGTTTCTGGAGGAACATTATCCAGGTGCATACATACATAAGGGTTGCATACAAATATAACTACATTATACTACTTTTCTAGTACAACATAAATTGCATTTCTAAAAGGGCCAATATTGTTAACTCCGTAATTACCTAGTGAATATGTTAGCGTTATACATAATGAAGATCCGATAGGTAGTTGAATGTGTGACTTCTGCCTTACTTCTTGTTCCTTGTTTGGTTGTGAGCTTAGGGCAGAACCACACATTTGACTGTCCGTTCATTCTGGATTATATATAACTTATATTCACTAAGTGATTGTAGAAGGAACTGGTATGGGTCACCTTACTTACATTTCATTTACTAAGAAAATATTGGATTTTCTCGAGGAACACACTAACGTCTTCAAGGAACAAAGAGCATACTTTGTAATACAAAAAATGCTTATGAACTCACCAACTTAAATGTTGATACACTTTTGAAACCACTTTTATTCTCAAGAAACCAGTAGGCAAGTACACGCATAGGTTTCAAGAAGACGGATCATAGTAGCTTCTAGTCTTAGTTTTTGCTATTTACCTTTGAAATCAATCATCTGTGATTCGATTACAATGTAAACACTATATTATTTATACAATGGTTCTTGTTGCTTTGATTACTATTATTCATTTGTTATGATATTGTACATTCCGTCGTTCCGATTTGGGGGTGTGACAATTTGCACGGATAAAAGTTTAATAAATAAAAATTTTAATTTAAATAAAATTTTAATATTTATTATTAGAAATAATAATAAGTTATAAAAAATTAATAAAATAATATTTTTATGGTATTACATAATTTACATTATAATTACTTTGACAAATCTATAAAAAGATAAAAATATATTACATTTACTTTCAATAAAATGCATAAAATATTATGCTTCATTTAATTATGTAAGGACTCAAAAATCACATAAATTAAAACTTTTTAAAAAGAATTCATAGTCATAAAACTTTTACAAAATCATTGTTTCCAAATTGTTTATCCATATCACAGTATCCCAAAATCATAAAGTCATAAACAGAGGATGTGTAGGGTCAAGCCTTCGCCTTCCCACAATTATCAGAAGTACCTAAAACAACAACTAAAAACCATAAGCTAAAGCTTAGTGAGTTTTCCCTAAAGTACCAACATACAAATAAATTATATATATATATATATATATATATATATATATATATATATATATATATATATATATATATATATATATATATATATATATAACAACATGTTGGGTGAAATCAACCATCCAGTTGGAATACCCTAATCCCAGTCAACCTTCAGGTCCAATCATCACCGGGATGGAATACCCCAGGTTGGAATGCCAATATATAACGGGTCCACTCAGTCATCGGACCGGAATACCCTCAGGTCTCCAGTACGAGTCTGGCATGCCAACCGACCCTCAACTCGTATCTGGAATACTCATGAGCCCTCAGTATGAGTCTGGCATGTCAACTGGCCCTCAGATCATATTTGGAATGCTACCAGGTTTGTTGGCTACAACACAAAGCGGTACAACCTCAACCCAACACAATATGTCGACATAGAATAGATAACAAACATAAGCAACCAACAGATAATCATAGGTAGTCCTACAAATCTACCAGTCTAAGTAGATCAGCAACTAGCATATAATCATGTAGATCTATCCTATACTCAACATATCAATGTATAGCATGATATCAATCTAATGGATCGACCTTGGCGCCTTCGACCCACAAGTATAGTGAGGAAAGCTCACCTTATAATATGAACAATAGATGATTAGATCCTGACTCTGAATCTCAACTCTAACCGTCACCTATTCATCCAAATGACCAATTCTCTAACACCATTCAAAATACCCAAAATACCCCTTGGCCAAACATGGTCAAAGTCAAAGTCAAATTGATCAAACTCAATAAGTCAACTGAGTCAACTCAGCCAAGTCGACACATAATGTGTGGTGGTTGTCGAGGCCAACAAAATTAATAACCCTAAATCTTCTACACTAAAATGGTGTATAGTGGTAAAGGGGTCGAATCCACGGAGATTGGTTCGATTTTATAACTCTATTAAAAAACTCTTTGTAAAAATACTTGTAAAACGACAATAAAAGTAAAAAAAAAGGGGGGGGGGGGGGGGTTTGCTGTTTTCAAATACTTGAAATAAACTAGAATTAAACTAAGATTTGAATAGACAATTTCAATAAAAACAAGGGTTTGATGTAAAATCAATAAGGGAAAGATGGTTGACTTAAGGTTTCCTTACTTTGACTTTTTGATGAATACATCATTAGAATCCAATTGTACAATACTTGTTTTAAATCCTTAATTTGGCTATAATAATCCAAGAAGCTTGAGATTATCTAGACTTTTCTTAGTTGTTAAAATGGTTAGAGAAACTCATAACAATTTATGTAGTAAAAGTCACAATTTCCATTAAGCATGTAATTAGTGAAAGTCAACTAGCATTAAGAACCAAAAAGTCACCAAATTCAAGAGGAGTCAAATGCTTTCACTACCATATTGGAGAAAATGTTTTCATGATTGTGTGAAGCAAAACTAACACTAAAATCATTTGTTGCTTGCTAATTTGAAGATCCTTTACTTAATCAACAAATTAGCCAACTAATCACCACAAACACATTTAAACTCATGAATAAAAACATATAAGTAGTGATTATATGTTAAAAACCAAAAACATTCCATAAAGATTCAAGAACAAGTTTATGGGGTCTTCAACATTCAACAACTAGTCAAAGGATTTCACCAAAGTCAACCAATTTTGGTTTAGCCTAACATGGCTAAACAAAAGAAAAAAAGTTAGAAGAGATTGTACCAAACATTCAACAAGATTAAGAGCAAAAATGATGAAGTTCTTGAGGGTTTTTGGTCTTCAAAGTGCTCCAAAATCTCCAGAGAATTGTTGTATTTTCGGATGTGCAAAAGTGGGCTAAAATGGCACACCAACCTTCCCAATATAGAGCTTCAAATGAAATTCCGAAAATGCCCCCAGCAGGAACCCATGCAGGCCATGTGGGTATCTTACACGGACCGTGTAGGAGTGACTGGGAGTTGTTGTTCTTCAAGTGTTGGGCCTCCACAGCTTAACTCATTTGCCCAGCTCGAGCCCAATCAACTTCTTGGCCATTTTTCTTCAAGATTTCTTCATTTTGAGCCCAGTTAGCTTTTTCTAAACGATCCATGGCTTCTGTAATCGGCCGATCATCATTCTTCGCATACTTTAAAAATCCCCCGCATCTTTGCAAATTTAAACTTTAACTTTTCCAAAGCTTCAAATAATTGACACGCCCACTCCATGCATCTTCTTCATAATTATTAAGCCCAAAATCCTCGTTGTCCTCCAAGTCTAATTGTTTCCCAAAGATCCCGCTCCTTTAGTCTCCTTAAAATCTGCAATTATACTAACGAAACTAGAAAGTACCCGAAGGTGGTCATAAAATAACAAAAAGGAAAATATGCATGGAAATAACTAAAATGTGAATGAAATGTGCTAATATAAACTATAAAAAGAAGTAAATAAAATGAAACTATCAACGCGTACACGGAGCATACCCAAAACTTGACCATAGATGGGAGAGTTGACCTCGTACGCGCTGCCTACTCGAGTTACACAGGGCGTACACCCAGAATTTTTAAGACTTCGTTAAGAGCTAATGCCTTAAGCTCTTACGTCCAACTTTCAGATCCAAGGCTAAATCATCCTTAAGAGTAATAAAGTTTTCAACTTTATGACTTTGCATGTCCATTAAGTTCTTAACTCAACATCTTGATACATTAAGACACTCTAAAGAATACATGGAGCAAAACCAACCATTAAGACCTATTTTTATGACTTAATACCCTTCCTAAGGTTTGAAAGGATGGCTTAATGGGTCAAGAACAGGCCATGCTCAAGAATTACCATTTTGGGACCAAAAAGTGTCTTAAAAGAACAAAATCTAGATCTACAAGATGGAGTGGTAAAATCGCAAGCTTTATACTTCCTAGAGATTCCAATCAAGGTAGAAATCATAGATCCAAGGTGCTTCCAAACTCTAAGCTCTTCACACTTCTCTCTTCACCTTCAAGAACTCCTCTAACCATTCCAATGGGCTCTAAAAAGGCACTCTTTCACTTAGGGTTGTGTGGGGGTCGTTCTCACGGAAGGTGGCTGAAAAAGAAAGGGGACATGAGGTTATAATGATGATTATACAGGGCCAAAACCCTAAAAATTAGGGTTTTCATGATCTTCACATACGCCCAGCATACTAAGGCGTGCCTTAGTATGCTTAGCATACACACATACGCTCACCGTACTCCATAAAGTCCAAATTTACCAAAGTGCCACTATGGGACCCTTTTGCACTCTTCCTTTTACTTAGGGGCCAAAACACAATATAATTCTATTATTAGGTCAAAATTAGAAGTACATCATCATTGGGATGTTAAAATTCTCCCCTAATTGAATTAGACTTTGTTCTCGAAGTTGGCTGTGGTGATAACTCAGGGTAATGCTCCCGCATTTCAGCCTCCGGCTGCCAGGTCCACTCGAAGCCTATCTGATGCTGCCACTGAACCTTTACCAAAGGTATCTCCTTATTATGTAGTACATTCATCTTTCTTTCCAAAATAGCCACCGGTCTATCGATGTAATTCAGGCGCTCCATCAACCTGAATATCATCCAAAGGAACCACTGCCTTGCTTTCCAACACACACTTCCGCAACTGAGAGACACGGAAAGTGCTATGGATTTGACCGAGTTCACTCAGCAAATCCAACCGGTAAGCCTCCATGCCTACCCTGACGATCACACAGAAAGGTCCAATATTACGGGGACCCAATTTTCCCCTCTTCATGAAGCGTATCACACCCTTCTAGGGAAAAACCTTCATGAGCACCATATCGCTAACCCGAAACTCGAACTCTGATCGACGCCGGTCGGCATAGCTCTTCTTCCAACTCTGAGCGGTATGCAGTCTCTGCCTAATCTACTGAATAAGCTCCATGGTTTGAAGGATTACTTTGTTCCTTTCCATGACCCTATGAACAACCTCTCCCCAACATATCGAGGCACGACATCTCTGACCATACAAGAGCTCAAAAAATGGGGCACCAATGCAGGAAATTTCTACTCTTAGTGTCGATTGCCTTATGCATAGGGTGTGCAAAAAAACCGCAAAACCGAAAAACCGAGCCGAACCGGTCAATCCGAAACCGAAAAAAACCGAAACCGAAAAAACCAAATATCAACGGGTCGGTTTTTGGTTTTCATATTTAGGTATCCGCGGATACCCGAACCGAACCGTTTGATAATATATATATATATATATATATATATATATATATATATATATATATATATATATATATATATATATATATATATAAAGTAAAAAAACATATTATTTCATTAGTATTGTTTTGATCGATCTACGAGTCCAATAACCTAAACAAAAATCCATATCGACAACTCCAATTTTGTAATTCTAAATTCTTTTGCTTTTCTTGTTATTTTTATTATCGTATTTATTATACAGCTTATAATATATGATATTTGAAATTCATTACGTTTTTTAAACTTCATTATGTTTTTTTAAAACTCTTTGACTTACTAATTTTAAGAAATAGATAACTAAAATGGAGTTTGTAGTTTCAACTGATTTAATTTTTTATATTTTACCGGGTACCCGTGAACCGAACCGTGGTTACCCGCTTTCATACGGTTCGGTTCGGTTCGGTTTTTTTGTCAATACGGTTCGGTTTCGGTTAGTGCGCATGAGGTACCCGCCCCGTGGTCACGGTTCACAATTTTATTACTATCCGAACCGAACTGCCCCGTGAACACCCCTACTTATGCATGCAAATTATTCACAAAACAGTATCACATAGGGTGTCGAATGAATGATTCTACCCTAAGCCCACAACCAGAAAAGGAACAGGAAATAAGGCAAAATCAATACTTATAGGGCTATATGATCCTAATCGTATACAATTTTTAAAGCCTACACTTAGCAATGAATTCTACCAATATAGATTCCAAGTCTAGAATAGCATCCAATTCTCCTAGGCTACAGGGCATCACATATCAGGCCAATCTATCATGCAATTCCTGAAAGTATCCCTAGCCTCATCCTATCATGTAAACATTCATATAACATATCAACATGTATGGGTATTCTAGGAATCACTTACTTGAGCTCGACTGATTGCACGCATCACTCCCCTTTTTATTTATAAAAAATATTTTTAGAAAAACTTATTTTCATTCAAAAAGATTACCAATTCCTCAGTTTGAGTTCAGACACACCCGAGAGTGTGCCCAAATCCCTCAAACGAAGGCTATGATACCAACTTGTAACATCCCACAAATACCGATTATAATTTTTCATTTTAATTAAGTCAATACCATTCATTCATCATCCTAAAAAATGATCATGGTAAAAGTATTTTCAAAACATTAGAGTAAATCATAAACACACATTGCAGAATAAATATTCAGGGGATGCTGTATGATCAAGCAAGGGCCTTCCTTTTGGAAACAGAAATACTTGAAATCATAAACATAAACTGTAATCATAAAGCTTAGTGAATTCTCCAAAGTACCACATACCAAAACATACAATTAGGCTTAACCCTGGGGTATATTCCAAACCGATATACATACATGGGCCCAGCCCTGGGGCCTCGCCCTGGAGTGTATTTTAACCCGATCAACATATATGGGCCCCGTCTTGGGGCCTCACCCTGGGTTACCTTTCAACCCAATCATACAACAGTGGGCCTCGCCTTGGGGTCTATTTCAACCCACACATACAATAGTGGGCCCCGCCATGAGGTTTATTTCAACCCATCATACAAAGCCTTATAAGCCACATAACACCTATAATCCTAAATAACACAATAATGGGCTGTCATTGGTGCCTTCGATCCATGGATACGGTTAGAAGACTTTCCTCACAGTCTGAAAGAATAATTCTACTTACCGGTCACCTATACAATTAACAGGGACCC
This sequence comes from Lactuca sativa, assembly GCF_002870075.4. Classification (NCBI taxonomy): domain Eukaryota; kingdom Viridiplantae; phylum Streptophyta; class Magnoliopsida; order Asterales; family Asteraceae; genus Lactuca; species Lactuca sativa. Next base: position 297,198,703 of record NC_056630.2, on the reverse strand, counting down.
AAATCTCAAACTATAAATCAAATCACCCAAAATGCCATTGGGTCAAACTTGGTCAAATCCCGGTCAAAGTCAAAAGTCAACCGAGTTGACCGGGTCAACTCATTTGAGTATGTTGGACGTACTAAACACATACGCGGGGCGTACTACGCTTTGAACAAAAGTTGAGGGACTGACCACGTACGCGCAACGTACCCTTTGGTACTCCCAGCGTATGCGGCTATGATCCTCCCAATCCATTAAAAAACTTAATTCTTTACGCTCTTTCATCCAAAATCCAGATCTAACCCTCAAATGATGTCCTTAACCATAAAGTTTCCAACTTTATGGTCTTGCATGGCGGAAAACTAGGGACCAAGGTCACTTTTTTAACTCATTAAGAAATCCAAGACCATGCATGGAGGAAAACTAGGGACCAAGGTCACAATTTTATGACTTCTAATAGCTTCATAATGGATAAAGCTTCCAACTTTCCCATCAGGATAGTCCAAACAATCAATATCTAGTCTTTAAGTCTCAAAGGGACCAAAAATGCATCTTTCTCATCTGAACCCTTTAAGTCCAAGTCTCCAACCTTCATATATGAATTAAAATGATTTTTAGATGGATAAAGTTTCCAACTTTATCCGTAACAATGTCACAAACTTTCAAGATCTAAACTTTATGCACTAAAGTGACCAAAGAGCTCATAAAACCCAAAACTAGCTAGATCTAACAAATGCATCATCGAAATTTAATATTTATGCCTTATGGAGTTGAGAAAAGAAATATAGGCTCTGGATTCACAAGCTTGAGCTTCACCAAGCTTCAATGGTGGACTTCTTCTTTAAGATGAACCCAAAAGCAATCATAAACACTTAAGAAGCTTAAAATCTTCACAAATAGGGCTAGGGTTTCGAGATGAAGCCTTGAAGAGGATTGTTAGGTTTTGAGCATTCTAACATTCTTAAGGTGTACATGCAACCCTAGAAACCTTGGATCTATGTTTTACTATGATACATGCAAAATTAATTTTCCAAGGTTTTTAACCTATCTAGCATATTATGGGGAACTTTTAAACATAAATGCTAGAAGAAGAACATACCTTTTGTAGTTTGGATTCCTTGAGAACCTTGTGAGCCTAGTACCTCAAGTGTGATGCCTCAAATGTCTCACACAACACTACAACTCTTGGAATAGGCTTGAGAGAAGTTCACTGAACCTCAAAATCGGCTAGCCCTCTATCTTGTACAAGTAGTGCCGATTTTGCTAGACTAGGGGTCTTTATATAGTTGTGGCACAAGTAGTGTTACACCATGTAAACCCTAATTGTCATGCTTTTCATATTCCATGATCCATGAGTTTGTAACCTCCATGGATTATCCATGGAGCACCTTATGGGTTTTAGCCCAATCCATACAAACCGTGGATCATTAGCCCACTATATAAGAATAGATTATTTACACAATCAACCCTATATATTTAATTAGTCTCTTTTTGATCACTTAATTAATTTCAAATCAACTCTTTGATCAATACTAATTAAATAATATTATTAATATATTAGATCTTATAATATATTAATAATCCTTAAGTGTCCTTTATCTCATTTAGTCTATCCAAGTGTTGCAATGCCATGCAACCCAAATGGACCATGCCAACCGGGTCAAGTACATCCCAGAAATAGTTATGAACTTAGACACCTAATCCAATAAGGATGGAGGCTGAATATGGACAGAGTTTCTAGGATTTAAGTTGCTTAATTAAATATGGCTTAACCTCAAAAAATTAGGGTTTCCACCCTGTGTAATTACGCCCAACGTAATTAGGTACACCCAGTGTACCAGATAAGATCCATTTTTCATTTAAACTTTGAACGACCATAACTTCTTCCCCCTGTACACCCTTGGTTCTCACTCATGATTCAAAGGCTTAGATCTCACAACCAAACCTATCAACGACCTAAACTTTACTTTCTTGTAGCCCTAAAGTCTTCACATAATCAATTTACGGCCCACGAGCCCTGGATTACAGAATGATCCAAACAAAACAGGGTGTTACATGATCCAAGGAGGAGAAGGAATAATGGAAGGCTACCAATCAGGGGTGGAGGTAGTGTTGGGAAGTGGCTAGCAAGATCAATCATGTAAGCATTTAAACCCTCATTCTTTTTCTCTTCTTTGTGACTCGAAAATCACTATTTCTCTTCATTTGAAATCACCACCACCGCCTTCGTGATGGAAACAACGACTGCCATGGTGGTAGTGGGTGGTGGTACTCCATGTATGTTTAGGGTTTGGGTAGTGGTAGGGGTTGTGGTGTGAAAAACCCTAACCCCAGTTGATGCATTTACTTTCTCAACATTATACTTTGTTCCTTCAAAAAAAGGAATATACTATGGAGTGTGGGATTAGAACTTTTATGGATATTTTGACTCAGTGGCTTGGCATTTCTGTTAAGAACTTATTTACAGAAATTGAGCCATTTTGGATTTGGTCTTAGTGGGTTAAGAAGCTAATTAACCCGAAAAAGCCAAAGCTGTGAATTTCTGGAAATGCTCTAATCTGTCCAGGTCTTTACAAGATCATATCTTGGTCATGGAAATCCCTTTTTGGTCGAAATAAGTGCAATAACTTTCATAATTGAGTCCTCTACATTTCATAGTTTTGACCGGAAGCCTGTAACTAGGGTAAAAACGACCATTTACCCAAACTAGTCCGGAATGAGCTGCTATGCGTGACAGTTTTGTAAAATTTGCCATAAATCATAGAAAAATCGTATGGAGGTGTGAAAGTACTACTTTTAAATTTAAGAACATAATCTATGTGGATGTGATACAGTTTTGAAAAATACAGAGTTTAAGGTGGGAAAAACAGGTCTCGAACAGACCCTAGTTTTTATGTAGAAATCAAGAAATATACCCATTAGTTTTATTACACAATTAAGGCAATTTAATAACTAAACTGAACTCAATTTATTATTATTATTATTATTAGGAAGTGTAATGGGAAAGCAGGATTAAGTGAGTTTCAGGTTGCTTTGAAGGTTGATTTGTTTTTGGAGGTGAGTTTCTCACTACACCGTGTTGTGTTATATCTTCTTTATATTAGCTAGTGTATGTTATGTATTGTATTGCTTTTGCGAGTATAACTAGGCGGGGTAGAGTCTAGTGGTTTGCCTCACGTATTGAGGACTATGCATGATAGGACTCGACGCATCCAAGTGGGATCGGGCATAGCCAATGTGTCCCAAGGGCTCGACGAACTGAGTAAGGGGGATCAGGCATGGCCAATGTGTCCCAATGGGTTTGGGTACAAGGGATCGAACATATCCAATGTGTCCTAAGGGCTCGATGTATTAAGCAAGGGGATCGAGCCTAACCAATGTGTCCCATTAGGAGTATGTTTTGTACTAATTTTTTTTTGACATGCATGTGTTGTTATGTGTTTGATACCATTGTATCTTTGAATAAGGGTAAGGTTGATATGATATGATACTGTGTATGTTTGGAATTCAGTAAATTTTGTGCTTACCCCTTTTCCCTTCAGAAGTCTGTTTTAGGTACACAGGATGACCGAACATGATCGTACACATTGGCTCGATGCAGGATATTGAATTTTTGATATTGGACAGAATGTATTTTTCATAAATTTTAGAATTGTAATTGATAATGGTTTTGGTAATTGAATTGATCTTGAGTTTTGGTTTTAAATATATTTTGAATAAAACATATTAAATTGATGATTTATGTTATTTAAAAAGTTCAAAATTTATTGAAAATTTTAGGATGTTACAACTATATTCACGGTGGAGATGGGCTCGATGGAGAATGCTTCTAAACGAGATGTCAAGGGAACGGACAAACAACAAAGGACATAAAGGAGAAAAGACCCGACCAACGTACTTTCAACCCCGAAGCAGCACAAAATGCTCACTGAAACACTCTTGTGAGACCAAAACATAAGTATTTCTTTGACACCATGCAGTAAAGTTTATTTCAAGTATCTTTTAAAATCAATCAAAATAGCTTATTTGCAAATATACAAAGAACCAATTTTTTGTATTATCATTAATCTTAAAATTTTGATAATTTTTGTTACAAAAAATTTACATGGAGAACTTAAAACTTTTTTTTTTCACTGCTTTGGGCTAAGGAAAAATACTCAACAAGTTCAAAAAAACACAAAGTAACTTATGAACATTAGTTAAATAATGAAATAATCATTTTATTTCTCCTTTGTACAAAAAATAAAATAAAATAAAAAATAGATTGCGTTCTTAATATGGGTGGACGTTCTTGCTTAATCCACCGTGAACATTTGTGAAGAACCCCATAAGTTCCGGCCGGTAAGGCAGGTAAGACCGCCGGCGTTCTTCATCCGTGTGTCCTCCTTTACTCCTCAAGTAAGCCTCGTGCGCCGACACCGTTGGTTTTTTGGCTTTTGTTACTTGCTTAACAACTCTAGTCTTCCCTCCGGCAGCGTTGACCTTTACAAATGACCCATCACCGGTGACTGCCTTTACAGAAGACGAGGAGGAGGTTGCTGTGGTTGACGTCGACGTCGACGTCGTCGTTCTATCGGAACTTTTTAGGAACACGAAAGCATCTCGGCCGTCGCTGTTGCTCCGACCGACTTTCTCTCTTAACCTCCAGAGCTTCGAGAAACCGGTGGAGTTGCTCTTTTTACTAAGCTCCGCGGTGGTGCCGGTTGCTGAATCTTTTGACCACACACAGTAAGGTCCAGTCGCTGAATCCTCGTTTTCTTCATGTCCTGACGCCGTAGACGACGGAGATCTATGGGGCGATTCGATGAATACGTTATCCACCGGCGGGTTAATTGGCAACCGATCTATTTCTTCAAGATCATACTCACCGCCTAACAACAATTTCTGATCAAACAAAGGAAACACCGGCCGGATCTGACCGTCTTCCAACACTCCATCCGCATAAATCGGCAATTCATCGTCGCCTATAAACATAAACGTAAAATCACCATCACTATCAGCATCTTCTTCTTGTTCTTCCTGTTTTTCTTCCCCTTCATTCTCACAATCTTCATGAACTTCTGAATCTGACAATAACTGTGAAGAAGACTCCTCATTGCTTTCAAGCTCAAATTGTCGTTGGAATTCAGAGCTAATCAGATCAATCGATTGATCAACATCTTCATCTGTATCCCTACTGTGATGATCACCATCCGAAGAAAACAAACTCGCATCCATCTGGATCTAGATCTCAATCGAACCAAATCAAACCAAAATGTCAGCTCCGAGATCGAAAATCTGTTGAAGTTGAATAGATCAAAGCGTCCGCGTTTCGTTATGAGAAAGGAGTCTTACAAAATAGGAAATGTGTGAACTGATGTGTAATCCATGGATCTTGGTGAATATATATAGAAGCGTTTAGGAGTCAAACTTGGGTTCCTTTCAGAGTAGTTGCCCCAAATGTTTGAATTGACTTTTCTGGTTTGTGATTTATGTTAGCGTGATTATGTTTTGGATTTAAATTTAGAGGGGTGTTTTCTGGATAAAAATAATACTTAAGGGGTGAAAATGTAATATAAATAATCTAGAGTTCTAGACGTTCTAGATGAAAGGCCAAATGGTCGCTATTACGCTGTGTCGTGAGTTTCAAGAAAAGTAAGAAACAACTGAAACTTGCTTTTTTCAAAAGAGAAAGTCGTGTTTATTTATTTATTTATTTATTTATTTAAATCATAACAAAAACATAGTAAATAAAATAATGTTCGTATTTGATAATTTGGCTTAAAATAAGAATAATTAAGTAATAATTTGATATGTAATAGATTATCTAACTCTTATATAATCATATAACTTCAAATTACGACTATTCGAGGGGGAATTTACATGTTTACAGGAGATCCTACATGTTGATAGCTTTCTATCTATGTAAAATGGACCTCAAAAATATCACAGATCAAATGCCATGGTCATTATGGTCATTTGAAGTTGGCTCTCTTTCCATCCTGTTTGTCCTTATCATATTTATCCATGAAGGACTCAACTATGTCCTCTATATGTTGCAAATCATATTTTGTTTAAGATTAAACTAATAAGCCATATTTGAGGAATCACAACTCAAATGTAAAACCGATTGGTTAACAATTAACAAGTTATTCTATTTCAGAGATTTACTACTCGCACCATTATAACTTGATGTATTTTATACGATCATATGTATTTAAACTTGCACCATTATAACTTGATGTATTTTATACGGTCATAGGTATGTAACTTCAAGAAAATACAATTTGTTTTAATAAAATAACACAATATTATTTGATTCTATGGCTTTTATGTGTCCAAATAAGTATTTTCAAGCATGTAAAATGGATAAACTACTAAATTGGTTAAGTTATATTCAGGGGTAGACGTATGATTTCATAATAGATGTTACACGGGAAAGTCAGAGGTTGCATAATAATAAAAAAAAAAAATCGAAAATTTTGCACTGTATCCAAAAAAATCAAGGACTACACGGGCCACTGTGTGCCTATACTAAAACCGTCACTTATTATATATATCCCAATGAGTTGTGAAAACTATTTTGAGCACTTAAATAATATCTTAAAAACCATATTGTGGATGTGTCTGAAGATGCAATATTGAATAACTTGAATAGAAAGGTAAAGTTGTTGAAGATGATGATAGAAACAGAAAAAAAATTATATATATATATATATATATATCCAATAGTATATATCTTCTACTAAGTTATTTCGATCCATTTATTTTGTCACCTTAATTAAATTAGACATATATATGAGTTTAAATTCTAAATTCACCGCTGTAACTATTTATATTGATGAAACGTAACATAAACTAATCGCACAAATAAACATAATATTAGTTTAACAAAATTAGGATGAGAGGTGATTGAATTTATTTTCACATTTTTAAATTCTTTTAATCAAAGTATAGATGCTATAACAATTTTTCTTACGAATTGAAACAATACCTATAAATGTTAACAGAAGTTAGATTCATATAAAAATGTCAAACAAATCTATCTGATCAAGTTTAATCCAAATGGGAAATGGATATTGTGAATATACTGACTTCATACTTTTGTAATATCTTTTTTTTTTTTGGTTTACTACATATATAGTCTCATATAGCTAGATAATGTAAACAAGTTATTTTGACATTTTATGCTTCAAATTTTTTATACCCCCCACTACGTGTTTGATGTGAAAGTTATAATACTTTTGACAATTAGTCGAGTATCGAAACATCACATGACTAAATCTATGGTTAAGATTATTTTATGATAAATTCTTTATTCGATTTTAGTATCATAGTTTAATAAAAACGCATGACATAATTGCTTATTTGTCAAAGAAAAATTCGATTTTTTAAATATTTTCTTATTAAATTCGCCTTTGTAGTTTGCTTAAGGGTTGTTTGGATGCATGTTTTGTAGCTTATAATCCGGTTCCTAAATTAAATTACTTCCTATCTTTTACGTTTATAAACATTTCTACCTATTAATATTATTATACGTGTCATAATTTCATATTTTATTAAGTATCTCATTAAGAGTATATTTAGAACATATCAAATCAAATTAAATTGAATGGTGGGATGATAACACGTGTTATATATAATATTAATGGATAAGAATATTTGTAGGCATAAAAAATAAGAGACAATTTAATTTCTTTTTAGCTTATATGAACAACTTATTAGCGTTTGTTATCTATTCAAGCTACTCTAATTATCTTTAGAAATATTTTTGAGTCAACGAAAAAAAAACACACTAATTTGTTATTTAAGGTACAACATGAAAACCGTGAGTTATTTCCTTTTTTATAATAATGATTTTGTAGTTGGTTAGAAATGACAGAATGAATATTTATATGTTGGGTTTTGAGGTTAAATTTGTAATATTAGTAAAAGTAAAGGGGGTTGATTTGTACTTTGGAGGTATTGACTATTGACGCTTGACGATTTCAGAAGTCGTGTGATGCAAACAAAGGATAGGGAGGAAGGTGGTTGGTTGCGTGGTGCACGTGTAACCGGATATATGCATTCATTACTTCATACAAATACAATAGTCATAGTCCTAAAGTTCCATCATCTAGTAGGTTTGACAACTAAAATGCATTTGTTTAATGTTCACTCATTGCACCATATGTTTATTAGCATATTCACAAGACTAACTATTTATAATTTTTTTTTTGTAATGCATATATTGGTTGCAAAGGAATCCGACATGATATCAAATTACCAAGTACTTTTTAAATAAATAAATTTATGAATACACTACATTATTAGTTAAATAAATGATAAGTCTATGTGAACATTGACTAGAATATATTGATTTTCGAAATATTTTTTTCTCTTAAACAATGGTGGTTGGCAGACATAGTCGGACGATAGGGACGATCGTCTAGGACCCATTGTTTCAAGGGGCTGAAAAATTGCATGGGTTATATATTACTGATATATAATCATTAGTCTGTTTTTGAGAAAAAAAAAATAAACAATAAATAACACCAAGCAACAATGAGCCAAATTCAAAGGCCCGAATTTGATATATTACTGGAATTAGAAAGAAACAATAACATACATATAGCTATCATATTTATCGTTGTTTATAAATAACACAGGTAGGTGCAACCAAAATTAGAGGATAACAAATTGACAAATTATATAAATTGACGAACTATGAAGCAATCAAACAACCATATAATGGATTAGTCGATTAGGTCCTATCAACTCCTAAGTATTAATGGTTAGAATTTTATTGCATATAAAATCTTATTAATACTCTTGCTATTCTAACATTGGTAGAGAAAAAAAATTTCAAATTTTAAGTTATTAAATAATTATTGGGTTATTTCAATAAAAGACCTTATATTTTGACCTGTTTTCTTTTTAGACCTATAATTTTTTTTTCTTTTTCGAAAAATACACAACTTTTACCTGTTACTTGTTATTTTAAACCCTAGCAGGTCACCAACAGGTAAATTAGGTATTTCTGTTTCATAAAAGACCCTATATTTTGTAATTTTTCTCCATTTTAGACCTAAAATGTTTTATTTTTCAAAATAAACTCAACTTTAAAATTAGTTATAATCTTCAAGACCAAATATATATGGTACTTCTTGACTACACCGAAAGAGAATGTATACATGTATAAACTAAAAAATGCTATCTAATCTATTATGTTTTGAACGAATATAACCTAGAAGAATTGCAAAATTTTATTTTTGTCTAAAAGATATAATTAAACTTTATATTGGATATATATTATATCATTAAACTTGATATATTGTTTATAAAAAATGTTATTATTACCGCTAATAAAAAGTTTGATGTAAATTTGATATTTTTTGGTAACATGGATAATACCATGGCTAGGAAGAATCTTTTAGCATAATAACAACTTTTTTATTTGTAGAAAAAAAGCATACCATGTAATCTAACAAACTGTTACAAAATAATTTTTTTTTAGTTTGTCTATTATACTTATTTCGTGAGCTTGGACATATTTCTCTCTCTCTCTCTCTCTCTCTCTCTCTCTCACTTTTCTGTATTATTTTTTCGTCGATTTTTTAATCAATTTTTTTTACAACAGTTAATAAACGCACTCACTATCATACTCCTAAACCAAAGCCATATAATATTTTGTAACATTATCTCATTATTGAATAATATATTATAATTATATCAAATACATACATAAAAATATTAATCCTAAACATTCGTAATAGTTTTGTTTAGATATATTAGATTCAAGTTTAAGACATTCTTACAAAATGTTAACATCACATATAAATGCATAAAACTATATTACGGGAATAGACTATTTGAGCATAAGTTAAAAATCCAAATAACAAAAATGATACCGCACACTTAAATATCCAAATACATGGTGTTTGTATATCGCGGTTATTGATTCTTAAGTATAATCATAATAATTACCAAAATTAAATTTAGAATTTCATTTTAATTTAAAAATGCTTGAATGTGTTTGGTACTCAATTGGTTATTGAATTTATGATCTTAAAATTATATAAAATCTCTTTTGTGTTGTTAGGAAATTTGACTTCATATGCCTATGTATTCAACTCCTAGCTTTTGGTAATTGTTTTATGTAACTGAAATCGAAAAACTAGTTAAACCAATAATATAAAAACAGGTTTTGGAGCTAGAAACTGTAAATTTTCCCAAATGTAGACAACATTTTTTGTTATTTATATTACACTCGTGAAAAAAAATTATACTATACAACTTCATTGTATATGTTGTGGTTTAAAAAAAATGTTTCATGCATAAATCAATACGACGCCAAAAGATGCAAAAGTTAAATCGTTTTCTATTATTTAAACTAAAAGAATATAAGTATGTTTTTTATGCGTAGACGAAATTAAGCTACATGAACATGGTGTAGTGAAGAATTAGCTTTTACAACTACTTTTTTTTTGTATAAATATACGTGGACAAAGAATTGTCCAATCATAAATAAATGTAAGTATAATAATTACTTTGTTTAAATCGATGTTTATGTTTAAACTAAAAGGATATAATCACATTTCTTTATACAACTAGGTGTAAGACCCATGTGTCACATGAGTTTATTTAAAAAAAATTAATATAAAATTCAAAATATTTGAGAAGTTTGAATTTATAAGAAAAGTGAGAATTGAATTATAAAAATTAAAGTGTTTTTTTTTCTTTTAAATTTAAACAAATAATTTAAATAAATAAATATAGGAAATTAATGAAACTTTAATTTAGTAATTTTGAAATTAAAAGGGAAATCGATTAATGAAATTGATATGCATTTATTATTAGATTTAAATAATATTTGGCATTTAATAAAACAGAAAAACCATAAAATGACAAGTGGAATAAAAATTAATTTAAAATTACCATAAAATTAAATGTGACAAATTGAATGAGAGTATGACAAGTGGCAAAAAAACCTTCATTTATTAGAGTAAACTAGTCTTAAAATAAAAAAACATTTTAGGTCTAAATTGGAAAAAAGTACTAAATGTAGGATCTTTTATGAAATAAAAATACTTAATTTCACTTTTGGTGACCTGTTAGTAGGGATGAACAGTTTGTCTCAAGTCTCGATCCCGTATCAGTACCGTACCGGAACCGGTACCGAACCGTACCAAATCTAAAAATACGGGACGGTACTTGGTACTCCAAATACATGAAATTCGGGAATTGGTACCGCCGGTACCGGTACAAGTACCGAAAACCGGTACCATTCCCGGTACCGGTACTGGTGATGTTAATTCGGTTCGGTACTCGGGATTGACTTTCGACCAAATTTGGTTTTCGGGAAATCGGGAACGGTACGGGTCGGTACCGGTTCCGTCCCACACTCATCCCTACCTATTAGGTCTAAAATAACAAATAACAGGTAAAAGTTGAGTCTTTCGAAAAAGAAAAAAGTTTTAGGTCTAAAAAGAAAAAAAAAGTCAAAATATAGGATCTTTTATATAAATAACCCATAATTATTTAAGGTCATCGATGTTACAAGGAATGGTTGAATAGTTTGACTAATCTACTTTAATAAATGAATGTTTTTTTGCCACATGTCATATTCTCATTGAATTTGCCAAATGTTATTTTGTGGTTATTTTGAATTAATTTTTTTCCACATGTCATTCTATGGGTTTTTTTATTTTAATAAATTCTACATAATACTTTAATGTAATACTTATAATAAATGTAGTAATAAATGAATATCAATTTAATTAATAGACTTACCTTCTTATTTCAAATTTCTCAAATTAAAGCGCATTAGTTTATTTTGTTTATTTATTTAAATTTAAAAGATAAAAGAATCAATTTTAATAATTAATTAATTTTCTTATTTTTTATAAATAAAAAGTTCTTAAATATTTAGACCTTTATAGTTATTTTTTTTATTTAATTCATGTAATACATGAGTGTTACACCTAGTTTATGTATATATATAAAGATACGCTAGACACAATTGATCTTAATACTATCATTAATAATATTGTAATTAAGAAAGGTACAATAAGTTTTCTTTCTTTAAATTAATGGATTTTTATAAGTGTTTGACTATATTTGTGTATTTGATACTATTATTCATGATTTTGCATTTAAAAATGCTAGATTGTTTTTTGTTTATTTTTAGTAGATTTTTAGAATTTGTTGTGAAACCTCTGAAAAAGTCCTAATATTTCACCCTAATTCATGAAAAAGTCCAAGACAAAAATTTATTTACGAAAAAATTATAATTACCAGTAAAAATGACGATTTGACATTTTTTTTTTTCAGTTTATCGATCTCTATATTTACCCGATTTCATTAAAGTCGTTTTACCATAATTTGGGACTTATTCTTAAATTATGGTAAAATAACGGTACTTAAATAAAACCAGGTAAGTATTAAAACCGATAAACCGGAAAAAATGGGTCAAATCGTCACTTTTACCGGTAATTGAGACTTTTTCGTAAATAAATTTTAGTTTGATATTTTTTCGTAAATTTGGGTAAAATATTGGGACTTTTCCATAGATTTTTCTAAATTGTTTGGTTATACTTATGTATTGAAGGGCCCATTTATTTTTTCTCGCTTAGGACCAAAAATATGTTTGAATCAGTCTTAAGTGGGTGGTGGAAAAAAAGATTTTTATGAAAAATAACTTGTTAATATTGCATGAAATTGACAAATTGGTTGATGGTGGTATACCGGTACCATACGGATGAAAGGGAATGTATTCATGCTCAATTAATGGATTTAGAGTGTAAAGAGATGAAAGACAATGCTCAAAAAGCTAAAATCAAATGGACTATTATTGGGATGAAAACGTAATATTTATCATGTCGTGCTAAACATTAAACGTATAAATCTTAATATTCAAGATGTGAAGTTGGAAGGTGAGTGGATCAAGGAGGTTGATAGAGTTAAACAAAAGTATTTTTGGAGCATTATGAAGAATTTTTAAAAAAAATTGATGTTATTCTTGTGGAGGGTAGGAGCTCTTTGTTCTAGATGCTCGTCATGGAGTAATCTCAAAGTCTCGAGGTTGCGATTTTGGAAGATGAAGTTAAGTTGGTTGTGTGGGCTTGTGGTAGTGAGAAAGGTCCTAGACTGGATCGTTTAATTTTTCCTTTGAAAAAAGATATTCTTGACTTTGTGGTTGATTTTTTTTATTCATCTAGAATCCCAATATGGTTGCAACTCATTGTTTATTACCTTAATCCTAAAGGTCAAAAGTCTGGTAGTAGTTAATGATCTTATACCAATAAGTTTAATTGGTGTTCGATATTAAATTTTGGCCAAGATTTTAGTTTTGACGTTTGTCTAAAGTTATTGGATAGGTGGTTAGTGGTGAGCAAACAACTTTTATTAAAGATAGGCAAATCCTTGATGGTCTATTATTGGTTAAATAGGTTGTTGAGTGGTATAGAAAGAAGATAAAAGAGATGATGGTTTTTAAACTTGATTTTGCTGAAGCCTATGATTCCGTGAGCGTTGGTTTTATTAAAAAATAGTCCATAATAAACTACGAGTTTAGCAACTGAATAATTTTAAAATGAATAAACTTAACACCATTTGAACCAACCAATGATCATTTTGCAAAATATGGAAAGATTAAAACAACCATATGAAGGAAAGAACTACAACATTTGAAGACTTTGATTCCTCAGGAGGTTGGAAGTTGATGAAGATGAAAAAGAATAAACCACTTCCAGATGCTAGTCTTCACTTGGAATAATAACTTCTTAAGCCATTAAGAACTAATACCAAATTAGTCTTAGCAAGAAACAACTTATATGAACCTTAACTATACACTACACACTACAAGAAAGGAGAAGGGAGACCACCATCTTGCTCATGGATTTAAGAGAAAAATAAGAGAAACATGAGTG